>NC_064816.1:123102932-123426670 GCF_023721935.1 Panthera uncia
TTTTTTTTTTTTTTTTTTTTTTTTTTTTTCAGAAAAGAGCTTAAGTTATAATCAAGCAATTGCCAAAAGACTGTCTTGAGATCTCATAGTTTTGTGTCACATAATATGGAAAATTACCAATGTGTTTAAGAAATACAGTTATACACCCAAAGCTGCCAAATAACTCAAAGCATTTCCTTATTTTATTTCTTTAAATGTTTATTTTATTTATTTTGAGAGAGAGATAGAGTGTGAATAGGGGAGGGAGGAGGGACAGAGATAGAGGAGAGAGAGAGAATCCCAAGCGGGCTCTGTGCTCGATACAGAGCCTGATGCAGTCCTCGAACTCACAAACTGAGATCATGCCCTGAGCTGAAATCAAGTGTCAGATGCTTAACTGACTGAGCCACTCAGGTGCCCCATCAAAACATTTCCTTACTTTTTTTTTTTTAATTTTTTTTTTTAACGTTTATTTATTTTTGAGACAGAGAGAGACAGAGCATGAATGGGGAGGGGCAGAGAGAGAGGGAGACACAGAATCAGAAGCAGGCTCCAGGCTCTGAGCCATCAGCCCAGTGCCCGACGCGGGGCTCGAACTCATGGACCACGAGATCGTGACCTGAGCTGAAGTCGGACGCTTAACCGACTGAGCCACCCACGTGCCCCAACATTTCCTTACTTTTAACATGATACTTTATCACAAGATGTTTTCTGTGGAATCACTTTGAGTTTGCTAATGTTAGCTAATTCTGAAGCTGATTTTGATAATGAACTCTCTTCAGGGTTGAGAAACACTCCATAAGAATAAAATTACCCTCATCACAAAGTATATAAGCCTGAAGTAGTAAGCAAGCACCAAAAAGTCAATTAATGTCTTATTTTGCCTTTAAAATTGTCTATTATCTGTTTCTTTGTTTGTTTTTACAATAATGTTTTTGTGGCGATGTTGTTTCACTGCGAATTTCCCTAGCTAAGATGTTTTGGTTTTTTTTAATTTTTATTTGAATTCCAGTTAGTTGACATACAGTATCATATTCGTTTCAGGTGTACAATATAGTGATTCAACACTTCCATACAACACTTGGTGCTCATTAGGACACATGCACTACTTAATCCCCATCACCTATTTCACCCACCCCTACCCATCTCCTGTCTGGTAACCATCGGTTTGTTCTCTATGGCTAGGAGTCTGTTGCTAGACTATTTCTTGATGCTTACTCTTTCCCAGCTTTGGCTTTCTAGTTATCCAAATCCTACCATAAAAATGCTATTGCTGGAGCTATATCTAAGCCTAGCACTGATTATTCCCAACATCATAGCATTGGAAGGGAACATGAAGCATCTTTAATGGCTTCTAAACCTCTAGAGGAGACTATTTACTAGCATGAAAAACATAGGATTTGGAATTCTCTAGCTCCTTTACTGAAGAAATTGAATCAGAGAAGTGTGAAATGTCTGAGCATTAATTAAAGCACTAATTAGGCAGAACTACTGAATGTAGTTTTGGAGGTATGCATAGAAAATTCTAGGAGGTGTTTCTCTTATCTGTAGGCTACCAAAATAGTACCCATGGCCTGGTTCAGCACCATAATTTTCTCAGCAGTCAAGAGTTAATGGCAGAAGCTAGGTGTCACCACCCTTAGCCCAATACTCCTGTTTCATCATGACACTGGTATACAATGAAATACATGTGCACATACTTGAATGTGAGTTTATGAACTTTTAGGCTTTCAAAGACTAATTTAAAAAATTATACAGACTCTGTGACATTTTAAAGAGTTAAAGAATATGAGTTAGCTCTCTTAAAATATTAATGTACCAAAAGATTCCAGAATGAACCGAAGCTGTTTTTGGAATATAAAACCAACTTATCATTTGTGGTATAAAATTTGAGCATGTTAAAGTTAATGCTAAGATGACAAAAAAAATTACGTAATCATTTTGTTGTATTTTCTTTTTCCTCATTAAAATATGAAAGCAACTAAGATGTGGGGAAAATCTGTTAGATCAAAATGATTATCACCTGGTACTTGCCAAGTTGATGATATTGGATTTTAAAGATGATATTGAATATTTATTCTACCTCTAGGATCAAGACAAAGATAGAAAGTGGTTCAGATAAAACAAATATTCTATATATAATTATTTTCCAAGAAGACATATGTTGAATAATGCTTTCCTTTGCTGATATATACCCTATGTTGCTGGCACAGAATATGCTCTGTTCTTTGTTCAGTCCTAGTATATGATTCTGACATGGTGGACAGAAACTGTCAGTTTTAGGTTATTGTCAAAAAGCCTCGCGTACACTTAGAGCTAGATCAGGAGAAGTTAGCTGCCAAGAATTGTTTTCTGACCTTAAGTTGCTTTTTCAGGTAAACTGGTTTGACCCCTTTTTTTTAAATTTTTATTTTTTTAGAGTTTATTTTTGAGAGAGAGAGAGAGAGAGAGAGAGAGAGAATGAGAGGGGGAGGGCAGAGAGAGAGGAAGACACAGAATCTGAGACAGTTCCAGGCTCTGAGCTGTCAGCACAGAGCCTGATGTGGGACTTGAACTCACTAACCGTGAGATCATGACCTGAGCCGAAGTCTGACGCTCAACCAACTGAGCCACCTAGGCACCCCTACTCCTCTATCCTTTCTAGCGTCTCACTTTTTGTCTTTTTCAACTTCTTTCCTAATGCAAAAGGAAAAGAAAAGTAAAACTTTTTTTTCATATCTGTGAATGTTCTTTTCTCTCTCCCATCCTTGTAAATTTCACAAAGCCTCCTCTGATTAGGTGGAAAAGAAGTGTGAAGTTTTTTCTTCAAACACATTGATGCTAGAAAACTAAAAATATACTCAGCAAGATATATGTGTTTGAAATTCACATGAATGTATGCTCTTGGTGACAAAAGTATCTCTCTTCCATTTTTCATATCCCAACCATATGCCAGGCTATGGTTATCATCATTAAATTATGATAGCTTGGGGTTCATTATTGTAGAGGAATAAGAATTTTATACTTCATCCAGTGAATTCATGCTAAGATCAGAGTCCTAGAGTAACATTTGGCCGTTCATATAAAGAAGTTGGCAGTTTGGTTTTTATAAAGTTTAAGAAGTAGGAGCTCTGTCTACTGTTTTAAAGCAGCATTTAAAAATTTTGGCAACAAATTTATTTGGAACTTCTTTTAGTTCATTCTTGATGAATGCATTTCCCACCCTGTCAGAAAGTCACACATATTGAAAAATTTTTTCATTTGCTTTTGTATTCCTAGAAAGAGGTAGTTTCGGTTTGCTCGAAACTATCTTCTATTTTCCATTTCATCCACAAGTGTCCAGATTTTTACATTCTCAAGGAACTTGATTGGTGTTAAAAGTAAACTGATTTATTTTTTTATTTTATTTTCCATAAAGTTAAAAGGCTAACAGGGTGATAGAAAAAGGATATCTTTATATGTTTACAATTGAACCTCATACTCATAGTTAAGATACCTTTGGTGACATGATTCTTGAAGCAGACTATCTTGAAAAGAAAAGAAATATTAAAGAACTTGTGAACTTTCAGGGCAAGATAATTTTCATTCTGAAACTTACAGGCACAGACACAAGAACTTCTGTCTTCTGGCCGAGGGCTATGGAACGTCCTCTCTTTTCAATCGAGGACAACCACTGAATTAGCCTCCTTTTATGTTCTGTAGGTTTAAAGCTCTTTTATTTCAAAAGGCCTTTGGCATGGTACACTGATTTTATGTTTGATTTTTATTACTGATTTTAATTGCTTGTGCAGTTGTGTATATTTTTGGTACTCTAACTATATTGTTCCTTGTAAAATACCTGGAGTATTTTCTAAGAGGCAGAATATTTTATGAATTGTGTTTTTTTGTATAATTAAATAATACATAATCTTTATGTTACTGACCCCAACTTCCTAAAAATTTTAGAGTAAATTCAAGGTGTACCTCATAGATTTGAAGAGAAAAATTTAAATGACGAATTCTTTCCCTTAAATATCCCCTTCCACAGATTTGATGTGAATGAAATAAAATAGAATCATGTTTCAGAAACTGCATTTATTATTTCTATTTGCCTTTTGGGGACATCTTGATTTTTCACTTTAAAAAAAGTTTAGCTCTGCTCTTTATGACAAATCAGACCTTACAACTACCTTTTGTATGTAGCATATAAATGGAAACTTAAAAATCCTGGTTGAAGTATAAAATTCAGCAAAGAAACTTTAAGTGCATCCAATCAAAGGAAAATATATATCAAGTACTCATTTACAGTGGGATGTTAGCAACTCAGTTTGTGGTTCTTATAAGTCTTGCTAAAATAGATTTTACTACCATTTGCAACTATGTGGATGGAACTAGAGGGTATTATGCTAAGTGAAATTAGTCAATCAGAGAAAGACAAGTGTCATATGACTTCACTTATAAGTGGAATTTAAGATACAAAACAGATGAACATAAGGGAGGGGAAGCAAAATAATATAAAAACAAGGAGGGGGACAAAACATAAGAGACCTTTAAACTCAGAGAACAAAGTGAGAGTTGCTGGAGGGGTTTTGGGAGGGGGTAGGCTAAATGGGCACGGGCATTAAGGAAAACACTTGTGATGAGCAGTGGGTGTTATACATAGGAGGTAAATCACTGGAAACTACTCCTGAAATCATTATTGCCCTATATGCTAACTAACTTGGATGTAAGTTAAAAAAAAATAAATAAAAATAAAAAATAAAATAGATTTTACTAGACAGACTATTTTTTTCAAATATGAGAATAGCTCTACTGTCTTAAATATTTTGATGGAAATCATGCTTAGATGCAATAATGACCAAAAATGATGTAAACATGAGTTTTGTGTCACGTTGATTATACTTCATTAAAATTATCTTATAAATATTGTGGGCAGGTATTCCCATTGCTCCTAGTCTAGGTGATCCATTTGTGATGAATCAAGCTGCCTGAATCTCTCAGTCCTTTTAGTTTGCTTGTATTTTATTAGAGACTTTATTTAACATCTCAACTGTATTCAGTTTTTAAATGTGAATGGTCTGCTGTGATCACAAGCTCAATGCTGTATAATTTTCTTTTTTTTTTTTGTAATTTTTTTTTTAATGTTTATTTATTTTTGAGACAGAGAGAGACAGAGCATGAGCAGGGGAGGGTCAGAGAGAGAGGGAGACACAGAATCTGAAGCAGGCTCCAGGCTCTGAGCTGTCAGCACAGAGCCTGACGCGGGGCTCGAACTCACAGACCGTGAGATCATGACCTGAGCCGAAGTCGGACGCTTAACCGACTGAGCCACCCAGGCGCTCCTGTATAATTTTCATAGTAATATAAAATCACAATTTCTTCTGCTGTGTGGGCAAAATGCTTCTCATTCTTTGGGGTGAAGGCTAAGGGAAAGAGGGAAAGAAAGAAGAGTAGCAAAGCAATTTGCGTGAGTGAGCTTGGGGCTTAGGGAAGATTTTCTGTGATAGGAGTCCCTGAGCCTTGTCTTCAGTTGGATGTTATTGGTAATTTTGATTATATTGTATGTTTAACAATGGGTTGAGATAGGATAACATAACAGATCATTCTAACTAAAGTAATACCCATGTATTCTGCCCATATTACTGGGAAAGGTCTTTAAAAATTACAGAGATTATTTACATAAATGAATTTCATTTCACAAAGTGAGAAGTGCACAAAATTAAGATTATTTATGCCTCAAGATAAACTGTATGGGGCAGCCAATCCTTGTCCTTAGAGACTTAGGTATTACAATTTAGAATTAATTTTTCCATATTATCATTAGGAACAAATTGTAAAGCTTTTCCAAATTTGCAGAGTACATTTATGCAGCATTACTCAGTGTATTCACCTAACACTAAAATGTAATGAGGCAAATTTGCATATTTTTCATTAGCTAAAGTTTTCATGTTTCTCCAAGGCTATCTTAATAAAATGTATGTTCTATCCACTCTCCCATTTTAAGAAATGTTGAATTAGTGGATTTGGAGAAACCTTTCTACTATCTACTTATTTGTATGATTATTTGGAATCCTGGAACTTATAACTCTGAACAAATCTGAATTTTAATGTTTTTAATTTTTTAATTTTTTATTTTTTATTTTTGTGAGACCTAGCATGAGCTGACCGAGAGAGAGCGGGGAAGAGACAAAGAGAGAGGGAGACACAGAATCCGAAGCAGGCTCCAGGCTCTGAGCTGTCAGCACAGAGCCCGACGTGGGGCTTGAACTCATGAACTGTGGAGATCATGACCTGAGCCGAAGTCAGATGCTTAACCAACTGAGCCACCCAGTCGCCCCATCAAATCTTTGAATTTTAAATTCAAAGACAATCTCCTAGAAGACATTTTTAAAACTTCTGCAATATTCAATTCCTTACATGATGTATTCCATTTTAAAATTCTCCCCACTTCAAACTTTCATAAGGCTGTGCCTCACTGCTACTTCTATTCATTGGCTATCCTTTTTCATAAAGTTCTCCAGTTGTTCTAGTTCCTTCTCCAACCCCATCACTCATCTCTCAGTCTTCTGATTCTCACTTACCATGTTCAGGTCAGAGTTTTCAACTCTGGGATTTGGTGAGCATCACTTCACTCTCAGATGTAATCACCTCCTGAATGTAAGTTCCACTTCTAATAGTTGTTGAAATCCAGCATAATTAGTTGTAAATTTCTCCTCGGTACCCCAGTCAAGTTTTCCCTCAAGCTTCCTTTCTCTATCAATGTTTTTTTTAAGTTTTTAAAGTATTTATTTATTTTTGAGAGCCAGAGAGAGACAGAGCATGAGCAGACGAGGGGCAGAACGAGAGGGAGACACAGAATCTGACGCAGGCTCCAGGCTCTGAGCTGTCAGCACAGAGCCTGATGTTGGGCTCAAACTCACAGATGGTGAGATAATGACCTGAGCCAAAGTTGGATGCTCAACCCACTGAGCCAGCAAGGTGCCCCTCTGTCAATGATATTTTTACCCTCTTCGCTCCCAGGGTTGAAATTCCAGATTATCTTTGTTCTTCCTTCATCCTCAGCCCACACATTTAGTAACCAAGTTTAGTTGGCCATTCCTGTGTTATGTCTTTCCAATGAGATTGTTCTCCGTACTTACTCCATTTCTACCTTAGTTCAGGACTTTAGTATTCCCTAAGTTATTCTGTAAGGTTCCATTCTATCTTCTTTCTTATTTATACACTGTAGAACAAAACAATACAGAACAAACCCAACTTTGTGCATATCACTCAAAGAAAACCTTAACTGGCACTGGAAGGCTATTTGGAGATTTAACTCTTAGCACCCCATTTCTCCCCCCAACCTCCACTTAACCCTCACCCACACACATCATCACTAGGGTCCTAGCTGAAATAGAAGAAAGCTTGAATTTTGATCTAAAAACTTGCAAGAATACCCTTAGGTACCAGGAAAATTCAAGAAATTGTTCCTTTTTAGTTAAATTGGTCATAACTATGGGCAAAACATAAGGATCAGTTATGAGTTCCTATACTGAGGAAATAGAAAAATGCCAGGAATTCCTTTTAATTTTAGGGTGTAGGGTAGGGACAAGGATAAAAGGCAGAGTAATTAGTGACCATACTACTTGGTGTTTTGTTTACTGTGGTTAATTAGCAATAGAAAGCAGACTGGGAGATTGCAAGGTTTATAAGGTAGCACACTGAGCTAAAACAAGCAGCACAATGGAGTTTTAATGCTTGAGCACTAGCAAAAATTCATTTATTCCTTTGCTAATTAAAATTATGGCAATGACTCATATTTTAATATAGTAGAATTATGAATAAAGGTGATTATAGTAAATAGAAAATTCACATAACTTATTTTTTATCTATTTGGGGACTTTGGTACCTGCCTTAATCCATATGTATCTGGACTATTCCATTTTTATAGATCTCATGAGGTAATATACCTGTGTATATTCAGAAAGCTCTTCCTGGTCCCATTTACAATTACACCAAAAATTATAAGATACCTAGGAATAAACCTAACCAGGGAGGTGAAAGACCTGTATCTGAAAACTACAAAACGCTGATGAAAGAAATTGAAGACAACACAAAGAAATGGAAAGACATTCCATGTTCCTGGAGCCTGACTGGCTCAGTCAGAAAAGCATGAGACTCTTGATCTCCAGGTTGTAAGTTCCTACTCCATGTTGAATGTAGAGACTACTTAAGTAAATAAATAACCTTAAAAATAATTCCATGTTCATAGATTATAAGACTAAATATTGTTAAAAAGTCTATACTACCCAAAGAAATCTACACATTTAATGCAATTTGTATCAAAATACCAACAGCATTTTTCACAGAACTAGTACAACAATCCTAAAATTTGTATGGAAACACAAAAGACCTCAGATAGCCAAAGTAATCTTGAAAAAGAAAAAGCTGGAGACATCACAATTCCAGACTTCGAGTTATATTACAAAGCTGTAGTAATCAAAACAATATAGTATTGGCACAAAAACAGACACATAGATCAATGAAACAGAATATAAATGCTGGAAATAAACCCACAACTATTTGGTCAATTAATCTTTGACAAAGTGGGAAAGAATAGCCAATGGGAAAAAGTCTCTTCAACAAATGGTGTTGAGAAAATGGGACAGAAACATGTAGGAGAATGAAACTGGATGGCTTTTGTATACCATACACAAAAATAAACTCAAAATGGATGAAATACCTAAATGTGAATGCTGAAACCATAAAAATCCTAGAAGAGAACACAGGCAGTAACTTCTTTGACATTACCCTAGCATTTATTTCTAGATATGTCTCCTGAGGCAAGGGAAACAAAAGCAAAAATAAATTATTGGGACTACATCAAAATAAAAAGCTTCTGCACAAAGCAGGAAACAATAAACAAAACAAAATGGCAGTCTAAGGGATGGGAGAGTGTATTTGCAAATGACATGTCTGATAAAGGGTTAGTATCCAAAATATATGAGGAACTTATAAAAGTCAACACCCCCAAAAACAAATAATCAAATTAAAACATGAGCATAAGACATGAACAGGCATGTCTCTAAAGAAGAAATACAGATGGTCAAGAGACACATGAAAGGATGCTCATGATCATTTATTGTTAGGGAAATGCAAATAAAAACTATAATGAGATATCACTTCACACTTGTCAGAATGGCTAAATCAACAACACACCAACAGGTGCTGGTGCGGATGCGGAGAAAAAGGAACCCTCTTGCCCTCTTGGTAGGAATGTAGATGGGTACAGCTCTTGTGGAAAACAATATGGAAGTTCCTCAAAAAGTTAAAAATAGAACTATTCCACAATCCAGCAATCACACTACTGTGTATTTACCCAGAGAACGCAAAAGCATTAAATCAAAGGAATACATGCATACCTATGTTTATAGCAGCATTATTTATGATAGACAAGATATGGAAGCAGACCAAGTGTCCATCAAATACACACACACACACACACACACACACTGGAATATTAGTCATAAAAAGAATGAATATTGAATGAATATTGCCATTTGCAATGATATGGATGGAGCTAGAGCATATAATACCAAGTGAAATAAGTCAGAGAAAGACAAATACCATATGATTTCACTCACATGTAAAATTTAAGAAACAAAACAAATGAACAAAGAGATAAAAGAGAGAGAAACCAAGAAACAAGACTCTTAAATATATAGAACAAACTGATGGTTACCAGAAGGGAGGTGGATGGAGGGATGGGTGAAATAAATGGTGGGATTAGAGAGTGCTCTTGTTATGAGCACTGGTGATTAAGATAAAAACTTTAACAAAGTAACTAAATTGCAATATATATACACACACACACACACACACACACACACACACACATATATATATATATCAGGAACCGCTTTATATATATATATATTATATATATATAAATATATATAAAAATAATATATATATATAATATATATATATAAGCTCTTCCTGAATATAAGAGAATTTCAGGAAGAAATTATATACATATATATAATTTATATCTATATCTATATCTATATCTATATCTATCTATCTATATATATATATAAAAGCTCTTCCTGAAATTCTGAAAATGACCTTCCAGATTCAGTTCAAACTAAGACCTGTGGTAGGGTAAGAAGTGGATGGAATTGAGAGTCAGAGAGGAGTTCAAATCTTGCCTCTGCCACTTAACTTCTCTAAAACTCCTGATCCTAAATTTGCTAAATGAGAACAAGAAGTCCTACGTCTTAGGAGTGTTATATGTTTAAATGAGATAACTATGAAAGAATTTTCTCTTATAGAGCCTTTTCATTATCTTCACCTCACATTTTCTAGAGGAATTTCTTTTTTTTTCTTATAAATGTTTTTATTTAGTTTTGAGAGAGAGAGAGAGAGAGAGAGAGAGAGAGAGTGTGTGTGTGTGTGTGAGTGGGGAAGGGGAAGAGAGAGAGGGAGACACAGAATCAGAAGCAAGCTCCAGGCTCTGAGCTATGCTCTGTCAGCACAGAGCCCAACGCAGGGCTCAAACTGGTGAACTGCAACATGACCAGAGCCAAAGTCAGATGCTTAACTGACTGAGCCCCCCGGGCACTCCCCAGAGGAATTTCTTATTTTAGCAACAACTGTTGCCATACTTTGAGTATACCTCTCTTTCTTAATCAATAGGAGAACAGTTATTCACTTTACAAAATATACCCTTGAATTATAATTTCCCCTGGGGCATGGAAATGTTTGTTATTTGATAAAGAAGCAGGAAACAGAAAAGGTCAAACTGCTTTTGAGCCATTGCCAATAGCACTTCAATCAAAAGGAAGACAATGTATATCTGCATTGATAATTCAGGTCCATGGAAATTTAGGCTTTAACATATTAATGTTCAGTTGACATGTAATTTTTAGGAACATATATTGACTAAAGTGAGCTAACTATAAAGGCAGGAATTTATATAAGCATGATTAACTTTCATGAGTCCTCTGAAAACTTTATTAGGATTTGCTAATTGGCCATTGTTTAAATTATGACACTTCTCATCAACTAATAATCAGTTAATGTTCTTAATGCGTTCTATACTGTCTGAGGCATCAGAGCATCTGGCTCTGAGATCTGCCATTATAAAATGCCTGAAAAGGTTTATGAGGCTTAGCTATAAATTGTAAAGTTTTTTGGTAAAAGGAGGGAGTGGATTTCAATTTGAATGGCTTCATGAAAGAAGAAATACTGGGGATTATCATTCTTGTTTTTATTAGTTAAATAAATAAAGGAATTGGTTATGTGGTAGGCAGAATAAGAAATATTCCTAGAAATAAAATACATGGCTCTGGGCAACTTGTTCTTCGTGTACCACTGGTTTAAAATTAAAACAAATAGGTCTAAAATGTCTTTGTTTTTTATTGCACTCAGTTCATTGATGATTCCACTCAATTTATTGATGGATCAATTCTTCAAGAATCAGGAGATTCTGCATTCTCATTTATACTTCCTTTCTTCCTTCTTCCTCTAAATACTGTGGATTAGGGAAACAAAGGTTATAATCATATAGCCAAATGAATAAGGTTGAGAGTCCTTTGACAATTGAATTTAAACACTACGCATTAGAATGTGCAAACCAAGTTTGATAACAAATTTATAAGAATCGGAAAATATCCATTTCAAGAAAAAATATTAAGGCATTTTAATGGGTGAAAGAGAGAAAAACAGGGAACTGGCAAATAAAACACAGTCCAAAACTTATCCTTTCTTAAATGAGGAACTAAATTTCTAAGAAATCAATCTTAGGCCTTGATGTTTAGGAAGGAAATAAAGTATTCATTCATATATCAATTTATTCATTCAAGAAAACGTTTTGATGCCAAATATGATATTATTGAATAAAACTAACCCAGATTTATTTAAGGAGCTACATTTTTTCTAGAGTCAAAAAGATTGGCCCTTAGTAACCAGAGCCCTACATGTTAAAATTGCTAAAAGATTAGAATGTACTTTTAAGTGAAAAAAAAATTTTTCTAACCAAGACAGTCAACTATGGAAAACAGTAGTTTTGTGTATTTATGAAGTGAAAGAGAAACTGAAAACTGTTCTTTCAGTTACTGTCATAGACTAAACTGGTAAGGGAAATCACTTTCCCTCATCAAGTACGTTTTGGATAAATATAAACACATACAAAAAATGTTAAGTACAAAACTGGGCTTGACATTAAAAAGAAGTGGAAGATGGAGAAGGATAGAAGGAAGAGGAAAAGGAGAAGGAGAACAAGATCATCAGAGAATTTAAGAGTCAACTCAAAATCAATGGAATTCAAAAATAATGTGTTTACAGATTCTTTTCATGGATTTAATCAGTGCATTCCTTTCTGGTGTGTGTGTGTGTGTGTGTGTGTGTGTGTGTGTGTGTGTGTGACAGCTATTTTATTGAAGCAGTAAGGAGAGTTTCAGCTTCAGCTTCAGGCACTGTGCAAATGGGGCTCTGAAATTGAACCTCCTTTCTAAAACAGAGTCATGAGTGATCAGGTTATATGTGAAATAAAGACAAGAAAGCTTCACTTCCATTCAGGCCAGAAAAGCACCAAGGAAGCTCACCAGCTGGCAAGAGTCAAGAGTGGGAAGAACTGAGAAGAGCTACCTCTGAGGGAGAAGAAGCCCAGGAGCTGTGAGCAGGATTGGGTCTGGATTCATGGTGGTTGCAGGTGGTTGCATGAGGATATCCAAGTTGGAACACTCGACAGTTGTGGGTGCCAAAGCAGAGATAATCCTGAAACCATGCTGCAGGGATACTGTCATACTCTAAGACATGTTGGAGTCCCATGAGAGTAACTCCTGATGAAGATAGGTCTATGGTAAAACAACAAACCTCATGAGAAAACAAACCACCATTAGAAAAGTCATCAGATATAATATATGGGAGATTTCAGAGCACATTCAAGAGAATTTAAAGTATATCAAAGAGATAAAACACAAAATAGAAATGAGAAGGTAGACTAAATTATTTGAGGAAAAAGGGGGGGGGGTAAAAAAGAACCACATAGAAGTTTAAAGAAAATTTCAATGTGAAGGTTAAATGTAAGACTAGATACAGCTGAAGAGTTAATGAATTAGTAGTATCCAGAACTACAAAAATCACTCAGAGTGCAGTATAAAGAGTTAAAGATAGAAAATATAAAACAGAAGTTTGAGGTGTGGTCAATGGAAAAAGAACCAACATAATTGTAACGGAATTTCAGGAGGAGAAGATAGAAGTGGGAAAGAACTTTATGTGAAGTTAAAATAGAGAAAGAATTGTCAAAATTAAAAAAAAAAAAAATTCCTGAACAGGATTAGTTAAAAAAAAAAAACTTCTGGAAAATCAGAGTGAAATTTTAGTACACAAATGACCAATTCAGATTTTTAAAAGCTTTCTATTGGGAGGATACACACACACACACACACACACACAATTATATATATATATACATATATATACATATATATATATGCATATATATACATACATATACATATGTATACATATGTATATATATGTATGTATATGTATATACAGACTCTTATCTGTGTCTATTTCTTTTTTCTTAATTTTTAAGTGTTTGCTTATTTTTTGCGAGTGAGAAAGACAGAGAATGAGCAGGGGAAAGGCAGAAAGAGAGGGAGACAAAATCTGAAGCAGCTCCATGCTCCAAGCTGTCAGCACAGAGCCCCACGCTGGGCTCCAACTCATGAACTGTGAGATCATGACCCGAGCCAAAGTCAGACACTTAATCGACTGAGCCACCCAGGCTCCCCTGTGTCTATTTCTATTAGAAGACAATGGAATGATATCTCTAAAAATCTGAAAACAAAACACATGTCCACCCATTTTTATATTCATACAAATGATTATAAAGAGCAAGGAGAGAATAGAGACTTTTATAGAGAAACACAGATGAAGAGTTTACAACTTACACGTTTTCCAAGGAAAAGCTATTTAAACGTGTGTTCAACCTGGGGTGCCTCGATGGCTCAGTTAGTTGAGCATCTGACTCTTGATGTAGACTCAGGTCATGATCCTAGGGTTGTGGAAATGAGACCTGTGTCAGGCTCTGCGCTAAGCCTGGAGCTTGCTTAAGATTTTCTGTCTCTGTCTCTGTCTTTGCCTCTCTCTCTCTACCTCTGTCCCTTTATCCCATTCGTGCGCTTGCTCTCTAAAATAAAAGGTAGAAGAAAAAAAAAAGGTGTGTTCAGCCAAAAGAAAACTGAACTCAGAAAGATGAATAGGATGCGAAAACAATGCTGGTAAATAAAGTGGTAAAAGCATTGTATTGTTAAGGTTAAATACACATTACCATTTTTAAAGAAGCTAATTAGAGGAAAATTAAAGAGAAATCAGAAAAACAAACTGCAGTAGTTTGAGAAATGACATAAGACAGATTGAAATGAAGCATCTTTTTATTTCTATAGTGATTTCAATGTGGATAGATTAAAGAATAAATTTATTGAATCTCTATTTGTAATAGTTATAAAATAGAAATAATTTTTCATTAAGGAATAGGTAAAAAATTGTTTGTTTATCTAAGTTTATTTATTCATTTTGAAAGAGAGAGAGATCTCGAACATGGGCAGGGGAGGGGCAGAGAGGGAGAGGGAGAGATAATCCCAAGCAGGGACTGTGCTGTCAGCACACAACCCGACACAGGGCTGGAACTCATGAACTGTGAGATCATGACCTAAGCTGAAACCAAGAGCAGACACAACCAACTGAGCCATCTACATGCCCCCAAATTGTATTTCTATATAATTAATACTGTGCAGCCATTAAAATGAAAGAAAGAAATGAGTACTAATATGGTTTAATTTCAAAACCTTATGATGAATGAGAACAGCCAGTTGCAAATAGATACCTGATGTGCGATAGCTCTATATACTTTTAAGACAACACCAAGCTATACTACATGTTACATATTCTATTATAAATGGATATATCGTAAATTTTTATATACACAGTGAAAAGAGAAATATAGTCACAAATTCATGATTCTCTTTTCTGGAGAGGAGGGAGGGAGTAGATGGGTTTCAGAGTTGACTCCACTGTTATCTGCATTGCACTATTTTCTTTATATAAAGAAAAATACCTGAATATGAGAAAGGGAGAAGATTAAACCATATGATTAATTTAGCCTGACCTTTGTCTTTGATAAAAATGCCATCGTTGTTTACCTTTTGATTGAATTCTGAGGCTTGCCTTTGGAGTACTTACTACTGATACTTTTCTGTTGTTGTCCTTGTGGCTTCATTTGTTTGGGAGAAAAAAAAAGTAGCAAGCTTATCTAACTTGGATAACTTGCTCCCAGAGTCAGTCCAAAGGAGTAGCAGCACAGTGGGAAAACGTAGAATATTCTAGATAAAGTTGATGCCTGAGAGAGTTAAACTCCTGCATTTAAAGGGGACTTGATAAGATTTGATATTTCACAGTGATATCTCAGTGTGGGCAAAGATTTCCAAATTTATGCTTGCAGATAAAAAAAATACAAAATGATATGCAACTTGGGAAACTAATATATTTCAAGATCCATGGTTGCTTCAAACAAATGGTGTATTTTATTCTATTTCCTCTTTAGGAGAAAATAGAGCAACTACCTAAAAGTAAATGTAATTTGATTCTTGTTGAAATTCTAGACAAACTATATCTGAATTTATTGGTACCATAAACTTTGTTTTTATCAAGTAAACTTTGAGCATTTAAAGATTTACATATGTGCTTGACAAGTTGAAGGATAATTTATTTACAGTATGTAGTATCAGAATGTTAGATTTTCCCCCTTTATTTAAGTAATTTGTGTTTAAGAAACAAAATAAATGAGAAGTTTAGTGTGATATACATTTGACATATATGTACTTGGTCAACTAGCTACCAGAAGAAATATTGCACATGTCCTATTTCAGAGGGTTTTGAAGGATTCACATTTGATGACGCTTTTTGGAAAAAGTGTTTCCATTATCAATTTTCATCACAATGACATCAAGTAGCTTATCATCAATAGGGGTCTGTGTAGTCAGACCTTTAGTTAGATACTGTTAGGTTAAAACTGATGAGAGCCTAGGGGCACCTAGGTGGTTCAGCTGGTTGAGTGTCGAACTTCAGCTCAGATGGTGATCTCACAGTTTATGGGTTCAAGCCCCACATTGGGCTCTGTGCTGACAGCTTAGAGCATGGAGCCTACTTTGGATTCTGTGTCTGCCTGGCTGTCTGCCCCTCTCCTGCTCACACTCTGTCTCTCTCTCAAAAATAAATAAGTATTAAAAAATTAAAAAAAAAACTGGTAAAACCCTGAATGTAAAGATCCTGTAATAAAGACAATTTTAGTCAATTCCCATCTTCAAAAATCCACCAAAGGAAGGAAAAAACCAAGTGATAAACAAACAAATGGCAAAATATGAGAAAGAAATTATGCATTCGAGGAAATAAGCAAGCAGATACAACTCTGGACCACAATCTAATAAACTGCCTTCCAAGTTGTGAACATTTGGGGCAAAAATAAACAGAAGTCCAAATGCTGAAACAAACTTCAAACCCAAAGCAACTGTCCCTAAAAGGTGGTGGCATGTAGCCTGAAACTTACTTCCAAAATAAGTAATGACTTCCACCCCCTGGGGTCTCTGCAGGACTTGTTTATCCTGTCTGGAAGGCTGATTGCCTTGGTTGATGTCTTCTCTTTATTTTTGCAACGACATTACCTCCAATAAGAAGCCCCCCCTTGCCATCCTTGATTCAGTAGGACACCATCCAACCTCCACCATTCTGTAGCCCCAAATCCTATTTTCTTCTTGGCATTTGTCATTTCTAAAAGTATCTTCCATATTTATTTGTGAATTTGTTCCTTGTTTTCTACCAGAATTTAAGTCTGAAGCTGTTAGGAACTTCAGTATCCCCCAATCTTAGAAGTTTGCCTGACACATAGACAACCAATTAAGCGATTTCAAATAAACAAATGAAGTAATGATTAGAAACACATAGATTAAAGCCATGATCACCAGACTGCAATACAGAGAAGCTGAGGTTAAAGGGTTTTATCACATGGATTTCTGCCATGCATAAACTGAGGGGAGAGTTGTTTCAAAGCGGAAAGGACTGGGGAGAAAACTCTTGAGCAAAAAAACTGAAAAAAAAATTCAAATATTACAGTTCTCCCCAGTATCTTTCTCCTCCATATTCTTCACAAAATAGTTTAGTTAATTCAAAGACAAATAATAATAAAAGAAGAAGCAGGACTTGTCTAACACACTAATACACTAAATAAATAGACAGGTGAAGGAAAATAGGGCAAACCCCATTAACAATATATGGAACATATACCATAAGAGAAAGCATTCAAAAAATCAGGAAATGATTCAAGCAAATGGTTTCCCATATTCTCAACACTTTTGTCAACATGAGAATTTAAAGAAGAGATTCAAAGATTAAAAGGGACATTAGGTGGTGTGAGGAAAGAATGGAAATCAAAGAAATGGAAAGGGACATTCCTTTCCTAATACATTTACTAAATACATTAGTAAAATGAAAGTCCAATCAAAAACAATCACAACAACCACAACAAAAGAATAAATAGGATGAAAATGACTCTTAGGGATATGGTGGACAGGCTTGAGGAAAGCACAAGTGGAAAATAAGAAAGATATAAATTAGATTTAGAGAGAAAGTAAAATGATATTTCATATAGACTGAATTGTACTTTCCTGAAGAAAGGACAGAACAAATGAGACAGAAAACATAATTCATATCTACAATGCAAGAGCATATTCCTTTCATTTAAAAAAAATTTTTTTTAACGTTTATTTATTATTGAGAGACAGAAAGACACAGAGTGTGAGCAGGGGAGGGGCAGAGAGAGGGGGAGATACAGAATCTCAAATAGGTTCCAGGCTCTGAGCTGTCAGCACAGAGCCCGATGCGGGTCTCAAACTCACAAACTGTGAGATCATGACCTGAGCCAAAGTCAGTTGCCCAACCAACTAAGCCACCCAGGTGCCCCAAGCATATTCTTTTCAAATGAAAGACTACATTCTTAAACATAGAAAAACTTTAAATAAAACAAAACAAAAGCAAACTAAACTAATTGGCAATGTACTATGGCTTTACAAATGACAAATCAGAATAAGGTACCCAGGAGTGGAAAAGCAATGTTGTAGGGATTGATAATGATATATAAATGTTAAAAATAATTAGGTCACACTCAGAGATCATGAAAAATGGGAGACGGAGGAAATTTAAATGTATACATTTGCTAATTTTAAAGTCAGAGAATCAATAGATACTGTAGTTTAAAATAAAATATGACTTCAAACTCCTAATGATTTTTATAATTATATTTCTATTTTAGAAAGACTTTGGGAATTTATTATCTTGTATGGAAAAGAAACATTTATCTGAAGTTTACCAATTGAATTAAAGTTTATTTTTATATGTTTTACCTTTAAAATTCAAGAAAATTATATTTAATATTTTTCTATAAGATGGCACTTGTGACATAAACCATTCTTTCTACATTTTAAATATTCCTGTCATTTAGTCCACACACACACACATATGCACAGAGGACTCAAGAGATGTAAAGAATTATGTTAACAACAATGGCTTCTGCTTGATGAATTTTTTGTTTTACTTTCTGCTTTGATGTCTTTGGTATATCTGTTTTATAAAACAAGTCAATACTTTAACAAAAAGTTTTAAATTAATAAAAGTTCACTTGTAAATAATATTCCTATAAGCAGTCATTTTTAATAATCTCTGAGGCCAGTAATACCAAGGTGGAATATCTCTTAGAAGTTTTTGTGGAATTATCTCTAATATAAAAAGCATGCTATGGTTGTATGATAAATACACTTGGGATGTTATTATATATACGGTAGTGTTGTTGAGCTATGTCCTATCTAGTTTTTATCATGATAAATTGCTATACCCATTGATCTAAAAAATACTCTCTAGAAGACCAAAATAATTTATAATAAATATGTTCAAAAATCTAATTGAATTAAGAAAGTCATCTAAAACATTTACTTGGGATAATGAACAGCCAGCTGGGTGTATAAAGTTAATGGGGCAAAAGACAGATGACTTTGCACTTTTTTCCTTGTGTTCTGAGGTTGATACTCCCTGAAATATGACTAAGTAACTTTTAAAAGCTTTTAAAACTATTAATGTGCTTTACTATCTTATCTTTTTTTTCAATGCTGAACGTTTATTTATTTATTGTAAGTAACAGATATGGGTTTATTACAAAATAAATGTTCTTTTTCTGCACTATTTTCTTTTTTTTTTTTTTTAGCGGTGTTAAGAATATTTAACATGAGATCTATCTTCTTAAATTTTTAAGGGAACAATACAATATTTTTATCTATAGATACATTATGTACAGCAGATCTCTAGTGATATTTTTATTATTAAAAACACATTCATCACTCATTGAAAATCTTCAAAAACATTAATTATCTGAGATAAAATTGATGCCTGTTACAGGATTATGGTCCAAAATCAGAGCACTACATGAGCTGCTTACAATTTTCCTTTCCACCTCTGTGTTCCATTCATTATTCCTTCATATGAAGTCTCACCTCCCAGCAGGTTTGCTCATTTGTTGGACATCTATTGTTGGACATCACTGGACATCTATTCTGTGCCAGGCACTGTTATATGTTTTGGGGAAATAAAGAGTTGAGTAAGATTTAGTCCCTGTCCTTGAGGATGTCACGGTCTAGTGGGAAAGGCAAACATGAAGCTAATCATAATTGTAATGTGCTAAATGATAAAATAAAAATATGAATAGGGTGCTGTGGGAGATGTGGTAGCAATTAATTCTGCCTAGAGGTGGTGAGAAGAGGACATGACTAGAAATAAAATGTAAAACTATAAATTTAGAGTAATAGGGATAATATTTTCGGATCTTCAGTTATAGCTAAGACATTTTACCCACCTTCACTCTGTCTGATAGGTAAGTGGACAAAAGAATGTTAGCTTCAGAAGTGAAAGGAAGTGGAAAGCCTGCTCCTATTGCCTTCCAGAGAGTAGGCCAAGAAGGGAAACAGGAAGGCAAGGAAGATCAGGTGCCAGGTTCAATCCACTAAAAGTTCAAAACTGATTTATAGGGTCAGGGGCCTATAAAACATGCAGATAAATATGGAGTCTCCTGGGAAGATCTGTTTCATGGGCTACTTTGAAGACATAGCCTTCAGCCTTCTGACCCTGGGAGAAGCCCAGTATTTGGCTTGGGGCCAATTCCAAAATCTTGTCAGGGCTGTAGAGAATCTTTGGCAGCAAGAGGTGGCAAGACAGATAGCCCTGAGGGAGATACCTCGGCTCCTCATACTTCATATAGAGCGTGGAGGAGTCCATAAATTGCTAATGCCCCAGTAAGAGGGAATGGAGGGTCTAAGAATACCTGTGAATGGACAGAACACTGAGCACAGAGCTCAGGCTATACAGCAGGCTGGGACTGTGTAGGAAAGATCTAATAACCCACATAAGGTAAAGTAGTTGAGGTCTTCCTTGGGTTGTAGTGCCTAAATTTGTGAATTTACCACATATGTAACTTTGGGGCCTGGTGAAAAAAAAATAGGCTATGGTAAAGTTCTTGCACTTTCTTCTATAAAAATGAGATGCTTAGAAAGATTTTAATTGAGGACCTGGTCAGTTTTTATTTTAGAAATATCCATCTGTTGAGACAGTAGGGATAAATAGTAAAGGCGGAATGGCTAGGGGAAAGACTAAAACCAGTAGACCTTGGTAGAAACCTGTAGAAATAATCCACAAAAAAATAAGGCCTTTAACTAGGGCAGTTAGATAAGGGGAAGAAGGTGATAGAATTTTTGACTAATGAGACATCCCAAGGAAGTATATTTGTGAAAGGTGTTTATGAGAGAAGAGGAAAGCTCTAAAAATTATCTGAGGTTTCTACTTTGGGCACTGGGATATATAAAGTTATAATTAATTTTTATTAGAAATAAAAGAAGATAGGTGAAGACTGGTAGAAGAAAAATGTATTCTGTTTGAGGCATATGATGTTTAAGGTACCCATGAGGTCTTTAATTAGAAACAGTCAAAATGCAATACAGTTGATTAATGAATGAATGAATGAATGAACTACTTAAATTAATATTTTGAGAACACACACTATGTATGAAATACTTGCTCTGCACTTCTTAAATAATGGTTAGTAAAACATACAAGGTTCATCTGTGTACAGATGGGTGAGCACAAATCATTGGAATTTAAGTTCTAATGGTGAAGACAAATATTAATCAAGTAATCACAGATAAATTAAAATTATAAACTGTGATAAGAATTGTGTGAGAAAACTATAGGGAGACACCAGGAAGAACTTGTCTAGTCCAAGAGATAAGAGAATGCTTCATTATAATGTATACAATCATTAACCCAAGTTCAAAAGAACATATGGGTCTAAACCAGGTGTGGGTGTGTGTGCATGTGTGTTGGTAAGGAAAGGAAGCTCTCTAATGAGATGGAATAATTGCAAGGAGTCTGAGGACAGAAGGGGAAGTTAACATATTTGAAAAACTAAAAGCAGATTCTTTTTGGCTGAGTGAAGGGAAAAATGAAGACATTCATATAAGTTTAGATGGAGAGGTCTCTCTTCAGATAGTGGCAGGAGAGCTTCTACCACTGTCTCCCATAGACAACTATTGCAAACGCTGGAGAAAGAAACCCACATAATAACTTGAAGGGACTACAAAGAACCAAAGAGATGCAGAAACTGGAGCAGAGTTGACTCTTGAATCAAAAGAACTGCACTGAGTAAAATTTCCACTTTAAAGCCCTCCTCAGGATGAATGGTGTTGGAACAACCACAATTGAGGCAAAATAACACAATCATTCTAGTGTCATAGGACAAAGATCAAGAAGACCAGAGTGGCTGGATAGAGAGGAGGGAAAGGAGATATAAAATAGGGAAGATAAATATTTATAGAAGTCATGTCCACAAATTTTCCAAATTTGATGAAATGACAAATCTATAGAGCAAGTATAACTAAATATATGCTAAGCAGAAAAAAATTACAAAGAAAACTACACCCAGGTACATCAGTAAGCAATCTGCTGAGCACCAAAGAGAAAGAAAAAAATTCTCAGAATCAGCCAGAGGAAACAATATGGTACATACAGAGGAACAGTAATAGAAGTGATGAATAGTTTCTCATGAGAAAGAATGAACCAGGGGACACTAGAATGACAATTTGAAAAAGATGAAGGAAAATTAAAAAGCTCTCAACCCAGAATTCCATACCTAGCAAAAATGTCCTCTGAAACTGAAGGTGAAATGCAAACATTAACAGAAAAATAACCCAGACGTTTTGTTGCCAGCAGACTGCCCTATAAGAAATGTTAAAGAAAGTTGTTCAGGGTAAAGTAAAATGACTCCAGATGGAAGCTTGGATTCTACAGAAAGAAGTGAAAAGGACTGGAAGTGTTAAAGTACATTAACCTATACAAAACTCCATTTATTTATATATTTTTTCTGGTCCTAATGTTTCTAAAAATATGTGGCCATTTAAACCAAAAATTCTAGCACTATGTTATGGAGTTTACAATATATGTAGAAATAATATATATTACTATAACAGCATAAAGGATGGTGGGCTGCTAAATGGATATATTGTAATATGAAATGATAAAATGTAATATAATGCAAAAACTTTAAGTATCTGTGAGAAGTTAAGGTGCATATTTTAATTCCTGGGCCAACTCCTCTCCCAAATATTCTCAGTACCCTGGATTCAATGCAATACAATTTTCAACAAACTTGTCTTAGTATCTATAAATTGACATATAACACTAAAATGTACATGGAAAAACAAAATGACTGCCAAATCCACAACAATGTTAGATTTTTTTAAACAAAAATGCTAGATTCACACTGATTTTAAGAAATTCTATAGCTATAATATTAAAAATAGTGTGATGTTGGCATAGAGACAGAAAAATAGAATAAGAGAAGAGGACAGAGTGTTCAGAAACAGATCTATACTTATAAGACCATTGATCCTGATAAAGTTGACAAAGTGATTTTGAAAAAGGTGGAAAGAAAACTATTTCCAATAAATTATGTGGGGACAACTGGATATTTATGTGAATATAGAAAAAATAATATTCAAAGTAGATCATAGACCAAGTACAAAATCCCAAATTATAAATCTTCCAGAAAATATCGGAAAATATCTTTGATCCCTGAGGATAAGCAAAGACTTTAGGACACAGAAAGAAATTAAGGTATGATAAATTATACTTCATAAAAATTAAAACATCTGTTCATTGAAAAACACCATTAAGAAAATGAATATCCAAAGGATTATGAGACAATTGTTAACAATTGTGTGCCAACAAAATTGACAACCTAGAATGAATACATTCCTAGAGACATACAAACTAACAAGACTGAATTATGAAGAAATAGAAAATCTGGAAAGACCAATGACTACTAGAGAGATAAAATAAGTAATAAACAAAGAAAAGCCTAAGACCAGATGGTTTCATAGGGGAATTCCACCAAACATTTAAAGAATAAATTTCAGTTCTTCTCAAAATCTTACAAAAAATTGAAGAGGAAGGAATAGTCTCAAACTCACTTTATGAGGCCAGCATTTCTCTGACACCAAAGCCAGAAAAAGACATTACAAGAGAACTTTAGGCCAGTATTTCTAATGAATATAGGTATAAAAATTCTCAATACTAGCAAACCGAATTCAGTGGCAAAATAAAAGAGTCATTTCCCATGATCAAGTGGGATTCACCCATGGAATGTAAGGATGGTTCAATGTATGCCAGTCCATAAATGTGATATATAACATTAATAGTATGAGAGAGAAAAATGATATGATTATCTTAGTAGATGCAATAAAAAGCATTTGACAAATTTAACATCGTTTTGTGATAAAAACTCAATAGCTTTGGCAAAGAAGGAATGCACTTCAAAATAAAAATGGCTATATATGACAAACCCACACCTAACATCATATTCAACAGTGAAATGTTGAAAGCTTTTCCTCTGAGATCAGAAACAAGATAAAGTCATCACTCCTATTCATCATAGTACTGGAAGTCTTGGCCAAAATAAAAGGAAATTTTCCACAGTGAAAAAGAAGAAGTAAAATTGTCTCTGTTTGCAGGTGACCTGATCTTATACAAATAAACCCTGAAGACCGCACCAAGAAACTATTACAGATAGGGGTGCCTAGGTGGCTCAGTCTGTTGAGCGTCTGGCTTCAGCTTAGGTCATGCTCTTATGGTTCATGGGTTCAAACCCGCATTGGGCTCCCTGTGGTCAGTGCAGCGCCGTTTGGATCCTCTGTCCCCCTCTCTCTGCCCCTTCCCCGCTTGCACTCTGTCTCCAAATAAATAAATAAATGAAACATTTTTTTTTAAAAAAAGAAGCTTTTAGAACTAATTAATGAATTCAGTAAAGTTGCAAGATACAAAATCAACATACAAAAATCAGTTGCATTTATATACACAGGCAACAAACTATGAAAATGAAATAGAAAAAATTCCATTTACAATAGCATCAAAAGCAATAAAATAATTAGGAGTAAATTTAGTGAAGGTGGTAAAAGATCTATACACTGAAAATTATAAGACATAATGAAATAAATTGAAGACAACACAAATAAAAGGAAAGATATCTTATTTTTGTGAATTGGAAGAATTAAAATTGTTACAATGTCTAACCTCCCAAAGCTATCTATAGATTCAAAGCAGTACTTATCAAAGTTCCAGTGGGATTTTTTACAGAAATAGAAAAAAAAAAACTAAAATTTTTATGAAACCACAAAAGACCCTGAAATGCTAAAATAATCTTAAGAAAGAAGATAAAAATTAGAGTCTACACACTTCCTGATTTCAAAGTATATTAACAAAGCTATAGTAATCAAGAAAGTGTGGTACTGGCATAAGAACAGACATGCAGAGCAATAGAACAGAAATGACAACCCAGAAATAAATCCATGAATTTATGGTTAAATAATTTCCCACAAAGAAGCCAAGAATATACAATGTGTAAGGGATAGTCTTTCAGCCAATAGTGCTGGGAAAACTGGATATTCACATTCAAAAGAATGAAACTGAACCTCTAGCTCACATTTAATTATGAAAATTAACTCAAAATGGAATAAATACGTAAATGTAAGAACAGAAATAATAAAAATCCTAGGGAAAAAAAAAACATAGGGAGAAAGCTCTTTGATAATGGGTTTTTGCAATGACATTTTGGACATGACACCAAAAGTACAATCAATAAAAGCAAACAAAACAAAACAAGTGAGAATACATAAAAGTAAAAAAAATTCTGCACAGCAAAAGAAACAATCCAGAAAACAAAAGGGCAACCTATGGAATGGAATAAAATATTTGCAAACTCTATATCTTATATTAATATCCCAAAATATGTAAGTGACTGAAAAAACTCAATACCCAGCACCAAATAATCCAATTAAAAATGCGAAGGACCAGAGCAGACTTTTTTTTTTTTTTTCAAAGAAAGTATACAAATGGCCAACAGGTACATTAAAAGTCAACAGCCCCACTACTGGGTATAGAGTAATCTACCCTTATGCACCTTTTGGTTTTCATTGTTTTGCTTACCTAGGGTCCAATACAATCAGAAACAGATGATTCCCCTTTATCTTTTACTGTGCCAGATTTATAAATTAAACTTTGTAATGACATACACATATAGGAAGAAAGGCATAACACATGTAGGGTTTGCTACCATCCATTGTTTCAGGAATCCACTGGAGGTCTTGGAATGTATCTTCTGCAGATAAGGGGAGACTGTTGTATATCTGAAGGAAATGGAGACACTAGTTTGAAAAGATATCTGTACCCCCATGTTCGTTGTAGCACTATTTATAATAGCCAAGACATGGAAACAATCTAAGTGTCCATCAATGGATCAATGGATAAGAAAAAATTCATATATACATATACATAAATAAACATACATATATATGGTGGAATATTATTCAGCCATGAGAAAGAAGGAAATCCTGCCATTTGTGACAACATGGATAAAACTTGAGGGCATTATGTTAGGTGAAATAAGTCAGACAGAAAGACATACTGTATGATTTGTATGTATATACTGTATTCCACTGTATGATATATGTGGAATCTAAAAATAAAATTTGAATCTACAGAAACAGAGAGTAGATTTGTGGTTGCCAGGGGCACGTGCACTTTTTTATTTACCACCACAATTGAGCAAGAGAGACACAAGAGGTACCCCAGTGGATTCCCTGTATATCACACATATTCACCTCTAAGCCCATTGCATAATAGCAGCCCTGTCATCTCCTAATGATCAAGGTCAGTAACTCCTGCCATGGTGGTGACTCTTTCCTTACTTGCTGGCCTCAAATGTGAAGAGTTTAAAAGACCAACACCAGGTTATTGATCAATGAGACTCTCTTTATATCCTTTAGCAGAAGTATGCCTCTTTTGGGGACGAGGACATCTAATTCTGCAAAACTCAAAGTTATTGCAGGGCTAGGAAGTAAAATTCCCCTGGTGTTTATCATTTGGTTGCCAGACCCATGTATTCCTCCTACCTAAGGTACAAGATATATGAATGTCTTTGACTCAGTGTATATACTGCGTACAGAAACACCAGCCTGTATCCTCACAGAATGTTCAAGAGACTGTTTCAAACCTCCAGTAGCTTCTGGATAGTACAGTAGGTAAACACTCAGTATGCCCCCTGGTCTTATGCCCATTCCTATACTTCATTTTTGTAGAGTGAGTCCTGATGTCACATGGCATCCCATGCTGATGGATCAAACATCCTATGAGCCCTCAGATAGTGGTACTTCATGGTTTATAAGACTGGAAAAGTAGTAACATAGAAATGATTATAATAGAACAAATAGTATACGAGTTATTGATACAAATGATCACTTTCAAAGAACAAGATAAATCTACATGCATTGTCATAGTGGTGTTGCTAAGACATTCTGTTAAGTAAAAAACAGCAAGTTTTAGAATAGTCTATACATTATAATACCCTTGGTGTTACAAATTTGTGTGTATGTGTGTATGCACAAAAAAATCTAAGATACACACCACCAAACTATTAACAGTGGTATTTGATGGGGAAAGAAATGGGATTGAGATTAGAGTTTGCCAGGGCTAGGGAGCAGGTGGAGACACAATGTGGGATTTTAGTTTTGTACTCTGAGATTACTGAGTTGTGAAAATATATTCAAGTATTTCTTGTGTGAAAAAATGCAGCCTTTAAAGTTGAAAATGCATTAATGTACAGGGAATGCTAATTAAAGGATTAAAGGCCTGGAGGGGCTTGGGGTTTCCAGCACTAGCTTAATGGCCTCTCTCCAAAGACCATTTTTAGCGCTAATTATCTCTCCCTGTTTCTCACCATCTAATCCTATGCTTCTTTAAATTGTTATTTTGCTTTCAATTTTTTTTAATGTATCTTGATTTCCATAGTATTAAAAGCTCTTTGAGCTAAGGACCATGGTGCTTTTTATATATAATTTACCCTTCCCTTTCCCTCCATGCACCTTCACCCTTTTTCAGGGCTGACAATAGCCATACATGTGGGATACATTAAATATTCATTAAATGAAAAATTATGTTTAAAGAATTCCATGTGGAGCAGACTCTATATTGCCCTTTAATCCTTTTCTTTAGTGTATGATTTCATACTTTAAAATCCATTCAGTACACATTACCTCATTTGATCTCACATTAACATAAAGTTCTAGACAGTATAGGTGCTATTTTGCTGTTTTCTAGTTTTCAGAACACAGTGAAGCTAAAATTCACTTGATCAAGTAAGTGTCAGCATCAAGAATGAAGCTGAGTCTTATGACTCTTCATCTAATAATCTTGTCACTATGGTACATATTTACAGGCACATATTTTACACAGATCAGTCTGCTTGAAACTCAAAATAAATTAGAAGTAATTAAAGTAACTGCCTCATTTTCTGAAAAAGAATCACCATATTCATAAATTTGATCACATTTTAACAATTGCTGAGACTAAAGTGACATTGTGAAATACGTAGAGAAACTTTTGCCCCACAGAGGAAGAGAGAAAGAGGTTGGAGTTGTATAATCTCTCACTCTTGCAAAGGCAGAATACTATCTATTAGAAGAGATGCACACATGGAATTAAGAGACCGTGCAACAGTGTTATTTATTCACGCACAGGCTACAATCCTTATCTGGGGTTATTTATCTGCTGCATTCCTCCTAATTCTTTATCAAGCATGGTGGACACAGTTTAGAGGTGCTGCAGGGGTTGTCTCTCCTCAGGTGCCTCAAGACACTTCTCCCCTGGGATTCCTTCTGATCTCTTTACCTACCTCAAGGGTTTAAACTTTTCTTGGACTAGGAGTTTTATTCTGACTCTAACATATAACTTTTTTCCTAATTGAGCTAGAGAGAGTGTGGCTTTGTTGCAGGTGGAGAGATGAGAATGCACATCACTGGACAGGCATCAAGATCAAACATTACAAACATCCAACACATTGACTTGGACAAGTATTATCACCTCCAAGTCAATCTCCAGTAAATTATTATGCTAAAACTATTGCCTCTTTTTTTCTGCTTCACATTGCTTCAAAGTAAAGCTGTTTGTATGTCATGACCCAGGGGCGTAATGTGGTAGAAAAAGAATTCTTCCATAGTTGTATCCTCTATTCAATTTGATTGTGTCCTGATCTTATAGTTGGCATTGAAAAAATGTACAGTACGGTATTATATTATAAATATATTCTAATTTATAGATCAAAAGTGCTTGGTAATATTTAAGTTTAGAATACCTTTCTGTTTTGGGAAATGCTCTTCAAATATGAATGTATCCCATTGATTTTACAATCAAATTAGATATTTTGTCTTTATAACAGAACAGATAGCTAAATGGGCCTAAAATCAACTATTAATTATTTTTGTGGTTTTGAACTTGGAGAACTACACATAAAACCCTCACACCTCTGGGTTTGGATAAGTACTACCTAGCACTTTGCCAGTGGGTAACTGAAGCTTTAGCTGGTGAGGAGGATGGAAATTATTGAATCAATACATAGTAGAACCACCTTGCACTGAGGAAGACATTACCAAGTAAATGTTTAACATGATGCTATTTAATGTAGATTATGTTAATTTCTGGACAATTGCCCCAGGAAATTTTAATGACTTTAAGTAGAATTTTAAAAATGTGTATCATTCAACATTTTTCTAGTTTTCAAGTGTCTGCAAGAGCCTGTTAAGATATTGCCCTTATGTAGGACCCTCAGCTATCCCAGTGCTCAAGTAAGTAAGCGCCAGTATAGGAAAAATACTAGGAGTCACGTGGACTTCTAGTAATGTGTAATACCCTGTAGTGCAAAATATCAACTAACAGCCAAGGAGTTTTCAGTAAATGCATGTTTGAGGCCAAAGATGGTCAATAAATAAAGTGCTAGGTAAGTCAACACATGGCAGAGGGCCATGCTGCTGGAATCTGTCAATGAGCATGTGAGTGACATGCACTGCTTTGCATGTCACCCTCTGTCCAAAATAAATGCTTCATTTACAAAAATGTATTCTGGGAGAAAAAGCAAACAGAAGGAAAAGGAGGAGGAATTCCCGAGAACATTGGATGTGAAGAAAACTTGCTGCCATTGTGCCCAGATCTACTTTATGCTAAGTGAAAATACCTGCTATTAGCAATATCAGATTAGCAATATCCAAATTAGCAATACAGGTCTGTGAATAATAAGGAAATGAGTATGAAGTAAGTAAGAAGACTGGAGTCATGCTAACAGATTCTGACATGTTTCTTGCAGGTTGATATAACTAAGAGGTACCACGAAGGAACTGGAACATAACTGGTTTAGAATGTAATGTTTAATTGTATGTTTGTTTTTGTTCTGTTTTATTTTTTTTTAATTTAGTATAGTCAACACACAGTGTTATATTAGTTTCAGATGTACAATACAGTGATTCAACAATTCTATACATTACTCAGTGCTCATCGAGATAAGTGTACTCTCAATCCCTTTCACCTATTTCACCCATCCCCCCACTCATCTTCCCTCTAGTAACCATCAGTTCATTCTCTGTAGCTAAGGGTCTATTTCTTGGTTTGTTTTTCTCTTTTTTCCCTTCATTCTTTTGTTTTTTTTCTTCCACATAGAAATTAAATCATATGGAAGTTGTCTTTCCCTGACTTATTTCACTTAGTGTTATACTCCCTAGATCCATCTATGTTGTTGCAAATAGCAAAATTTCATTCTTTTTTATAACTGAATAATATTCCCTTTCTCTCTCTCTCTCTCCCTCTCTATCATATATGTGTGTGTATATGCTGCTTCCATAACTTGGCTATTGTAAACAATATTTCAATAAACATAGAGGTGCATGTATCCCTTTGAATTAGCATTTTTGTATTCTTCAGGAAAATACCCAGTACTGCAATTACTGGAACTTAGGGTGTGTTTTATTTTTAAAATCAGATTGTTGTTCATTTCTATGTAAATACATTATGATCATAGGATACTATATAAAATAAAATGCATGATTCTGTTCTTTTGAGATGAATTAGACTCAATTTGTGGCCTTTTATATGTCAGTGTTTTTTCTTTAGTATGCCTTAAGTCAATACCATAAGTATATAACCCTCAATGATACAGATTAATGATTTTTTGCATATGCATTTTTCTGTATAACCAACATGGTTCATTTTTATAAATTAATTATCTAACTATTAAGTGCAGAGTTCTATATGTGGTTATTAGATCAAGATTTCTGTTTCTATTTCAGTCTTCTCTGATCTCATCTTTTTTCCCCATTGGCTTTTAAAATTTTGATTATATAAAGAGGCATGTTTGAAACTCCCATAATGATTTGTCAATTTCTTTTTGAAATTATTTTAGTTCTGTTAATATTGGCTTTAAATATTTTTGATGTTAATAAACGGATATGTTTAGATTTAATTAAATTTTCTTTATTAATTGAATATCATTATTATTCGTTGATCCAGCTCATCTCTAACACTGAATCTGGCTTTCAAACCTGTTTTCTCTCATAATAGTGTTTTGACACTACCTGTCTTTTCTTTAGGACTAGCCAGACAAATTGCCCTCTTTCTTTTCAAATTTTCTGTCACTGTTTTATTTATTTATTTAATTTTTTTTAACATTTATTTTTCAAAGAAAGAAAGAAACAGAGCATGAGTGGGGAAGGGGCAGAGAGAGAGGGAGACACGGAATCTGAAGCAGGCTCCAGGCTCTGAGCTGTCAGCGTAGAGCCCAATGTAGGGCTCGAACCCACGAACCATGAGATCATGAGCTGAGCCGAAGTTAGATGCTCAACTGACTAAGCCACCGGGGCCCCCTATCACTCTTTTAAAGGTATTTGGAAGAAATTGCTAACTCTTCACCAAAACCTAAGTTTTCCTCTTTTTCATCTATGCATACATATATGCTATCCACTGTATGTATGTGTGTGTATGTGTATACACACACACACACACACACACACACACACGCACACACACAGACTACATTTCTCCCTTCTCTTATAGATGTATGTAAACATGGGAGTAAGCTCTGGCCATAAGAATGTAAGTAGACAGGATCTGTTTTCAGGACCATAAAATTGTTCCACCACACAGCATCTCCATGATCTTTTATTTCTTGTGACTTTTGGGGTAGAGAAAAACCAAGAATTACCATGCAAGCCACATGGTCTTGGATAGTCATGACTTCCTGAATAATTGTGGAGGAAGGCTGTCTGACAAAAATCTTCACCCATTGCAAAAAATAAACATTTATTGTATTTTGAGTTATTATGTCTATATGTTGCAGCAGTGAGCTTACCCTAATTCAGAGATAAAGGAGGGATTCCCTAAGGTGTACTAGGAAGCAGAGATTTGAAGAATGAGTAAGAGTTGCCCTAATTGATGGTAGGGGGATGACGGTGTGTGGGCAGGGAAGGGACCGTTTGACCTTTCTGGATTTAACTCCGAATTATTCCAATAATTAAAGTGTATGATCCAGTCAAATAGTCTGTCAGTCATTGAATATATCTCTTCTTGTGCCTGCTACATAGCTCTTTCCCTCCTATCAACCTGCTTCATACCTTTCCAAGTGTACTTCCAATGCCATCTTTTCTATAAAACAATTATCCCAGCTAAAATGGACCTCTTTTTTTTAATATCCTCAACTTTGGCAGTTTGATTCTTTTATTAGAAAGCACAACTCAAGGGGCGTCTGGGTAGCTCAGTCGGTTAAGCATTGGGCTTCAGCTCAGGTCATGATCTCATGTTTTGTGAGTTCAAGCCCCATGTAGGGCTCTGTGCTGACAGCTTAGAACCAGGAACTGCTTCAGATTCTGTGTCTCCTTTTCCCTCTGCCCCTCCCTTGATCATACTCTGTGTCTCTCTCTCTCTTTTTCAAAAATAAAAAAAACATTAAAGAAATTAAAACAAAAGAACAAAAAAATTAAAAATAAAAGAAAGCATGGCTCAAGAGATCATTCAAAGAAAGAAGTTAACTTAGAATAATATATACAGTATTATGTGTGGTAATTAATAAATAAGTAAATAAATAAAATATATAAACTAATACCAAAATTATGCCATGCATATAGTAAATTCTCAACTTTCATTTTTTGAGAAAATGAATAAAATTAAACAAAAGTTTGCAATTACCTGGTAAATGAATTAGAACAAAAAACACCATAAGACACAGAACATATCAGCCATCCCGCATATATTTCTTCTTAAACACATCTCCTTACTTTGGGGGAGGGGTAGGGAAATCACCTTTACTTTCTAATAATTATTTCCTTGCTTTTTCTTACAGTTTAACCACTTATGTTACCTAAACAAGATAACTCGGTTTTGTCTATTTTTGAAATAGACCATCTAAATGAATCATACTGTCTGTATCCTTCCATGACTTCTTTCATCATTCATTCAACATATTTGCTGTACTTAGAAGTAGTGTATTCATTTTCAATGTTGTATAGCATTCTGTGATATGCCATTATTTATTTTCTCACTCTACTTTTCATGGGTATTTGGATTGTTTCTAGTGTGAAACTATTAACAAAGAATGCAGCAGTGGATACTTTTACATGTCTTTGGGTGCACATGTGCATGAGGTTCTCTATGATTACACCTAGGAGGAGGTATAATCCTGCAGGATCATAGGCTATGCACATTTTAAAATTTACTGGGTGACATCAAATGATTTCCCAAAGAGATTGTTCTAAATGACACTCACACCTACAGCTCATAAGAATTGGAATAGGCTTCTGGATGTATTCAATCAGACTAAATGTGAAATTGATTTCATTCCCATTTTTTTTTCTAATAACTTGTGAGATAAGTCATCTTTTTATAAATTTCCTCTTTTTGTAGTATCTATTAAGATATTCTGCATATTTTTTATTGGGTCCCTAAACAGTATGTCTATTGATTTTAGACATTATACATATCTTGGATACTAGTCCATTTTCAGTTAAATAGCATGCTAATATATTCTCTACAGTTTTGCAGTTTCTGTTATTTCTCTGGATGGTGTTTTTGATGAACAGGAATTTCTACTTTTAAAGTGGTAAATTTAGATTTTTTGTCTTAAAATTTCCTCCCTGCCACAAAGTAATGAAAATATTCATTTGTATATCTTCTATAAAAGTATTTTAGTTTTTTTATTTGCATTTAGTTTTATAATTTATCTGAAATTAATTTTTATGGATGGGGTAAGGTAGAGATTTAATTAATTTTTTCCATATGTATGCAAAAATAACCTAGTAGCATTTCCTTAAAAAAGCCTGATTTTTCCTTGCTAATCTGCAATGCTACATTTAACAAATATTTACATATGCATGGGTTTATTTCTAGACTCTCTATTCTGTTACACTGATTTATTTTTCCCTTGCTGTGCCAATAGCCACACTGTCTTAATTATTACACCTAACAGAGCAAGTATTCCTTATTGTTCTTATTTTTGAAAGTATATTTTGGCTCTTTTGATCTTTGCTTCTCCTTAAAAATTTCAGAATATGTTTTTAAAGTTGACAAAGATCCTGAGGACTTTAATTAAGACTGTGCCAAATCTGTAGATACATTTCAGTATATTTGGCATCTTCACCACATTGAATCATGCAATCATTTTGTTTTATGTCTCCTTTAAGCATTTTTCTTTAATGTAGGGAATTATGTCTTCATTTACTAAAGAATTCATCAGAGAATCTGTCTATCTGTCTACATGTTAGGAAGTATGTGTGTGTATGTCTGTATGAGACGTGCAATTTTTCTAGTGTGACTTTTGATTTCCTTCAGAGAATAGAAAAACATCTACTGTATCGATTTGGCTTCTCTCTTCACCCACTTGACAGTTATTCATTTTGGTGGAGTTGTACTAAGTTGTGTTTTATTCGTGGGGATAGCTGTATCTTAAAGGCCAGGGCTCACGTGACTCATGGTCTCCTTACCACATCCTTTGAGTATCTGATGAATCAGGTTGCCATTGTATTTCTGAGTTCAGCCCCATTTCCAATGAGTTTATTGGATATATCAATTCTGGATGTATTGCTCTGTTGGCATATAGGAGCAAGAAGATTCAACTGAGGCTGGGCTTAGGCCTCATTCTCCAAATTAGCCTTTGCTGAGCAACCTGGTGTTGGTAGAGTTATAGGAACCTTTCCCAGCCAGTGTTTCATCTTATACTCTCCTCCCCATTTGGATATTAGTTCTATGAACACAGAAGCCTAAAAGGGTGAAAGAGTCGTAGAAAGCATGAACTAAACTATTCTTAAACATCCAATGCCAAATTTTTTATAAAGCAAGGTGTACCTTTATAAGATTGGTATAACTAGTAACATTATTATTAAAAAAAATCATTTTGTTTCATTAGAATAAAAATATGGCCTTTCTTTTTTCTACTGAATATTAATATTATCGGATTTTGTTTAAGCCTGAAGGTGAAGATCATAGCTAAATATTATCAAATGAGCAGGCATATGAGGGCATATGCTTTTTCAAAATTGTACCACATTGAGCTTATTTGCCAAATGCTATTGGTATGAATCAGTATAAAAGAAGTAATCATAATAATATTATGTATTTTGTAATATGTAATTGTTTTATAATAATGGTGTATTATGTAAAACTATTTTTTAGCACTCTACAGTTTTCAAGTCATTGAAGTATTATCTCATTTATTCATCATAAACTATTTGCATGGGTAAAGAAAATGTTTTTTTATTCCCATTTTATACTTGAGGAAATTGGCCAAAATTTCTAGATGAGTTTTTGAGTTACTAAGTTACTAAGTTGTCCACTGTGGGGTGCCTGGGTGGCTCAGTCGGTTAAGCATCCGACTTAAGCTCAGGTCATGATCTCACGGGTGGGTTCTAGCCCCGCATCAGGCTCTGGGCTGACAGCTCAGAGCCTGAAGCCTGCTTCAGATTCTGTGTCTCCCTCTTCCTCTGCCCCTCCCCCACTCTCACTCTGTCTTTCTGTCTCTTAAAAAATAAATAAACATTAAAAACAAGTATTAAAAAAAAAGGACAGTATCCACTGTGATTTATAAGTCGGATAGACAAAGGATCTGGAATTTTAAGGTTAATAAATTATAAAATTATATTATAGATGCATTTCCGTTTAACCCAAGTTACAGTGCAGAATAGTAGAAAACACATAGCTCTGGAGTTAGAAGCAAATCAGCCCTCTCTGAACTGTGTGGCAGTATACTTAACTTCCCATAGAGTTCTTTCTTCATCTATACAATGTGTGGCAGTAGCTAACCCCATGATAAGAAATCACTAGCATGGTGCCTAGAACATAAAAGAGTTTCAAAAGATTGTTTTAATTTGTTAATAAATAAGCTTTTAAATGTAAATGCATATAAAACAAAAATCAAGCAAGGCTATATATTCCAATATGTATTATTAAGAAATACTACTCTTTATACTTGGGCAAATTTTCATTTCCTTCTATAGTAGAACATCTACTTTGTGATATGTCTGTTTGATAGGGTCAATGGACATTTCATGACTTGGAGAGGAAAATGATAATCAGCAACAGATGTGCTATGCTATTCAGATTTCTAGCTTGTTACACTAATTGCTACAATCCTCAGTTGTCATCCTTCTCTGGAACTAGCCCTTGGTTGGTGGAGCTGCTCCTGCAGAGTCACACGCCTTTCTCAGGGGTAGCCTACATCCAATGACTAGTTGATTTGAGAGTATAAGAAAGGTGAGTTATATATATAATATATATCTCACATATAATATATTTTAGAATGTTGGCTTTCTCATGATAAGGTGAGAAAACTTTGAAGGACCATCCTACCTTTAAAGCACTTTGTAGCATTTAGCTTTAACCATTGTTGAGACTGCATTTCATTCCAATACTTCTCTCTCCTTCCCTTGTCTTCCACACATGTTGATCCCAAGAGCACTGCTCAATAAATTTTCTAAATGCCAATCTCTATCTCAGCATGTGCTTCCTATGGATCTTAACTTGCAACACAATCTTACTCCAGTGTTCTGTAGTTTTCTGAGTTAGATTTTTATGTAAGATTATCCCTAATAGATACTGATCGACAAAGTTGGAGAACACAAGTTAATTTTAGACAAATCTCATCAGATACTATGTTTTATGTAGGTGAGCACAAGTCCTGTGTTTGGTTTATCAGGTGGTTGTTGCATTGATAATACTTTCACCCTACAGCAATAAAATTTCAAGGACATAGATATATACCAGTGAAGTAGTGAAAGTCAGTGGCAGGGTGGAGAAGTGGAAAAGAAGGAAAAAATGGGGACATAGAATTGAGGGTTGTAAAGAAAGCTGCAGTACTTTTATGAACCAAAAATGTTTCCATGTTGCCACACAAAGTTTAAATTTTGTTTTCCAAAAGTTAAGTCATGGGAATATGTTCTTTTCCTCTTTCCTCCTATATATGCTCATCTACCACAGTGGAAAATGATAAAGCAAGCTACCTTGAAGAGAGCACATCCTATTTTACTGTATTAAAGAGTTCTTATGGAATAACTATATCCAGGTAGTCAGCTGTGGATAGAAACACAAAATAGACACAGAAATACACTTTTTCCATGTTAGGAAATGGAAGATTTGGCTCTTAGTTAAATATGACTTGAATGCCTTAAGGCTACCTCTTCCATGTCCTGGATCATCTCTTTTCTATAATACTCGTCAAGTTGGAGACTATTAGCATACTGATGAGTAAAGATGTGCACAGCTGCAGAAAAGTCATATTTCTGTGCTGTGAGTTTTTCTCAAAGATTTGGAAAACATCACATTTTTATTCTCTTTTAATATTATGTCACATGGTGCATTCAAAACAAAATTGTAAGAATATCACTTTTCCATGTTGGTGAACTTCCCATTTTCATCTCAAAAATCTGAAGCATAGAAACTTTTAATGTATAGATAGTGATGGAAAAATATGTGTTTGTGTGTGTGTGTGTGTGTGTGTGTGTGTATTACGGACAGACTTAGTGCTATTAGGAACAGAGCAAAGTAAACAGGACCAGATAATACACAAAACCAAATATACCAAAGTCGCCAGTCTTTAGGTGATATACAGGAAAGAAAAACAGGGAAGAATGAAGGACATGAAATACAGGAAGGAAGCTCATGGAGAAAATGAACTATATGAGAACTGACACAATTTGTTTGTTGAAAAAATTAGCTTCCTATAGTCAAATATCTTGCTTTTAAAATATGTCCATGAAGACGTGTTAATTTGCACCATGTATAATGATAAACCAAAAAACTTGCGAACACATTTCATCAACTAATGTGTGATTTTTATAAACCATTATACTATCTAGGAAAAAATGTGATCTAGAGAGATATAGGCACAGATGGAGCCAAATCATGACAGACAAAACATTGTGCCCTGCACAGGCACCTGCCGCTACCATTATCCATGACAAGCCAGTATGGAAATCACAAGGCAATCTCTTCATAGCAGTTTGTTTATTAAGGGGGCAAGATGGTAAATTGTATAAAATGACTTCTTTTAAAAATATTACCTTAAAAATTTTTTTGAATGTTTATTTATTCTTGAGAGAGACAGACAGACAGAGCATGAACAGGGGAGGGGCAGAGAGAGAGGGAGACACAGAATCCAAAGCAGGCTCCAGGCTTTGAGCTGTCAGCACAAAGCCCGACGCGGTGCTCACACCCACGAAGGCAAGATCGTGACCTGAGCCGAAGTTGGACGCTTAACTGACTGAGCCGCCCAGTTGCCCCAAAAATATTATCTTTAAACAATATTTTTTAGTCAGACAAGTAATCAAATTGAAAATAACTCTCTCAGATTCTCCATAGATACGTATACTGAATGAAGCTGTTTTATCAGTTTTTAAGTTCATGTCTTAATCCTTCATTGAGGGAAAAAAAGTGCTATAATAAGGGATCAGAATCTGTCTACATGAGTTAACTTATTGTTAATATTGTTGAAAAGAATGTATCACAATGTTTGCTTATATAGCAATTTTTTTTCAAGGCTGAATACTTACAATCAATTAACTGCAAGGCAAAAATTGAATGGTTTAACTGAGTCGGACAAAATGCTGCCATAAAAATGATGTTTGAGACTTGGATGAGAAGTTAATTGTTGAGAAAGTAAGTCATTTAAGATTCTTAGTTCATTTGCATGGAATGAAAATGAGACCATTATTAACAGCAAAGAGCATCAACAGTAATCTTTCTTTACTGAAAAAGACCTTTGTTTAAATTTTTCCTTGAGATAGTAATAGATCCTGATTGGAAATTTTCAACCCAGGACCTAACAATCATTGCTTTGACATTTCAACCAGAAGATGTGATTTATTGAAATCTCCACTGACAAAAACCCCCAAAACGTTGCACTGTTTCACTTCTTTACCGCTTTCTGGTAGTCTTTTCTGATGAGAACTAACAAAGTTGATAAAGAAAAGAAAAAAAAGTTACCAGTTGTATTCTTTTATTAGGTAAGAATAAATTTCATAAAATGTGACCCTGAGACAAACAGGGGAAGTTGTATGGAAGATGTCGGCTCTGTTGCAACTCAAGCTGATTTTCCAAAGTTGACAGTATTACTTGCATTGACCAAGTATCGAGCTAAGAACTAGTATCAGTGAACCTAATCACTCGTTCATAAAATTCCTTCATCAAATATTGTTCATTTTTCAGCATCTACTACTTGTGAGTGAACACAATATATTCCTTGCCCTCACAGGATTTAGGAAGAGATGAAAAGGGTCAATCAATTGCTTGAAGAGTCATTTAGCTTATATGGATAGGCAGTATCATGATTGTAGTTTTGTTTTTCTTGAATATGGGATATATTTTTTCCAGCCATCGGAAAGTGAGAACTTTGAAAAAGACTGCATTCATTTCCTATTAATCCTATAAGATAGAACAGTTTTCCCCCTAGTTTGCTTGGGCAATGCAGGAGACATACCAACCTAGTTTTTTCCTTCATCTTTCATTCTTCTCTATTTCCATTTTTAGCCTGTATCTCTAGTGCCTGAAATTTTGTTTCAGTAAAACTTCTTTCTACATTCCATACCAAATATGACTATATCATTCATTTCTGATTTTCCAGCGCCAATTCCTGACAACTGTCAGTTGTTTTAATAGGTATATATGAATTTATAAACATGTACTAAAAAATAAGGCATATTGTTTACAAATGAGTCTTATATGGCTTGCTTTTCCAATTAGGTTAAGAACTTCTAGAAAGAGAGACCCTTGCTTTAGAAATCCCTCAGGGTGTAGTGTATTTTAGGGTATTTTCATAAAGAAATCAATGCTCAGTTTGTGAAAAAGTCTGTACACCCAACTTCCTCTTGGAGAAAAAAAGCAATCCCTTTTTTTCCTCTCAAATTATAGAGTGAACAATAAGTTAGTCTCTGAAGTAAGCACCATTATTTTTAAAAATAAAGCAAGAAAGAAAAGTGATTTTGTTGGGGGAACATGAATCCTCACCATAGAGGATATTAGCACTCTGTAGGAAACTGCCCTATATGATTTGCACCAGGAGTTAACAAGATGATTGGAGTCATGGTAGCATCACCGCGATGAGTGCCTTGCTTCTGCAGGGACTCTAGTGCTGAAACACTTGGATGCAAAAGATCTGTTAGATCTAAAAATATCCAATGACTCTCATTGCCTTTGTTCACACAATTAAACTATAACACAGTGTTCCATGAGGTGTCTAAAATGAATAAGTGCTGAAGAGGGATTCCAAAAAGGGAAGGTCTGTGTGCAAAAGTGATCAGGTGAGGTTTCTTGGGGAAGGTGATGCTGGTCTCAGGCCCAGGAAAGTTGCAGGTTTGGAGACTGGGACACTCCATGGAAGGAGGTTCAAATTTCTTCCTTGCCCAACAGAAGCAATAGACTAGGTTATGCTGAAGCAGTATAAATTCTGCTTATACATTAGCCAATTTAAAGAGGTTTGCATACTGTCATAATAACTCAATAGACTTAAATAATGTTGACTCAATTCAATAACGTATGATATACAAATGCATATACATTTCTACAATCTTAAAAATGCAGCATGGTACAAGCTGGCATTATGAATTTATATTTCACTGACTCATCAGGAACTAAACTTCAAAACATGTCTATTAAAAATGTTAATTATGCTACTACCAGGAGAGAAATTCACTTGAGAAATAAGTTATTCTTTTTAAAAGAAAAAATTTCATGTTGATTCCTATTTAAAGTTAACATGAAATAGTAGAGCAGTAAAGGAAACACTTCTTTGCCTTCCAATGCAAATTGAATTTATTCAAGTCTAACTATGTGAACATTCTCACTTATGTTAATCATTATAATTTAAAAACAAGCATTATGTAGTAGTTGTCAGGGGATGAGGAGAGGGGGAAATGGGACTGACTGCTAACATGCACATGTTTTCTTTTAAGGTGATGGAAATGTTCTAGAATTAGATAGTGGTGATGGTGTACAACAGTGAATATACTAAAACCAAATGAGTTTATATAAGGTGGTAAAATTCTTTAACTCTATCAGGACCTCATCCTTTTGTAATTGATAGAATTTTGCTGCTGCATCAGTTTTTTAATAGTTATAGTTCGATTCTTACCTTTATTTATTCTTGAGTCAGTTTTGTTAATGCCGTTCCTGAAAATTGTCCTTTTAATACAGTTTCCAATTTGCATAGTTTTTTCCATAGTATTTTATTTTGATGTGGTAAAATCTCTATAGTTATATCCCCTTCAACATCACAAAACTTGAAAATTACCATCTCTTCTTAATTCTGTTAGTCAATCTTGCCTTATATATCTTTTATTATTTTTAAAGCTTTTTGATTTTGTTAATATTCTCTATTCTTCCTGTTTAAAAAAGTTTCTTTTTTTTAAATGTTTATTTATTTTTTGAGAGAGAGACAGAGCACAAGCGGGGAAGTGGAAGAGAGAGAGGGAGACACAGAATATGAAGCAGACTCCAGGCTCTGAGCTGTCAGCACAGAGCTTGATGCGGGGCCCAAACTAGTGAACTGTGAGATCACAACGTGAGCGTAAGTCAGGTGCTCAACTGACTGAGCCACCCAGGCGCCCCTAAAAAAATAGTTTCTGCTCTCACCATCATAAACTCCTTATACTGTGGGCTTTTTCTGTTGTTCTGTCTCTAATTTCTTGATGTGAACACTTAGCTCATTAATTTTGTGTCCTGATTTATGATATGTACACCAAAAGGTAAATATTCTTTCTATGTACTGCTTCAGAGGCATTTATACATTTTAATCTCTATTGCTTTCATTGTTTTGCATTTCTAGTTTATAACTTTCATTATAATGCATTCTTTAGGGATTTGATTATTCAGAAGTGTATTTTTAGTGTGTGTGTGTGTGTGTGTGTGTGTGTGTGTCCTATTCTGACTCTATAATGTTGTGGTGAGAGAAAATAGTTTATATAAGATATTATTTTGTATGTAGGCATTATTTGAGATGGAAAGAATTTATTTTCTTTCTCTTCCATGAGGGCTGTCTACATGTTCATAAAATAGTGCTTGATCATTTCATTTTTTATGTTTTCAACAATCTTATTACCAATTTGTCTGTTTGATGTTTAGTTTCTGAGGTAGCTAGCTGCAAAATTTCTAACTATGTTTTAGATTTGTCAATTTTTTTGCTTATGTTAGTTTTTGCCTAATGATGTCTTTTCTTCCTTACAAATATCCCTATATGTTAGACCACATCTAGTTTTTTGATATCACATAATAAGGCAAGGGGTAAAAATATAAAAACACTATTCTCTTTCTATTATTTTCATGTTATCATGATCAGATCTGTTAGATTTATCCCTTCCTATTAATCATCATTACTAATATGTTTTTAAAGTCTGCAACTAAATAGATTTACCAACTTGCTTACCAATTTCTATGTTCACTACCTTTTTTGCATTTTACTATTCCCTTTTTGGTTTACTTTCCTTCATTCCTTTATTTTTTTCTTCCTGTCTTTGAAAATACTAAATTCAGACTTTATACACACACATGCACACATTCTAGTATGGCTTGGGCTAACAGACCATAAACATTAATATTAGTGAAATTAAAGTAAGTTAGTAAATTGTATTCTGGAAAAATGAGTGCATAAGGCCAGAGATTAGGGCAGGCTGCATGTTTAGATATGGTAATAAGCAACATTTCGCTGGGAATAGGACATTTAAGCAAAAACTTGAAGGAGGTGAAAGAGTGAGGTATGCAAGTATCAGAAAGAAAAGCACTCCAGACAGAGGGAAGTGACTAATGGAGAGATACTGGGATGCAAGCATGACTGCAGCTTTTGGAAAAACAAACAAAACAACCCAGGGAAGACAGTGTGCCTGGAGCACATAAAGCCAGGGAGAAAGAGGAGATGAGGTCAGAGAAAAAAAACAGGTCAGATCACATAAGGGTTGTAGCCATTATATGGACTTGGGTGTTCGGGCTTCACTCTGAGTGAGATGGGGTGTTGTGGGATTCAGCAAAACTCACATAGCTTTTAACTGATGACTCTGTCTGTTGTGTGAAGAATTGATTGTAGGGAGGTCAGAATAGAAACAGGAAGTCTACTTAGAAAACTCCCATGGTCTGAATGTCTGTGTCTCCAAAGTCTATATGTTGAAATCCTACCCCCCAATTGATAGTATTAGGAGATGGGCACTTTGAGTGCTGCTTAAGTCACGAAGGTAGAGCCTTGATAAATGGGACTATTGCCTTATAACTGAGACCCCACAGAGGTCCCTCCGCCTATCTACCATCTGAGGACACAGGGAGAAGGTGCCAGGTATGAACCAGGAAGCAGGCCCTCACCAGAATACAGCCATGCTGTCACTTCGCTCTTGGACTCTCTAGCCTCCAGAACTATGAGAAACAAATTTCTGTTGTTTATAAGCTATCCAGTCTGTGGTATTTTGCCATAGCAGCCCAAATGGACTAAGACAAGGATACTTGCCATGATCTAAGTAAGAGATGATGCCGGAATGAGATAGCTGTGCAGATGGTGAGTCAGTTTCTGGATAGATTTTGAAGAAAAAACCCCAGCAGGCTTACGTTTGCATTTCACTATATAGGAAGAATTCTGGGTGGTAACTAGCATATGATGATTAATTACAGTAATGCAAGTTTTGTTTTTTTAAAGATTTTATATTTAAGTAATCTCTACACCCAGCATGAGGCTCGAACTCACAACACTGAGATCAGGAATCACCTGCTCTACTGACTGAGCCAGCCAGGCACCCCAATAATACAAGTTTTTAAAGAATAATTATGTTACCAAATATCTACCAAAATTATATTTGATATATAAACAGTTTTATTGAAACTCTTACATAAACAGACAAACTCAGAGGTGAAACTTTGCAATTCACAATTTTTACTGATTTCAGAATGACAGATTTGGTTTACTTGTTACTGTTACTAATTAGAAAAGACCATATGAGGGGCGCCTGGGTGGCTCAGTCGGTTAAGTGGCCGACTTCGGCTCAGGTCGTGATCTCGCAGTCCGTGAGTTCCAGCCCCGCGTCGGGCTCTGGGCTGACAGCTCAGAGCCTGGAGTCTGTTTCAGATTCTGTGTCTCCCTCTCTCTGAGCCTCCCCTGTTCATGCTCTGTCTCTCCCTGTCTCAAAAATAAATAAAACGTTAAAAAAAATTTTAAAAAAAAGAAAAGACCATATGATAATATTATGTAGTAATTAAAGATGATAATAAAGGTCAAGAAATAAGAATATGAAAATTATGGTAGAATAGAGAAATAATATGAAAACTTTTTAAAATAAATTATTTTTAATTAACATTGGGGCTTATGTTTTATATTGTTTATATTTGTTGACCTCACAAGAGATTGTTAAATTAAGAGAACTTCCTATAATATGCATAACATGAAGAAATGAGGTTTTTAAATTTAATTGTTACATAGATCACATGAAAAGCCATGAGTATGGTTAATACTGTGTAGCAGTGTTAAAAATACAGCCACAGTATGTAGGCATTAAATAAGGTTAATTGCTTTCTTGTGGCAAACAATTTGGAATAGAGAAAATGGGAATTCATCTTTTCTACAGATCATGAGGACCCAGTAATTACTATGGGTATATAAACCTTCATTACATTAACAGTGCATTTGACTGAACATAACTTCCAAAGAAACATTATGTACAAAGTCCAGGTCAGGTTAAGGAGGACAAAACATTATACAAGATAATTATTTCAGCAGCTTTGTTCTTCATGGTAAAGATACACAACCAGTGTGGCGAACAGAGAACTACCAGGGATCAGAAAGCCTAGTGTTGTGCTGGGGGAATGTTTACTAATTTGTCTTACTGGAAAAAGAAAAACATGGATTTGTAATGTTTGTGGATTTCCATGGTGTAAATACTCCCACTGTGGCCAATTTCAAGCCAGCAACATGATGTCACTGAAAGTTGAGTTAGGAAGGAAAGTTGAGTTAGGAAGGAAAGTGCACAAGTAACCCCTGCAAGCTCATTCAAGTCAGTTCTGGCATGTCCCCTCCTAGGCCCATCAAATAGCCATGAAAGTTTGAGTAACTTTTGATGTTCCTGACTTCTACAATCAAGAGGTTGAACTAGTTGTTGTCCAATGCCTTTTTCAGATTTATCAGTCTTTTTAAAGAAAAGTGGTAAGATGAGTTTGACTTATTTAATAAAATAAAATATATATAGAATACCCCTATTTGAAAATTCTACATACAACCACAGGCAGAAGGAATGGCACATAATCCATGTTTTCCATTAATTGTTTTAACACATTTTAAAAATCCATTCAATCTTTAAATGGAGTCACAGATTTGGGAACACCATGAAGATGAACTGATATTAGATAAGTAAGATGGTTCTAATTAGATGACATTCTTTTAATTTCAATTGTTTTACAGTAATACCATGCTTTGTGAGCATAATTTGTTCTGGAAACATGCTTGTAATCCAAAGCACTTGTATATCAAAGCGAATTTCCCCATAAGAAATAATGGAAACTCAGATGATTTGTTCCACAACCCAAAAATATTCATATAAAAATGATTATAATACTTTAATACAAAATAACAAAGAAAAAATAAAAATATAAAGAAAAAAACAAATTAACTTGCATTTACCTCTGAAAACCTTCCTGGCTGGTGTGAGGGAGACAAGAGACAGGAGGGTTATTGTGTAGGATGGCTTTTGCTATCACTAACAGAATCACTGCCATCTATTGGCTCAGTGGAGTCTTTTTTTTTTTTTTTTTTTGTGAAACTTTAACAAGGAGCCTATCCAATGACACTTGCTTTTGCCTCCTTTTGAGGGATTGCGTTGATGATCACCCACAATCCTGCAGTGAGAAAGAGAGAGAAGAACTATTGGCTCACTTGTGAACATGTGATGTTCAGCATCAGGTTCTGCTGGTATTGCAAGGCATCACTCATTTTTCAAGTTAAAATTTATTAGAAATGTTTGTTCGTCTTGAGGAACACTCGCAGAGCAAGTTACTTGCAATCCAAGGTTCTACTGTGCTATCAATTATAACAATGCAAAGAGGTACCATTTGGCATTAAAAATATGTTTTCTGGGGCGCCTGGGTGGCGCAGTCGGTTAAGCATCCGACTTCAGCCAGGTCACGATCTCGCGGTCCGTGAGTTCGAGCCCCGCGTCAGGCTCTGGGCTGATGGCTCGGAGCCTGGAGCCTGTTTCCGGTTCTGTGTCTCCCTCTCTCTCTGCCCCTCCCCCGTTCATGCTCTGTCTCTCTCTGTCCCAAAAAAAATAAATTAAAAACTTTGAAAAAAAAAAATGTTTTCTATTATACTTTTCAGACAACCTAATTCTGTGCTATGCTGTGGTAAGCCTGTAAGATTCCATCCAATGATTCTCACCTCTGTATATTCCTACCCTGTGTAATTTCCTCTCTTTGAATGTGGGCTGGATTTTGTGACTGGCTTTAGTGAAAGCGTTAGATGTTACTTCCCTGATTAGGTTACAGAACAATTTTGACACCCATATTGCTTGCCTTTCCTTCCTCTCTTGGTGGCTCCCTCAGGGAAACACTCAGATAAAAGCCTCAGCCATTGTGACTGAGACTTCATGAGTGACCGTGAGACAGAGAATCATTTAACTAAACCTCTCGTAGATTCCCACCTCTCAGAAACTATGTGAGATAATAAAGGCTCATTATTTTAAGCTGCTCAAGTTTGAGGTAATTTAGCAAACAGCAATGAATAACTAATACAGGGATGAAGGACGAATATGTCTGAAATTGAAATGCCAGAGCATTGAAATGCCCATAGGGTATTTCTCAATATTTCCATGTACTTTGATTAATGTACAACAACCCAATAAACATAGAACCACTAACAACACACTCTCTTTAGGAATTAAGGTTCCGGTCACCCTTCTTGCCACTCCAGGCAAGAAAGTTTATCCAGCTGTGGTGCTTGCTGAGGGTAAGGGTATATGGGATGGGTAGTTGAAGAAGGTCATTATAAATACTAGGACCATAGGATAAATTGCCGAAATAAGATCTGCAATAGTTATGAGTATTACATTTTCCCATATTTTGAAATAAACACATTTACATAAGTATTAATAAAATTTTTACCTCCCCCTATTTTTTTGCCATCTAACATAAAATGTCTTAATAACAGTTACATTTTCTCTTAGCATTTAATTTACATTATTTCAAAAGTCGACTATAAGTCATCTAGAAAAATGAATAAACATCATTCTCACTCAAAGATGGGTAAGTTTTTGTTTGTTTTTTTAATCCTGTTCTAGGGAGATGTTTAGTATGGTTTTTGTTGTACATGGGATAGTAGCACAGTGGACAGAGCAAGACTTTGCTCCTGTCTTTATTTGCAATTTGAGTATGGCTTAAAGAAATGTGTATGGATACCATGGTGACCAGGGATGGACTGTGGTGACTTTGTAATGTAACAACTTGGTTAAGCTGAACAATGTTTCTAAGAATGTCTTTCCTTGTATGTTTTTGATTAGAGTTGGCCACAAGAAAAATCTGTGTAATATTTGGAAGTCAGAAGTGAAAGAAGCAGTAGTTATGCTTGCTCACTAAAATTTAATGTAGGCCAAGTCTTACTGCTCTTTGTGCATGTTCCTGAGTATCTCTGGTGGTTCACTTTGCTAACATGGGTACCAGCTGGACCCATATGTTCTACTGCTTCCATGGATTTCTTTTTTCAGTTTCCTTTAATCCTTGGTCAGGTGCTGGTATGATTCTATAGCAAAGGCCAACTCTTCCTGTATATCTTGCATGATGTTGGTGAGGAGAGACAGATACAGGACACGGGTGTTCCTTGCAGGTTTCAACGATTCCTTCTTTCCCTGGTTTCATCTATATTTCCTTCTTGACATTCTGCACTGTGACTACAAAATCAGCACTAAAAGTGGAAGAAATAGCTGAACCAAGAATGTTTCTTCAGCCCCTATAATGGCATGAAGTTAAATCCCTGTGGTAAATACCTTTTTAAAAATCATTACTAGTGGCTCTGATTCATTAAGCCATGATCCACATGTTTAACAGAGAAAGGGCTTTTCTTTGTCCTACCTTTAAGATAATTTTAAATCTTATTGCCCATGGTTATCCTGAATTAATTTTTGGATATTCATTCTCCAGCTTTTTCTGTGCCATTTACTTCAACCATAAGACTGGTAGACACCCTACTTTTGTTTTCTCTCCCTTATAAATGCTATTGAAAACTTTGCCATATCTGAGATCCCACAAATTTATTCTGACTTGGCATCTAAATACTCATTTTTAAAGGAAAAATGGAGATCTCATTAATTAATCACTACAGGCTTTGTGCAAGTAGAATATGATACTGATATTTTTGTGTTCCCAGCACTATGGGGGCAAGGTGAAAAGCCAAGAAGGTGTTATTGGTGGGGGAGCACTGTGGACATCCTTCTAAAATGGAAGATTCGGGGCGCCTGGGTGGCTCAGTCAATTAAGCGTCCGACTTCAGCTCAGGTCACGATCTCACGGTCCGTGAGTTCGAGCCCCACGTCGGGCTCTGGGCTGATGGCCCAGAGCCTGGAGCCTGCTTCTGATTCTGTGTCTCCCTCTCTCTCTGCCCCTCCCCTGTTCATGCTCTGTCTCTCTCTGTCTGAAAAATAAATAAACATTAAAAAAATTAAAAAAAAAATGGTAGTTCCTTGGAACTGATGACTCTAGTTGTATTTCTAAGACTTGAACTTGGTAGCAATATGTCCTTTTTCAAAACATACTTAAATTGTGACAAGAGCAAAAAGTCTTGCTTCTATAGTCTTGCTAACTATCTCATCCAACCAAACACACTGATCCTCTCCTAAAGAATTAAAAAATCCCTTCATCTAACTTTGAGTGCTATTCTATTTCTAGTTCTTTTTAGGCATGCTCTGAGGTATGATTGTTAAAACAAATGCACCCTCAAATCAAACAAAGAAACAAATGAAGAATTCACTTTAAGACATATGCTGACATTCTTACATAATTCAGATTTTACCTTTTCTGGTTGTAGAGATAGCAGTGGGTAATAGAAATGAAGAATGTATTGAAATTAGATTCCAACCTTGCCACTCACTATAAACTTAAATATTTTTCTTAAATTCTATGATCCTAGGGTCCTCATCTAAGGAAAAGAAGAGAGTTTTCTCTTTTTTCTCTCCTCAGAGAGTTCTTAGGCAGAGTAGCTCAGATAAAACATAGAAATTTCTCAAGGTGACTGTATGGAGCAGGAACTCAGCAGCTCTTACATCTCTCATGACATCTTTCTTCCTCTTCTTAACAACAGGACATCTACCTTCTCTAGAAATTACAGACCAGGGGCACCTGGGTGGCTCAGTCGGTTAAGCATACGACTTCAGCTCAGGTCATGATCTTGCAGTCCGTGGGTTCGAGCCCCTCATCAGACTCTGTGCTGCCAGCTCGGAGACTGGAGCCTGCTAAGGATTCTGTGTCTCCCTCTCTCTCTCTGCCCCTCCCCCGCTCATGCTCTGTCTCTCTCTTTCAAAAATAAATAAACATTAAAAAAATTAGAAATTACAGACGAATTATAAACAATGTGATAGGACATTTCAGGGGAAGGAATATAGTAATTGTGCCTAATGGGCTAGAGTAATTAGACATTTCGCACTCCAAAGTGTCTTCTCAGACAGGGTCATTATGTAGCAGTGTTGACATTACTATTACTATATTTGGCCTTAATGGTGGCTATTGCCTAAAGCACTTAATAAGAGTCTTAGTATTAAAGAGAAGTGATAGAGAAAATATGTCCAGTTTAAATATGCTTTAGTGCCTCTTTATTTGCATACAACTCAGCTGTTTTTTTTGGAAGGATTAAAAATATATAAGAAAATTCCAACTCTCCATAAATTTATAAGAAAGAGATACATTAAAATTACCTTTTCAGGGGCACCTGGGTGGCTCAGTCGGTTAAGCGTTTGACTTCGGCTCAGGTCATGACCTCGTGGTTCATGGGTTCAAGTTCCGCATCAGGCTCTGACAGCTCACAGCCTGGAGCCTACTTTGGATTCTATGTCTCCCTTTCTCTCTGCCCCTCCCCTGCTTGTGCTCTGTCTCTCTGTCTCTCAAAAATAAATAAATGTAAAAAAAATTTTTTTTAATTACCTTTTCATTGTTAATTTGTCAGTGACAGATATTCTACAGTGAGGATCTGGGTGAGACTTAAAAACAGACGTTGCTTAAATTTCTACTCTGGACTGAACCTGAAGAATAGGTCTGGGCTCTTCATAGTTAAAAAAGATCTGACCTTAAAATTCTCTGTTGAAACAAATCATTTGAAGACCATCATCCCACCAAAGAGTATTCTTTAAAAAAATTTTTTTTAATTTTTACTTACTTATTAAGATTACTTATTTATTTTGAGAGAGAGTATGAGTAGAGAAAAGGCAGAGAGAGAGGGAGAGAGAGAATCCCAAGCAGGCCCCATGCTGTCAGTGCGGAGCCTGACGCAGGGCTCCATCCCACGAACTGTGAGGTCATGACCTGAGCTAAAATCAAAGAGTTGGTTGCTTAACCAACTGAGCCATGCAGGCTCCCCCATCCCCATCAAATAATATTCTTAATTTGCAATAAATATACCCTAGTATACATGCTTTTTAAAAGTAGAATATATCTACAGCTTAAGCCGACTGTGCTCTTTCCCCATGGGGCCCAGTGTGCAATGGCTGCGAACAGCAGCCTCCTTGGTAGTGTATGCAGCCTGTTGGTTGTACGGGTTGCTCTAAGGGACCTTGGAGACAGTTTTGTTCCAGTGGACATTGAGGGTTGGCCTCATGCTTTCTCCAATCTAGGCTCCAGACAGGTACACGGGGTGCCTTTGGAAAGCCCCAGGGCACAGTGGCCAGGGTCCACATTGGCCAGGTCATCATGTCCATCCGTACCAACTTGCAGAACAAGGAGTATGTGATTGAGGCCCTACTAGGGCCAAGTTCAAGTTCCCTGGCTGCCAGAAGATCCACATTTCCAAGAAGTGGGGCTTTACTAAGTTTAACGCGGACGAATTTGAAGACATGGTGGCTGAAAAGCAGCTCATCCCAGACGGCTGTGGGGTCAAATACATCCCTAATTGTGGCCCCTTGGACAAATGGCGGGCTCTGCACTCATGAGAACCTCAGCAGTGCCCTTCCCCATTCATGCCCACCAATAAATCCTGCTTCCTGTCAAAAAAAAAAAAGTAGAATATATTTGTACAATTTTAAATCTTTATCCCATAATTCCCCCTTTTTTCTTTTCAGTCACAAGAACTCTCATCTCACACTTCAGCGGCTCATGTTAAATATGTACCACGAATCCTGCACGTGCTTCTCACTCTCATGCACTTTCATGTAGACATTTGGTATACATGGATATATGTACATATGCACACATAGGACTTTAATCATTGATGTACAAATGGGATTTTATTTTATGCAATTTTCTGTAGATCCTCCTATGGCTACATAAATAGTTCATGAATATCATTCAATTTCTTTTTTTTTTAATATCACTCAATCTCTATAGCTCTCATTCATTGTTTATAGTAACTATATGTGGTTAGACAGAAGTTTTAAAATTTTATATATTGACTTATGTTGTTATTTTTAATAAGTTCTGAGTTTAATAATAAGTTCAACGATCTCTTCCAGTGGGAATACTAATTTCATGTACTTGATCCCCTTTTAGGATATTTACTGTTTTTAATATATAAATTTTTATTCCTTTTATTTTCCTCCAAATGCATTATAACTTTTACCAACATCTAATAATCATTTTCCCATTGAGTTAACTACCAAATTGTCATATATTAAATATATATATACCTGGGTCTATTTCTGGATTTTCTAGGGTTTTTTCCCATTGCTTTTTATGCTTTTCCTACATTAGTACCATATTATTTTGATTAAAGTGGCTGTGGAGTATGTTTTGGTATTTGGTAAAGCACATCTGTGTGTGTGGATTTTTTTTCAATACTTCTCTTGGCTTTTTGCTAGTATTTACGTTCCACATAAACTAAGATTTTTCTACCTAATCTGTCTGTTTAAAAAAATCATTGAGGAATAGTAATGACATTTGTATTATAATTGCTTTTAATTTTGTGGAGAACTGGCAATTTTAAGACATTGATCATCAGATCCAAAATCATGGCATACATTTCCATGTTCTGGTCTTGTTTATCTTTCTCCATTAGATTTATGGTTTTATTCATAGAGGTGCTGTGTTTTTATTATTAATTTATTCTTAGATATTCTATATTTTTGTTAATATTATGTAATAAGTTTTATTTCACTATCCATTTCGATTTTTTTTTATAGAATAGAAAATAGTTGCTGATCCTGGTATATGTATTTTCTGTTAACAGATTGTTGTTCCGATTGGATAATTCCTATTGACATATTTTCAAGTTTATTAACTCTTTTCTCTGTCGTCTTCATTTTGTTATTGAGCCTCTCTTCCAGTGAATTTTTTGTTTTGGTTATTGTATATTTCAGTTATAAAACTTCCATTTGTTTCTTCTTTATGTCTTCTATTTCTTTGCCAAAAATTTCAATTTTACATTTGTTTCTGGAGTGTCCCTGATTGTTGGAGCATTTGTAAAATAACTGCTTTAAAGTCTTTTCAGATATTTTCAACAGCTGTGTCATTTTGTTGTTGGAATCTGTTGGTTGTCGTTTCTCCTGCAAGTGGAAATTTTCCTAGGTCTCCACACAGAGAGCAATTTTGGCCTCTATCTTGCACATTTTGGATGTTATGCTATAAAGCTCCTGGTTTATTTTAAATCCCAAGGAAAATGTTAACTTTTTTTTTTTTTTTTTTTTTTTTTTTTGCTTTTAGCAGGCAGTCAACCTGGTTAGGTTTATGCTGAAAGTTCCAACATACCTTTTGTGGGTTGCAGTTCCAATTTCAGTTCAGATTTCATAATCTTTGTACTGCTGTTTGGATCTGTCCCCTGTGTGTACACCCAGAAACTAGTTTGGGACCTAGTCAGTACTTTATGAGTTAGCTCATAAAGCTCTCAGTAGCTTTGATATCCTTATTAGCATTCTATTTACACGTGCACAACTTGGTGATGGGTCCAGGAATTTATAAACAACTTTATACGTTCCCTACCCACCCACCCCCGCCCCCAGCCCTTTGTCCTGTTCTCTATGATCTCCCTGGTACTTTTAGGTTTCCTGGGACTTCCTTTCTCAGTCCTCTGCCCGGAAAGCTGAGGCTTTAATTATCCCTCTCTGCCACCCACTTCTACAACTGTGCAGCATTCAGGGCCAAATGGTAGAAGTCCAAAGGGAAAAAAAAATGGTCAAATCAGTGCAGGATCTGGTGGTTATTTAAATGCTCATTTTCTTACCTAATGTGCCTGCTATTTATTTTCCAGTGTCTTCAAATAGCTGCTTTATGCATTCTGTCCATTTTTATAACTGTTGTCAGTGTGAGAGGTAGGGTGGAGTGTGCTTAGCCATCTTATGCAGAAGAACTGTTGTTAATTTATTTTTAGCATAACTATTGATAAGGATTTGTTTAAATTTATCACGTATAGGAATATAAAGGTTGAAGGACTACACCTTCTACCTGGGTGTTATTTATCTGAAATATTTCTTGCTGTTTGGATTGTATGTTAACACTCTACATTAAAAATTTCACTAATAATTAGCATGTGTTAATTGCTGAGAACATGGAGAATATAGAAAAGAATAAGTGTGATTAAAAACTAAAGTGCCTCCCACTCCTACCACTCAGTGATAATAGCTGCTTAATTTTTTCCTTAACCTTCATCATGTATGTGTGTGGATGTATCTATTTATAGAAAGTGAAATAGCACTGTACTTATGGTTCTCTTTATTTTATAATACATTATAAGTAATATTCATATTATAAAAGTTTAATTGCTGCATAATATTCCACAGTATAGAAGTATATTGACTTTATAATAACCCACATCTTCTGAATATTTTTATGCAAACTATACTTTCTAGAACCTGCAGTTCCTCACAGAGTATTTTCACATAAAAAATATATGTCTGGTTGTTAACAATAAATAAATTAAGATTATAAGAAGAGTCTAATAAGAGATGACAAACATTATTCTTTGGGACACAGGTATATTATTGTTAAGTTCTCGTAATTACTTTAAAACTTTTGGGGTGCCTGGGTGGCTTAGTTGGTTAAGCGTCCAACTCTTGGTTTTGGCTCAAGTCGTGATCTCATGGTTTGTGAGTTCAAGCCTTACATCAGTCTCCCTGCTAACAGCATGGAGCCTGCTTGACATTCTCTCTCTCCCTTTCTCTGTGCCCCTCTCCTGCTCACTCTCTATGTCTCTCTCTCAAAAATAAATAAATAAATAAACTTAAAAAAAAAACCAACAACTTTCTTCTCATTAGTCCAAAGCTCTTTGATTTCATGCTTCCTCTCTTTGGTATTGTTTTTTTTCCAAGTATTTAGCAATCATAGGGCTAAGGACAAGGCAAGAATTTTCTGTACAAATTATAATGGTAGTGTAGAAGGTAAATTTACTATTTGGTCCATTTTAGAAATCATTTACCTGACACATTACAGCTTGACTTCTATACACACACACACGCACACGCACACACACACACACACACACACACACTTAAATAAAAGATACCTTTAGTAGGCATGTGAGAGAAAGTACATCCTCTGTTTTTGCAAAAAAGGAAACCGAACAAAAAAAAAAGCTCTCTGAGTCAAATATATTTGTATGTTATAGTTTCCATTAGATGATTATCAGAACTATAACAATACACTATAAGTACAGAAATGAACCTAAGTATGTCCAGGAAAAGTGTAGCTAAAAAATAATGAACCACTTATTAATTTGAGTGATTCCACAATAACACTATTCATAGCCCGTTTTCATAATCACAGTTTTATTTTATATTTTTTAGGAAAGCTGTTTCAAAGGTATGCTATTATAGCAAAACTATGATGTGGCAAAGACACTACTGATACTTACAAAATTATTTAACTATTTGAGCAATAGTACCATATTCCATTTTGGTCCTTACATAAGATTGCCCTAAATAACATGGCATATTATTATTTCAAAGAATTGTTATTTATTTCATTAAATAATTGTATTTCAATTTTCTATGGTACTGTAAAAGGTAACCACATGTAACATTTATCAGAGAGTATTATTCATGGTATTGAAGGATTTATACCTTTTCATGATTTTTAGATAAACATGCAAATCTTTTAAAAATAAAATATAAAGACGTAAAATATAAAAGTATAAAATAAGGTATATATCACTATAAAATAGTTAATAGCTAAAATAACATTTTATACTATTCAAAACATCCTACAAGATTAACAAAATATATATCACAATTCAGGCAAATTGGATTTCTTACTCCATTTAATATTGTCCAACAAGCTTTGTGGTGAGAAGTTTTAGATTGTCAATTTTAGGGTAAAGGTTACGATTTATGTATTTGATGACTTTTGTCAGTTTCTGCTAAGGTGTTTTACATCTTCCTAAGGTAAAGTAGTATTTTTATATTTTTATATACTCTGATTTACTTATAACTGACAAGTGGCATATCTTAAATTGACAAAGATATGCATAGAGCAGATGTCAGAAGACAGAAATGATTACAGTATGGAGCACTTCTTTTGTAAAATATATGAGTTAATTCACCAGTCATGAAAATGCCGGACTGAGAAAAGCTTTCTTTGCGTAGAGTGTTGGCAGGTGTCATGAAACTTCCTCCAAACAAGATTATTAATTCATGACCTATTTCCCTCATTGCCATTTGCAGTAGCACCTTCTTCAGGAAGGACTGCCACTTTCACCAGAAAGACCTTCAAATTATGCATGGGGGATGAAGTAAATGCAAATCTCCATCACAAATTTAAAAGCAAATAGTACTTTTGACAGCCAGATGCCTATCTTTCCATGCTAAAGCTTTCCAAGTTCTGATGGATGCTTTCTACAACCCTGCATATACCTTAAAACTCATGTGTCTCCAAGACTTTGTTGGTAACTCAGGGAAGAAAAACATACTTTTGTTGAGAATGGATGTCTTTTACAGAGCTAAGGTTAAAAGAGAAATTTTGAGGACAATGTCCTGCCCACGTGCTAGTAGATGAAACCATTCCAAAGGTTCTGTATTTTTGCTACAAAAAGGGGGCCTGGAGGAAATCTTAGAGCAGATGTCTGCCTTTAAACACATAGGTGTCCTACTTAGAAGTGTCTCATAACTTTTAACCTCATATATTTTGCATTAAGTCAGTCAATCAAGGCAAAAACATATCTGCACAGTCATTCCTCAGACATTACTCTGTTTTAACATTGATCACTGACCTATGTATCATTGACCTATGTTAAGGGATTTTTTGAAAAGTCATTGTCTCAACTTTTTGCTGTGTTGTTAAGGATGTTGTTTATCATATTATTCACTGACTTTTTTTGTTAGGTCTTTGGCCTTAGTATCAGTTGTGATTTTCTGAGCATTTGCTACTGCATTTGGTTAGTTTGTGCCTTATATTACTCAATCTGTTACCTGACTTTCCTTTTTAGTGTGTGAAAACATATCTTGTCTATCTATTTTAACAAATATATAACTCATTATAGTATGCTTCTTAAAGACCATTAACTTCCTTCCTAGGAACACCTCACTATTTCAAATTATAATTTTAATATTGACTCATTTTTCCTGATGTGTAAATTAGGTTATTTTTCTTGGTTAGCTGCATCTTTATAAACTACTTCAAGTAATGTCAGACAAAGGTTGGATGCAACTTAATAATGGTGAAATGCATATCTTAAGATGAAATGCAGGTCACTTTAAAATCTAAATCCAATTTACTTTTCAAATCTTAATTCCAAGGACATCTCTATACACTACCACTTGTAATCAGTTTTGTCACCTTTGTGTTCCCATACACAAGAAAAATTTCCAAGGTTCATTTTCACTTGGCCCACATTGAAAATGCCTTCTTATTTTACCCCTATCCATCCAAACATTAACTATCATTCATTTCTTATTGTAGCTTATGCCAACTTTTTTCCTAACTCTGAACTTGTAGCATTTATTTACTTAACCATTCATCTAGATTTTGACTTTGTTCTGCCTATTGAAAATTCTTGCATTGCTTGGTAAGTAATATATTACTTCTTAATATATTAAGTACCAATATTTTGGCTTTCAGGTTGGCAATGAGTTCCTACAGGTGAGGAGCTGATTCCTGTTTAGAACACCCAAATATTCTATATATTCTGGTACATTTATTGAAAACATAAGCATGTATAAAATAATAAATCAGTTTATAGGATGAAATAAAAGTATTAACTTAGAATGAGTGGTCAAAGCAGATTTTAACACAGCATAAGTTTATGGGAATCTCTGAAGTTATTCACAATTATTGTAATAGCTAAAATTTCTGTGTACTGAGCATTAACATGGGCTTTAAATAGAATCCCCAAATTTGTTCTATATGTTTTATTATTCCATTCCATCTCTGTGAAATTTGGGATGGCTATGTGAACTCTGAGTTTTCCCCTGGGATGCAAAAACTACCTTAATTCAGCAGTGAGAGTAGGGCTTACAATGAGCAAAGGTGCTTGTGGTTTGATGACATTGAGAGATGATGAGTCGTTATGTTTCTCCTGGATGATGACCAGTGGTGTAATCTACAAGGTCCAGACTAGGCAACCCAAATAAAGTGGTTATTTTCCAGACAGCATATTCCTCCTGCACCTTGTGTGGGAGGAAGAATAGACTACAGGGCATATTTGGAAGCTCAGAAAAGCAGAAAGATAATTTCACTGCAATTCTGAATGACTGCCATTTTGTTGCACACTGTGACACCTTTTCTATTACAAACACATAGTTCACTAAACATTCACACTGCATTCCTTAAGGGGTTTTGTTTTTGTGGGTTTACTTTTTTCTTTTCTTTCTTTCTTTCTTTCTTTCTTTTTTTTTTTTTTAGAGCAGATAGTAGCATGCTGTTGATAAAACACTTGAACTCCTGCTGTTTAAATTGTTAGGTTCTGTTCAGAAAAGTGAAATAATGTTCTGCCATTTGTTCCCAGGTACTGAGACTGCTGCTGAAATGTACAAATAAGCACTCTAATCTGGGTAGAGAATAGTTCTTTGTATGGTTTAAGGCAGTGGGGAAGGGGGGTTGTCTTACCTCTTTCCTTGCGGGAAGTTGAATCTTTTGTTTCCCCTGCTGGGACTTCAGTCCCTCAAAAATCTTTTTCTCGTGTATTAACACATGGATCACTAGAGGTTCTTTTTTCCCCCCCAATATTTGCTTTATTTATTTTTCCTAAAAAATAACCCAAAGCTTGCATTGTCAAAGACAAGGTAACTCCCAGTTTTGCTAGTCAGACTTTGTCACCAGGGAGAGTTTAAAGTTCTTTAATCTGTCTTATAACTAGTATAGATATTCTGAATGATCAAAGTGTTCAAAACATTTTATTTTCACTACAGAGAAGGTTCACTAACCCTTTCTCTTGACTTTTAGTTTCTTACATTTTGAGAGCAAGTTTCTTAAAACCAAAGAAAACTTACTTAATAGCATAGATTTTTATCAGTACATTTTACCTCAATGATTTGATTCTATACCCTGAATTTATTGGAGCCGGGATGGATTGTCTGTTCTAAGCAGACTGTACACGTGCAAACATGCCCAATGGCTGAAACACATTCATGGTTTATGGCACAATCTTTTAAGATAATAGTTGTTTTCCATGTGGTGCATGCTCTCTACTACCAGCTACCATTACTGGATTTTTCTTTTGATGAAATGTATCTTCTTGTGGATGACAGCTCATTTTGAAGATCCACTTTTTCTCCATATTTTTACAACAAAACCTTTCCCTTAGTCATCCTGTATCTATTGTGCACAAAAAATTCTGGTAAGCCTCAATATTACGAATTCAAATCAAACAAAATCTGTGCTTCCATAAGCTGACAATTTGGGGTATGAAGTCACAAATGTTAAGAGATCACTTCTGTCATGTTGCATGCTATGATGATGGTGTTCTATGTATTCTATAAAAGGTCAATGATTATGTTTTCATTTTATAGCATATAGGTCTAGGCCCTATACAAATTTTATAACCCTGGGAAGATTTCCAAGAAAATAAAATATACAACACTACTGTAATATATTATAAATATTACATAGAATAAAAATTTTGGTGCTGCATTACTAATCAATTTCTACTCTGATTGATTGGATTTCATTGAAATCAGAGGGTCAAAGACCAAGGTTAGGGAAGAACTTTAGTCTGCTTATATTAGTCACAAATATCTACCACTTCCATAAGCAAATACTCTGATCAGAAATGAATTTGCAAGTGTATTAGAAAATGTGACGACTTTTTATATCTTGGGAGGTCTATGGTTTGGGGGTAGAAGACTTGATTCTAAATGTCAAATCCAAGAAGAGATTAAGTACGGTCTTTTTGATGTGCTTGTGTTAGTGCAAATCCCTATGAATGCGACCTATTTACGAGTGAAAGAAATCCTCTTTGAGCATTTCTTACTATGATGCTTTTCCACTTAAGGATTACCCATCCCTTTTTATCTTTGTTGCTTATTGCATATTGAGAATGCCCTTCTTTGTGGTTTATTTTCTTTTCAAGCTCTTATTTTAAAGACCTAAGAATGAGACTGCAGGCAGGAAGAATTGAATTGATATTGAAACTGGAAGGAAAAAAAAAACCCTCAGGTTTTATTGTAACTCTAAAGGCACATTTTAAGCCCTGGAACACATTTAAGAATAAAATGTTCAAACTCGCACCTGTCAAGAAATTTATAGTTAAGGATCATCTATTGTTAATATTTCCTAATTCATCATTACTTGCTAACAGTTATGTGTTGATAAGAGAGGCCTAAATCTTTATTAGGGTGTCTACTTACTGGGTTTTATGGCTTCGAAAGATGAGAGACCATTGGAAGTCCTGCTCAGATAGACAGAAAGGCAGCATGGCTTAGGAAACGTGCTGATCTGCATATTAAAAATCTTCTGTCTGCATTTTGGCATTTTTTTCTATTTAAACACACAGGCTGGTCAATTTTAGAGACCGCTCAGAGAATAACAACAAGAAAAACTTACTTAAGAGGAGTTTTTAAACTTCTCTTCCCTAAAAAGCTACCTTAGAAAAAATGTTTCTTCCTCACTCCTATTAGAGAATAATTTTTCTTCAGATGCCTTTTAAACAGAGGGTCTCAGAACACACTCTAGCATGATGGTTAAGATGAAAGACTTGGTCAAGGGTTATTTGTGGTAACTGCACCATGAAGTTCTAAGAACTACTAGACCAGTGTTACTAAAGCAATGGTCAGAATGAGTCACGGCAAATAGAGTCTGCTGACTCTTCTGATCAGTGCAGTTCTCCACAATTATACCAGGTCCATTATCAGAAGCAAATATTCTACTCTTGGCAAGAGGGATTTGCTTCTTAAAATGCAGCCCCCAGAGTCCTGCTGTGGGTTTGGATAAATAATCCCACATAGTAAGAATGTCACCTTGCCAGCTCTGCTTTTTTTTATCCATACATCTCTCTCTTTCTGGAGTCTCTCAAAATGAGTGGCTGGCTCATGGCAAGATGTGACTATTCCTGGAAACACTCCAGTATCTTACTGAGACTCCTCAGGGCAATAAGGTTCCTCATCAAAACCTAAGGGTGTCTATCTCTAGAAAACTGGGTGTAATTATGCTAGAGCTGAAAAGTTAAGCATCAACCACAGTAACATGTTTTGTTTGCATTGTATCCTTCCATTTATGAAACATTTTAATGTATATTTTTTAACTGGTTCCCAAACCATTTGATCAGCTAAGTCAGAATGTATCACTTATGTTCATTTTCTAGAGGACACAAGAGGTTGCAATAAGTCTAAGGTCATAAAACTATTAAGCAGAAGGGCTGATACTGGAACCCACTAAAGAGGTTCTTTTATGACACAAAACCGAATCTAACAAATAGCCCCATAGGGAGTGGGAACAGTTCATATCGAGTTATTTTTTAGTCTAACCTGAAAATCTGCATCAGTAGCATTTGAAACGAGCATCGATGAAATGAAGAAAGTGCACTTCATCTCATTTCCCTGAGGCTGGGAGAAGCTCTTTTTATTGTGGGATTATAAAACATGTGACTTCTGAACAAATACTTGAATGCTATTGATTTGGAGATAAAGGAAACAAGAGGAGGCTTTTGTATGGAATGAGAGAGGAAATGCTTGTATAATATTTTATAACCTCCCTCCCTTCCCACCCCCCACAAAATTAGAGAAGAAAGAAAGAAAAGTAAAGCAATGCTAGGTAGATGTTCATCCCATCAGAACTGTAACGTGATTAGTGGGTAAAACTTGTCCCAGCTTTACTCAGGGCTGGTTCCCACATGGTGTGGGAGTAATGAAGATGGTGAGGATGAATAAATATCATATACTGCATTACACACCCCAGTAAACCTCTAGGACAGTTGGTAGCAGGAATTAAGGTGAGCTTACATCAACCTCTAGGGGAGAATATGTGTGAGGGGAGAGGAATAACAACGAGGGCCAGAAATATGACTTGGTTGTCTCTTACCTAAAGGAAACCTTGCTGCATAGTAGTATGCCGTGTCCTCAAGGAGCTTTGAGTCTTTGCTAATACTCTGCCTCTGGCCAGGATTCTTATTGGCTGGGTCAGCAATGGATTCTTAGGATAGAGAGTCCCTTAGACTAGAGAGTGAGCATCTTGGGAAGAGAAGATACTAACACAGGTTGCTGCTTTCCATAGTTTTGCTCTATAAAGAACAAAAAAGTAATCTTTTCTTTTCTCGTTTTTTTTTTGTTATTCCCCCCAAAACAGACAGATTATAAAAATAGATTCAAAACATTTTCTGCTAATTTTATATGTTAGCTGCATAATGACTGTTAAGGGAAACTAGGCATGTTTGGAAGTTTTCGAAACTGACTTAATTAAGAGCAGCTATCATGATAATTCCCCAAAGTTCTTAGATGCCACAGGCAGAAATGCTCAGTTGGTCTGGGGAGAGCCTTTAACTGATAAAAGGAGAATGGTAGCAGGTTAATAAGACAAAATGGAAAAAAAAAAGGAAAAAAAAAGAATGCTAATTGTGTTCCAACCTGTGGTGTGTTCCAGTATTGCCTGGAAGCCAGTGAGTACTGGCTTACCTGAGAGCACATGGTTACCTTTTCAAGAAATTTTCAAGCCAGTTGTTAAAAACATCCATTATTAAAAATTAAATTGTGTAAATCTACACTTACGTGAAATATTAAACAAAGATAATAAATTCACACAGCCCATTACTTCCAAATCATTTTTCTACATTTCACCATTATCTATATTCTTGAGGAGGCTATTTATATTTATTGTACCTATGGAGGAGTTCCAACATAACAGTACTTACTTCACGTCTCTCCTCAACTCTCGGTGACGTCATATTGGTGGCTGATATTAGCCATGTTTGGCAAATGCCACAAGGTAGATACTGACTTATTGTTTTGTTGATTGTCTGATCATAAGAAATGTTAATAATGTAGATTAAAGTTGAAAATGTGTCATGCAGTTATATTATGGGTAGTATAAAATTGAGGAAATACTCATTTATCATTTGAAAACTTTGCCTGAGGCAGTAAAGATGCCATTCACATCACTGATGAGCAAGTGAGGTTCTGACACACATCTTGCTTGTTTCACTTTCCTCCTAACTCATTAAACAGAAATATCAACTGGCATTCATGTCACATATCAGATTTATTGATGATGCATTTATTGGGGAAAGAAGTAGCAGATTGGAATCCAATTACATTCGTCAAATCCTTGGTGAATTGCAGCTATAATTTGGCTACCATTATAAGAGTTTGGAAAATATTGGAAGCTCTCTGTTAGCATCAACTGACTATGTAGAATTTATAGCAATAAGTATTGTGTATTTTTTTTCTTCTTTTTTTTTTAAATTTTTTTTAATGTTTATTTGTTTTTGAGACAGAGAGAGACAGAGCATGAAGGGGGGAGGGGCAGAGAGAGAAGGAGACACAGAATCGGAAGCAGGCTCCAGACTCTGAGCCATCAGCCCAGAGCCCGACACGGGCTCGAACTCACGGACCGTGAGATCGTGACCTGAGCTGAAGTTGGACGCTTAACCGACTGTGCCACCCAGGCGCCCCAATATTGTGTATTTTATTATTATTTGTTAATTGTTTGCTTGCACATCCTTTATGAAAATAGCATTTATAATAGACTTATGTACATATACACATGCATACTTTTTTTCTTCACAGAGCTGGTTGGTTAATATTTGTTAGTATACTATTGGCAACTTCTGAAATTTTTGTTTATTCTATTATTTAATTCTATAACAATTCCTTAAAATAGGTATTGTTTTTTATTTGTAGATACAGAGAAGGAGGTCTAGAAGAATCTGGAAAGAGTAGCAATGATGCACAGCTGGCACAGATTGTAGTTGGGATGGGATCTTAGGTATATTCTGGCCAAGGCCTAGGCTTTCTTGTTCACACCACTCTGACAGTGACATTTACTAGTTAACGACCTCAGTTACTTGTGCTATGCTCTGCCCTCAGTGTCCTCCTCCATGAAAGGAGCATGATACTACTCTCCTTAGAACCATCATAAGGATCAAATGTGAAAATAATTTGTAAACTTAAGGTACTAATGTAATATAGAATTATTTACTGAATTATTTGAGGTAGCATTTTGCTTGAGGAGCTTTACTATTCTCAATCTGACTCAAGCTCCTTGAAAATGAACTTTTCCATATATTCCCTGAAAAACAGAATGGCGTTTCATTTTCTCTTGGAAATGTTTTCTCTTATAAATTGCTAGATATTTTTTCCTGTTCTGGAATTCTTTGCAAATATCCAACACCTTTTTGTTTAAGCACTGTTAATTTTTTCCAATAATAGATTGATGGCTTCTTAAAGTGTTTGGCAACTCAGTATGCCCGAGTTTTTATCAACCTAGAGCATCCCTGGAGGTAGCATATAACCAGCGTATTCTGGGGAAGCAGCCAAAAGCTGAACCCAGTGCATAAGTGAGAAGAAAGAAAAACAAATTTATATTTTTGAAAAGCAATCAAATTGTTTGCATTGGAGTATTATTACTAATAACCTTGGATAATTTGAAGTTATGGAGAATATAAGCACGTTTTAATACCCTCTGATACCTAGATATTAGATTGCTATATGGATAATAGATAATTTTGTCCTATATCTGTCCCAAAGCCAAAGCACTTTCAGATGATGACATTTTCTACTGCAATTCTGAGTGCTTATAGGCCTTGATTCTGCTAGGTAATTATATTATCTACCATGGCATTAAGGCTCACTGCATGAGCTAATGCCATGATATGGAATTAATCAAATCTGAATGAAAAGGTCATTAGAAAGTTAAATTATTTCACTGATACCAGACTAGTGCCACATAAGCAGGAATTATACTCCTTTGTGATATAATAGATCCCGAAATGCAATCATTAGTTTCACCTCACTAGGGATATCTAATTATTGATGTGGTTAATTACTTAAGCCCATTGACCATGGTTTAGTATTCCATTACTTATACTTTTAACTCTTTAAAAAAGCTGTTATGTAACATTCTTAAAATACACTTATGGTTCACCTAAGTTATTATTTCCTATGAGTTACCTTTGTAAGAACACAGATGATCTAATAACATACCAACAGTTGTTAAACTCATACTATATAGGAGATTGTGCATAGTTGTCAAGAGAAATTGTTCTTCTCATGGTAAAACAAATGAATTTCTGAACACATTAGAATCATATTAACTTTCTCAGTGGAGCCTTAATGACCTCTGTACTATCCCTGACTGGAACAGACTAGATTAAGCCTCTGGGCAGAAATGAGCTTTAAGAATGTCTGGATAATTTGAGGCAGAAAAAAATGGTGCAGGGTCACCTAACAGCTGAATGTCCCCTTTTTCTGGCAGGGTAATGTAGTTTGCCGATGTAAATCTAAATAGTAATGTCATCTCCTTTTATTCAAATTGCTGTATCACAGGAGCACCTGGGTGGCTCAGTCAGTTGGGCATCTGACTTGGGCTCAGGTCATGATCTCACGGTTTGTGGGTTCAAGCCCCACATCAGGCTCTGTGCTGACAGCTCAGAGCCTGGAGCCTGCTTCAGATTCTGTGTTTCCTTCTCTCTCTGCCTCTCCCTCACTTGTGCTCTCTCTCTCTCTCTCTCAAAAAATAAATGTAAGAGGGGCGCCTGGGTGGCTCGGTCGGTTAAGCGTCCGACTTCGGTTCAGGTCACGATCTCGCGGTCCGTGGGTTCGAGCCCCGCGTCGGGCTCTGTGCTGACAGCTCAGAGCCCGGAGCCTGTTTCAGATTCTGTGTCTCCCTCTCTCTGTGACCCTCCCCTGTTCATGCTCTGTCTCTCTCTGTCTCAAAAATAAATAAACGTTAAAAAAAATTAAAAAAAATAAATAAAATAAATGTAAGAAAAATTTTTTTTAATTGCTGTATCATAGCATGTTATTAATCTTCCTGGTTCTGGCAAGACCCAGGGATACCATCAGCTTCCTGACCATGTATTAGTCAGGATAGGCTAGGTTATGTTGCACTAACAAGCATGCCCAAGATTTTCCTTGCTTGAAACAACGAAGATTTATTTCTTGCTTATGCCACTTCTCCCTTGTGAGTTAGCTTCAATCTCTGCTATATGTCTTCTCTGTTAGGGCCTATGTCTGACAAAGGCTCCATCTTAACTTTCCTGATCATCATGGTAGGGGGAAGAGCATACAGTGCATTGCACACTTAAATTCTTCCCAGAATTACACTCTTATCATTTGCCTCAAAGGAACCAGATTAGAATATTTGTGCTCAGTAATAATGACTATTAGCCATCTCCACTAAGGACTTAGTGGAGGAAGCAAGAAATGGGCAGGTCTCAAGAAACTCTGTTGTATCTTTTCCTTCTCTGTATGGTCACCTCACTTCAGCTAAGATTCTATAACCTTTGAGCAGTACTAAAAATCAGTTTAACATTTGGGGTGATGTATGTGCTCTTTACCTCTGTGTAGTCTATAATCCACCTGAGATGCTCCAGTCCTCTGTTACAATCTCACTGCATCCTGAAGTTCTATATAGAATGGATAAAAATACAAAATTTTATTATTTATATAATTATTTTCCTAAGAACAATGAGGAAAGGGACTGTAATCACAGCTTTTCCACAGCATCTCACTTGGCATCAAACTCAGAGTAGTTGCAAAATAAACACAGGTTGTGTGAACAAACGAATGAGAAAATAGAAATTCCAGCTAAATAGAAGGGGGTTGTCAGTTGAGAGTATTTCCTCTCGATTTCTTTTCTTTTATTTTTATTTATTTATTTTGACAGAGAGCAAATGTGTGAGCAGGGGAGGGGCAGAAAGAGAGGCAGAGAGAGAATCCCAAGCAGGCTCCACACTGTCAATGCAGAGCCGACATGGGGCTCAATCTCACGACCCTAGGATCATGACCTGAGCCAAAATTAAGAGCTGGATGCTCAACTGACTGATCCACCCAGGTGCCCCTTCCTCTCTATTTCTATTTCATTTCTGTTTTTATATTTATAATTTCTTCCTTCTACATTTATGGGCTTTATTTGCTCAGTTTTATTTTTTCCCTGCAGCTTTTAAAGTGAGGGCTTAGTTCTACTTATACCTTTCTTTTCTAATCTAAGCCTTGAAAGTTATATATTTCCCTCTAATCACTACTTTCCCAGCTTTCCACAAATTTAGATATGTTGTATTTTTATTATTATTGAGTTGAAAATATTTTCTAACTTATGCTGTAAGTTGTTCTTTGATCCACATGTTACTTAGAAATATTTGTTTGATATGCAAATATTTGAGGAGTTTTGGATATCTTATTGCAAATGAATGTAATTTAATATCATTATTTGATAATTATGAAGACTTACCTTCTGGCTGAGCATATGGTATCTTCGTGAATATTCCTTGTGCACTTGAAATAGATGTATATTGTTTAGTTGTTATTGTGTTCTATAATTTGCAATTAGTCAAATTGATTGATGGTGTTGTTCAGATCTTTTATATCTTCACTGGCTTTTTTTCTACTTGTTCTATCAATTGATGAAACAAAGGTATTGAAATCTCCAAATATGAACACATCTTTCTCCTTTTGTTCTGATTCTGGCATTTGTTCATGAAATTTGTAAAATTATTTATTATGTTGTTAGTTGCAAAACTGTGAATTTTTTTCCATTTCTCTTATTCTGTAAGGAAGATCTCTCCCTTATTCATAGTCTCTTATTTTTCTCAAAAAGTATCTCCCTGGAGGTATTCTTTCTTCCTTCCTTTCTTCTTTCTTTCTTTCTTTCTTTCATCCTTCCTTCCTTCCTTCCTTCCTTCTTTTCTTCTTTCTTTCTTTCTTTCTTTCTTTGTCAATGTGTTATAAGCCACTCTTTTCTTATGTTTAATTTGTCTTAAATTTTACTAGTGGAAGTCCTTTCAGGTAATCTACTGTATTCTTTTAATGTGTCTCATTTAGTACTTGAACACATCTTTGATTTCTGATGCAACAAAATGGTTCAGGCTCACCTTTTACTTTCCTGGTATCAAACTCAAATTTTAGGTGGAAGTGACATTTAAAACTTGATATCTGGGCATTATATGTACTCATTGCTTTGGGTGACATTTCTTCTGAGCCCTTCAATGGAAGAGTTTGGAAGTATATTTTTAAAACAATTATTAGTTTACACTGATATTTACAAATCAAATCCAACAACACAGGGTTCATTCTCACATTTTCCCATTCCATGTTTGTATTTTCTTATCTCAGTACATATTAATGCTTACACAGCTAAAATTCATCTAAGAGAAATAAATGGAATAGTCTATAATTTGAATAACCCTAGAAAAAAAAGGACAGGAAGGAGAGCTAAAAGCATAGCATAAATAGAAGACAAATAGCAAAATGTTAGACATAAGCCCAACCATATCTGTGCTAAATTTCAATTTAAATAAAGAAAACTGCAATTAGAAGGCAGAGATTACCAGAATGGATAATAAAAGCATAGTCAAGTTGCATGCTGTCTACAGTAGGTGCACAATATAGCTAAGGACAAAGTAGGTTGAAAGTAATAGGATGATAAATTATATACCATGCAAGAAGTGAACACGAGAAAACTGATACATATACATTATTATCAGACAGGGTAGACTTCAATACAAAGAGTATTGTTAATGATAAACAAGTATTACATAATGATAAAAGGATCATTTTATCAGCAAGGCAGAATGTCAAAGTACAGATAAAAGGGCTTCAAAATACATGAAGCCAAAACAGGCATGAAGCAAAGGGAGAAATAGATTATAATGTGTAGAAATTCTAATACTCTTCCTTCAGTAATTTATAGAATAAATAGACAAAAAATAGTAAGTGTAAAAGATATGAACAGTATCAGACAACTTGATGTAATCAGAATTACATCCCAACAACTGAATACGTGATGGTTGCCAACACAAGCCAGTGCCACTTATGGGCCATTTAATTGGCTATGAAATAAATCTCACTAAGTTAAAAAGGATTAAAATCATTCAGTATAGGTTGGTTTGCCACAATATAATTAAATTATGAATTTAAGATATGCAGGCACCTGGGTGGCTCAGTCAGTTAAGCATTCGACTCTTGATTTTGGCTTCATGATCTCAGTTTGTGAGTTCAAACCCTGCATCAGGCTCTGCACTGGCAGTGTGGAGCCTGCTTGGGATTCTCTCTCTCTCCTCTCTCTGCCCCTCCCCTGTTTTCTCTCTCTCTCTCTCAAATAAATAAACTTATTAAAAAAATTTAAGGTATGCACCAATCCCATAGTATTTGAGGGGAAAATAACACAATTCTCAACAACCTATGGGTTAATGTTGATATCAAAAGAGGAAACAAAATACCAAGAACTGAATTGTAACAAAAAAACAATATGTCAATATTTATGAAATACAGCTGAAGGATACTGTATAGGGAAATGAACAGACACAAGGAAAAATTAGTCAATATTGTTTTTTGCAAAGATTATTAAAATTGATAATCTTGAAGACTGATAAGGAAACAAAAACAAAATAAATTTTTGATATTAGAAATGAAAGAGGGATATCACTGTAGGTTGTACAGAATTATAAATGAGTACAAATTTGACAACCAGTGTGAAATAAACAAATCTTTGAAAATCACACATACTAAAACTAATCAAGAAGCAAAAAATTTTATTTTATTTATTTATTTATTTTTTTTAACGTTTATTTATTTTTTGAGACAGAGAGAGACAGAGCATGAACGGGGGAGGGTCAGAGAGAGGGAGACACAGAATCTGAAACAGGCTCCGGGCTCTGAGCTGTCAGCACAGAGCCCGACGCGGGGCTTGAACTCAGGGAGCGCGAGATCATGACCTGAGCCGAAGTCGGCCGCTTAACCGACTGAGCCACCCAGGCGCCCCAAGAAGCAAAAAATTTTAAATAGCCATATATCAATTACAATAATTAATTTTGTAACTGCAAGAGTTATTTCAGAAAATAAAAGAAAGATAACTTCTTCAATTGTTTTATATACCCAAGATATCAATGATAGCAAAACCTAACAATGCCATTATAAGAAAATAAATTTAGAGAATAATGTACCTTGTAGAGATACAACATTTGGTAATGAAACATATCAAATCAATCTAACAATATATAATAAAAGTTAACAAAATTATACTATGACCAATGAGGTTTCCTCTCAAAAATTCAAGGTTAGTTTATTATTCAAAACCAAATCACTCTAATGGAATACAACTAAACAATAACAGCATGGATGAATCACTAATGCATTATGCTAAATTAAGGAACCCAATATTAAAATGTTGCATACCGCATACTTTCATTTATTTGACATTTTGGAAAAGACAATAATATAGGAAGATAGAACAGGTGAGTGGTTGCCAGGAGTTCAGATAAGAACAGGTTCTAAATACAAATGGAATACATGAGAGAATTCTTTGAGGTGTAGGAAAGGTTTCTGTTTTCTGTCTCTGGTTGTAGTTATGAGAGTCTATGCACGTGTAAATACTCATAGAACTTTACACCAAAAAAATGTGACTTTTGCTTTAAGTAAATTATGACAAATCCAAAAACTTAATTTTTTCAATTGATAGTAAAAAACAGATAAACCATCATCTTAATAAAATTCAGACTGTGCATCTGACAAAAGTCAATATCCCCTTATGATAAACTATCTCTTCAAATTAGGAGTAAAGGAAAACTTCCTTACTATGATAAAGGGTATTTGCAACAAATCTATGGTTAACATCATACTTACTGGCGACATAATGAAGAGTTTCTCCCTAAGGTAGAGACTAAGATAAGTACACTCTCACTACATATTTTCAATATTGTATTGGGCAGCAAGATTAAAAGAAAATGCCCAAATCCAGAAAGCAGGAAGTGGTACTGGATAGCTGACAGTGTGGAGCCTGCTTGGAATTCTCTCTCTCCCTCTGTCTCTGCCCCTCTCCTGCTCATGCTCTCAATCTCTCTCTCTCTCTCTCTCTGTGTCTCTCTTAAAATAAATAAATAAACTTAAAAAAAGAAAATCATAAGGAAGAGAAATATGCTTAAAATACTGTAGTATATAGAAAAAAAATCCATGTATAAGTGGACCTGCACAGTTATATCCCATATTGTTCAAGGAAGAGTCAACTGTAGTGCCAGATGGAAGTGTAAGGTAAACTTGTAAGAAAGAATAAAGACCATACTCCAAATAAATCCAGGGGTTTGGTCTAATCCACTCCAAATTCCAGCAGAATCTTTTGAAAGAGTAGTCAAGCTATTTCCAAGATTTATAAAAAATTCTTTCTGGAACAGCCGTAACGATACTGAAAAACAATAAATGTGGAGGATTTTCATCACCTGATTCAATACTTACTGTAAAGCTACAATATAGTCAAGATAGGGTAGTGCTGGTATAATGGAGACACAAATAGTTCAGACAAACAAAAAGAGTCTAGAAATTGACCTCAACACAAATGAACAACTGATTTTCAACAAACCACCACAGCAATCCATTGCCTTTTATTTTTTTTTAAGTAAATGTTGCTAAACAATTGGTTGAATTTGTGAAAAAATTGGATCCTGACTCCAATTAACAAAAATTAATTTGAGATTAATCATAGGCATGAAATAAAACCTAGATCAATAAAATATTTCAAAAAATAAACAATATCTTCAAGATTTTGTGAAATGTTTACTTGGTCAGAATACAAACTTACAGTAAAAGAAAAACACTGATAAATGGATTCCTGTAAACATTATAATTTCTGATTTAAAACACAGTAAGTGATTGATAGAAAGTTATAGTCTAGGATAAATACATTCTTAGCACATATATTTGAGGAAGACTTTTTAGACACACTATATAAACCCCTATTAAAACCAGCGATAAAAAATTAACAACTCAGTTAAAGATTGAGAAAATACTTGAACAGCCATTTCACAAAAATACAAATGAATAGCCAATAAGCAAATGAAAATGTAAATTAAAACAACAACGTTACACTATTTCACAACACAACATGAGTAAAATTGAGAAGACTGACAACACTAAATATTTCCACCTATTTGGAGAAATAGAGTTGTCATGCATTGGTGGTGAGAGTACAAAATGTTCAATTGACTTCGAAAATTGGCCATTTCTTAGAAACATCCAATATAGTCAATTCAATGACTGCAATTTTACCCTAGATATTGACCCAAGGGAAATGAAAACATATTTCTACAAAAGAATTGTACAAGGAAGCTTATAGAAACTTCATTCACAATAGCCTGAGTTGAAACAACCCAAAGTCCATTTATAAGAGAATGGATAAGCTAACCATGGTATGCTTATAAAAAAGGAATACTCCTCAGGACTAAATTTTTTTAAGAAAGAAGAACAATCTGATGTTTTAGGCACCAACATGGATGAATTCAATATGGATTAATCATGTGAAGGAAGCCAGACACATAAGAATATAATGTACATTTTACCATTTTTATAGAGTCCAAGAATAAGCAAAACTTGAAAATAACGCATTAGAAATCAGAAAGTGCTTGCCTTTGAGGTAGTGTAGATTTAGAAAATAGGAATTTTCTATCATAATGAAAATGTTTCATAACTTAAGTGGATTGGTGGCTACCCAGGTGGATACATGGATCGAAAGTCATTAAGCTGAACGCATAAGAGCAATGCATGTTAATCATATCTCAATATAGAGAGAAAAAAGGCAAACAACCCACTAAAACAAAAGGACAAAAACTTGACTGTTTGTAAAAGATACACAAATGGCTAAAAAGCACTTGAGAGTTGCTTTCCTACTTTTGCTACAATCAGAGGCTACCATGGTGTCTACTAGTTAAAAAACTGTGAAGTGACATGGCCGTAGCTGCAATCCAGAGGTCAAGAAACCACCTCAGTAAGTCACCAATGAAGCAAATTCCCAGTCAAAATATGTGAAGCTAGTGATTGTACACTGGAATGTGTATTCTAACTGTAGCCCTCCCACAGGTGCCTCCTGACCTTCATAAGCTCAAGCTATACACTGAAATATGACTGCAGAGGAAGACAAAATCTGCATCTCCATGCCCAGAGCCCAGATCAGGAAGAAGGTGACTTTTGCCTCATCTTTTACTTTCAAACATGCAAGCATATAATTGATGGAACACATGTTGAATGCAGACTAGCGCTAGTGTCTCCAGAGGAGGAAGGCCCGTTAGAAGGATGTTGGGTTGGAGACCTAGTACCCAACGGAGGCAGTTACCATTATTATTTACATTTTGCAGACACTGAGCCTTAGAAATGCTATCTGGTTTTATCCTAAGGCTTGAAATTGAACACTAAATTTTAGGTTTCTAACCACTAAGCTGTACTTAGTAAGTTACACTCAATTGTTCTTTGCATATTGCTTACTTTACTTCAACATTTTGTATAATCTTTGGACCAAGGTCTACGATCCAGAGAATAATGATATTGGAAGTCTTCTTTGGAATATTTGAGAGAACTTTCATCATCTGAGGCTTACTATTTTTTTTTAAATCCAAACATTTTTAGCTACTCATTTTCAATTAAATGGAACATAATTATATGATTAGACTCAGATGAGTTACAGGGAAATTCACCAATCTAATTGAAACTAAAAATAATTGGAAAGCCTATCTATGATGTCCCAAACTGTAGGAAATATATACTTTGGCTTTATCAGTGACTTTGCACTGAAAATTATTCTGGGCTGCAAAGGCAAAGCTCATTATAGAGAATGGTATTGCAGAATTTTACTACATATTCTGAGTCCATATAGCAAATTAATAAAGGACATCATTCTGGGTCCCTCAAAGTTATATTTCATATTTTACTTTGCAAATTACTTTGAAATTCATTCTTCTATCTTGGCGTGAGATTAGTTCAGCCACCTAAAGGCTATCAGCAGTCTCTCTGAGTGACAGTTTTCTCAGTTTTAATTTGCACTTCAAAGCATCAGTTTGTAGGTAAGAGAAGTCAAAGACCCTTCCATAGCCTCTTCTAGCTTATCCAAGACACTCTCTGGACAACATAGCACTTGAATGGTGCTTGTGCTCACTGCCAGGTTTCATAGGTCTTCATTTCCCTCTGACCCATCTCAGCCTCTCAGGTAATGAGAGGAAAATGAGCAAAGCTCTCCTCATACTATGATGTACTGCTCCCTCATTGTCACATGATTTTTGAGGGAAGAGTATAAAATCCCCAGGGAGAAGCTTGGTTTCTTGTCACAGGTAGAGACTAACATATTCAAAGCATGAGTGTCCTGCTGGTGTTCTGTTTTGTTTTATATTTTGGCTTTTAGGACAGAGTCCCTGTCTAACATCCATTACAAGTTCATTTGTTTGTTTGTTTGTTTTTAATTTTTTTTTAACGTTTATTTATTTTTGAGACAGAGAGACAAAGCATGAATGGGGGAGGGTCAGAGAGAGGGAGACACAGAATCCGAAACAGGCTCCAGGCTCTGAGCTGTCTGCACAGAGCCCGATGCGGGGCTCGAACTCACTGACTGCGAGATCATGACCTGAGCCGAAGTTGGCTGCTTAACCGACTGAGCCATCCAGGCGCCCCTGTTTGTTTGTTTTTTAATCAAAGAGAATTATTATTTTTTCTAGCATGAGATTTGGATTTATCCTCAAAAAATTACTTATTTCAGGAACTATCTGCTGAATACCTAAACCAGTGATGACAAAAATATCTTGTTGAGAAGGAAATTAGTGCAAGTAAGACATTTATAGTTAGTGAAAGTATTAATAATTAAGTGCACAGAATAAAAAAAGAAAATAATACATTTTATTAAGTGGTCTTGTGAAAAAAGAGTGAAGACAAAGGGACATAAGTAATAGTTCATTAATTTGAAAAATAAGTGAGAAGATGTAGACTTCTGTGTATATTCTATTTCTTCTATTAAGTTTATTTCTGTCTATAAAGTAGAGTTGCTTTATGTTTTTAAGATAGTATAAGTGGGAATCATTGGATAGAGGGAGTGGATAGCAGTGAACCAGAAAGTTACAGAAACATGTAGGAAGTGTGATAATAAAAGGAAGCATTGGGTAGAATGGATTGCTAATGATATGCTGCCAGATATGGTATAGCCAAATTCCTCAGAAGATCACTGTCCAGGTAGACTTGATCTCCTGTCTCCTAGAAAAATAATACCCTGCGTGTCCCCACCAAGTGTGACAGGATGCCAAAGAGTTAATTAAGAAAGCAAATTATAAAGTAAAGAGAGGTTTAATAAATTCATAAAATAGATCTCAAATGATGTATATGTGATAAGAACTAGGACCATGTAAAGAATTAGAAATGTGAGAGGTTAGAGGGGAAAGGAAAATCTGTCAATCACATTAAACTATCTGATTAATTTATTGCTTTCTGTAGAAGTCCAACTTTCCCCTATGTTTTTATGGTAGAGTAGGCTGTAGTTAATTAAACTAAAACTTGTGTAGGCTTTAAGTTTGAACTTGAACACATTTTATCTCTCATGAAAACTCTCGTCAGTTAGTAGTGGCTACTTGAATTGCTCTACAGGGATGTATTGTGAAGCCAAATTCAAGCCCAGTGAGAATGTCATAATCAATTACTTATGTCTGCAGTGATCATGAGAATGTCTGCAGTGATCATGAACTTCTTACCCTGAACAAGGCCTTTCAAAACAGATGGCTCTTATATAAGGTAGGGCTCAGATTAGGACTGAAAATTTGTCAGACTCCTAATGCCAAGTAATATTGGGTTTGATGATGAATAGATGGCCTGTGTGTGTATATTCTAGGGACTAACTAAATATAAATGACAGCCTAAACCCAGGCTTGAAAAAAAAATGTGACTCACATTAAATCAGATGATTCTTGGCTTGGAATCAAAAAATTGAGGAGAAAGATTCAGAATGTTCCTGGCTAAGGAAAGCTGAGATTGGCTGTATAGGAGTATTTTTCTTTGCGTTTCTGGTTTATGGATTATGGTTTTACATTTTCCTCTTGGACTTTGGAATGTAACCCAAAAGGACTGTATTGGCTTAGGGTAAGTGATTGAGTGTGCTCACTGCGTTCTGATAACATAGTATGTTATCAGCATGAAGATAACTGATTGGTAGTTCTTGGGGACATAACAATTTTTTTTGATGGTTTGTTTATTTTTCAAAGATAGGCTTGTAGTAAAAATAGGCACAGTAGCAGAATAATTCAGATTATTGGACAAAATTAGATGCAGTTTGATAGTTTATATACCAAAATCAATACTTCAGTAGGAACATCTGGTTTTGGGGCTGTTGTGGATTTGTAAAACCAAAAGATATATCAATGAGAGGAAATGATGGATGCAACACTTCTCTTAGAAACCTCAGTCAGAATCCAAGATTCTAGCTGCCTGCTGGAGCAGGTAATTGACACAAGTTGTAGCATGAAGATATTGATTTGCTATAAAAGAGTGGCAAGTTTTTACAAAGGAAGGCTGGGAAACCAAGCAGGGTAATTGTGAGTGAGGTAGCAATCCAGTTTTCAGTGCACTCTGATCAATGGATTGGTGGCATTGGACCAATAAGTAATGCCATGAGGTTCCTTCTCCTTTTCTTCCTGGGTTAAATGACGAGACTGGTTAAAAACTATGGAAGGAAGATGCTCTGACCAGACTTAGAATCAAGGGTTAGAATGACATAAAGACAATAATCTTTCAGGAATTTCAAGTTCTAGTCAATTTTTAAAGTTCTCTGTAAATGTAATTTTAACAACCTCTTTGCAAGTCTATACTATTGATTAAGGAAGTTAAAAAATTTTTACAGTTATATAATTGGTTGCTCTGCTGAAGATTAAATTCTTCTTACTTTACAGCTGCAAGTGTGGAAAATTCCTTTTGAGAGAAAACAAACAAACAAACAAACCAAAACTACAATTAATTGGAAGCAAGAACTAGCCCTGAGGTCCATGGATCCATAGGGATTTAGAAGTAGGGTTTGAAAAACCATGAAAGTGATACGTTTATCATGTTTTGAAATTTTTTTTCACAGTAGCATAATATATTTTGTAACATATCACACAAGTACTCAACTTGATGAATGTCCTTAACTAAACACATCTGTGGAATTAGTACTTGGAATCAGAAACATTGCTAACATCCTGAAAGGCCTTTTTTGTGTCACTTCCAGTCATAACTCCCTAACAAGGGCACCAGCTACCCTGACAGGTTTATTCTGATACTGATATAAATGGAATTCTATAGCAAGTACGTGTTTTGGTCTGTCTTCTTTCTCTTACCATTTTACTTGTGAAGTTTATTCATATTATTATGACCACTTGCAGATTATTCATTCTCATTATTATATAAGGTTCCACTGTGTGACTGTACCATGATTTATTTATCTGTTGTACTGTCGATGAACATTTAGGTGGCTTCCAGTCTGAAGCTATTATGAATAGTATGTCTATGGATATTTTGGTACATGTCTTTGGTAAATATATGGGTAGGAATTTCTGTTGGGTGTAAACCTAGGAATAGAATTTCTGGATCATAACTCTAGAACCTAATTTTGCCAGTCTGATTGTCTCTCTAATTTCAATGCTCACTCTTCTATCTTTTCAACACGGAAGAGTAAAGTTTATGGTTTCAATCCCTCCTCTTGGCAACAAAAACATAGTAATAACAAAACAAACACTTAAAATTGAAATAGAAAGATATATCAGTGCTTGAAAGAAGATATATATTTCTATAGACTAGAAATGGAAAAAAAAAAAACACAAGCATCAAGCAAGGTGGGACTCTGGGTCCTGGAATCGGGAAAAATTTATCTCCTATGGATTGACAGTATTCAAGTGTATCTCAAGTAAGATAAAGGGCTAGAGCTAGTTCATGGCATGAAACCAGGTTCTCAAAAAAGCCTGAAAGAAAGGTGTGATGATAATTGCCTAGCTAATGGCTTATATGAAGTTGAATGTTTATGGAAATAGAGAAAAGATATGGCTACTTCTGTGGCAGGGGCTGAATATTCTTGAGGTTGCTATTGGTCAGGAGCTCCAAGTTGCCAGCATTAGACCTATTTCTGCATGGGAGAGTGAGGTAGGAATGTCAGGTAAGGGAAACTCCCAAATTCCTAGAAAAGAATGGATGTGAAGAGAGGGAAGAAAAATGACAACAGCAACAGCAAGAACAGCAACAATGACAATGACAAAATCCCTTCTAAGGATGAACTGACAACGCAATACTCTGAAATATATAAGTCAGGTAGAGGAAGACTGCTCCCAACTGAACTAATGAGGAAAACATGTATGCTCACAAAATGAAAATAAAAGATCTAAAAATGGCTTTGAAGTATTTGAGTAGTAAATTCAGAAGTATGATAAAGGAGCTAATATTTATAAAAACGAACGAACACCTGAAAGCAAAACAGACAAAAACAAACAAAATCCAAAAACCAACCAACTAAACAAACAAACAAAAAAAACCAAGAAAAGATGTATTTGACAATTAACTAATTCAAAATCCTGGAAGTGAAAAAATATAGTCTTTAATCTGTACACCACTAAAGAGAGAATTCAATGAATCCAAAAATGATTGTGAGGTGCCTTGAATTTAACATAGTGTGATGCTGAGATGAAGAAATGTAAAGGAGAACCTATGGAACAGGGGAGATAGGATAACAGTTAAGGAAGATTAAGACAGATTAAGGAAGAGAAAAGAAGGGAATAAAAAATCAGTATGCAAAAAAAAAGTAATGGCTGCAAATTTTTCAACACAAAGAAGACCTATAAACTAAAGTTGAAAGTGCTCAGTCATTGTCCATCAGGATAGGTAGTCTTAAAACCACACCAAAATGTTATCCCCAACTGAAAATACCAAGGATGAGAATGAAATTTCAAGAACAAGTAGGGAGGAAAGACAAATTATTTACACAGCAACTACACTTGAAGCAGGCTTCTTATCCGCAATGCTAAGAGCTAAAGGAGGAGTAAATGCTTTTTAAAAATGCTGGGGTGCCTGGGTGGCTCAGTTGGTTGAGCGCCTGACTTCAACTCAGGTCATGATCTCACTGTTTGTGAGTTCAAGCCCTGCATTGGGCTCTGTCTAGGCTGACAACTCGCCTGGAGCCTGCTTTGGAATCTGTGTCTCCCTCTCTCTCTGCCCCTTCCCTGCTTGCACTTTCTCTCTCTCTCTCTCAAAAATAAATAAGCAGTGGGGCGCTTGGGTGGCTCAGTCGGTTAAGCGGCTGACTTCGGCTCAGGTCATGATCTCACGGTCCGTGAGTTCGAGCCCCGCGTCGGGCTCTGTGCTGACAGCTCAGAGCCTGGAGCCTGTTTCAGATTCTGTGTCTCCCTCTCTCTCTGACCCTCCCCTGCTCATGCTCTGTCTCTCTCTGTCTCAAAAATAAATAAACGTTAAAAAAAATAAAAAATTAAAAAAAAAATAAATAAGCAGTAAAAAATTTTTAAAAAAAATGCTGAATGTGTGGCTCAGTCAGTTAAGTGTCTGACTTTGGTTCAGGTCATGATCTTGTGGTCCATGGGCTCGAGCCCTGCATGGGGCTCTGTGCTGACAGCTCAGAGCCTGGAGCCTGCTTTGGATTCTGTGTCTCCCTCTCTTTGACCCTCTCCCACTCATGCTCTGTCTCTCTTTCTCTCTCAAAAATAAATAAACATTAAAAAATTTTTTAAAAAATGTTGAATGATTTTAACACTGAAAAGTATCACTCAAGAAAGAGAGGTAAGTTAAGGTACTGCCAGCGATACAAAAGTGAGCAATCTTCCCTCCTGCAAATACTTTCATAAAGAATTATTAAAAATGTAGTTCAAAAGGAAGCATGCACAGACATGCATGAAAACTTGACTATAATTTAGATCAGATGCCATCAGTCTTTGCCAGTTATATCATCCCTGATATACTCAATGCTGCTGCTGTAGTGTAAAAAAACCATGGACAGGACATAGAGGATGGTGTGGTTGTGTTCTAATAAAACGTTTTTTTTTCTTTTTTTTAATACAAAATTACATGGTAGACCAGCTATGGCTCATAGGCTGTGGTTTGCTGACCACTACTCTAGATCAGAAAGAGAGACTCAAAACAGTAAAACCTCTCTCTGTGCCCCCATCTGGTCTGGTCCTAGTCAGTGTTAAATTAGTATATAAATGGCATAAAGTTCTCAATCTCAGTGTTTACAATATCTCTGTGTTTAATTTTACATTGCACGCTGTTCTTGAATTCAATAATAATATTCATTATCTTGATCATCATTTTTATTTGTAACTGTTATTACCAATTTGCATAAACCTTGCCTTAACAGAAGGGCTCTCTTTTGGAGACAGCCCCATCGTGCCCTGAAATGCTGGGGTCACATGGGTCTTCATAGATTTTTTTTGCCTTCAGACAGAACAAAAGTGTCTTCTGGGCTGAATGCCACTTGGAAGGCTTTGTACGATTACTCAGATGCCTTTTCCTTCATTACTGTTTCCATCCCTCATTTCAAAGAGCCTCACTGCAGGGAAACAACATTCTCTCTAGGCTGGATTTAGCAGAATGTGTTTGGTCATTTAATTTCTCCACACCCTCAATGCAAAAGGGTTACATTCATATTACTGGTTATTGGCAACGTTGGCAATTTTTAAAATTAATTGATTTCCTGGCACTGAAGATTCTACTTCTAAAAACAGTTTTGTCAGAAGAAATATGAAGCAAAAGCTGAACTTAAGTCCTTAAATCCCCCTCAGACTTAATTTTAGCTTGTTCATTGATACAATTTGAGATAGAAACTGGGGACCCAGGCATGCAATGCACGCCTGCTAATGTTTGCAAAAAAGATACAATATGGAAAATTTTTATTCAGTCTATTTCTAGGAATATAACTTTTTTCCTGGTAATGTATTTAGAAATACTCTTTTCTGGGGCACGCGGGTGGCTCTTTACTGGGGCTTAACCTGGTCAATTAAGCATCGACTCTTGGTTTTGGCTCAGGTCATAATCTCACTTTCATGAGTTCAAGCCCCACATCAGGCTCTGCACTGATAGCATGTAGCCTGCTTGGGATTCTCTTTCTCCCCCTCTCTCTCTGCCCCTCCCTCACACATTGCACACAGACTCTCTCTCTCTCTCAAAATAAATAAATAAACTTAAAAAAAATACTCTTACTGAGAAATGCATGTTTCTTTTAATTCTTCTGCTGACTTTTTTTCCCCCTGATAACATTATGTAATTTTTTTAAGCAATAGATTTAAGAATATCAGAGTTGGAAGAGACTCCAGATATTTGTCATGCAATGTGTTGTTTGACATAAAACTCTTCTACAATGTGCTTACTAAGTAGCCACTTAGCTTTTGCTTGATTACGTCCTGTAATAGAGAACTCACTATGTCCCCATGATTGCCCATCCTATTCTTAGTCAAGTCCTAATGATTATTTTTTTTCTTATTGTAAGTGTAATGTTAAATGTTGAATTTGTGTATTAGAGATTTTACATAGAGGGTTGAAAGATAAAATTTGTATAATAGGAGTTATATCTAGTGGGATTTTGAATAGTTATGACTATGCAACTCTTGGTCATTAGTTTAGTTAAGGCTTATTGGCTTATTAATGTCCTTTGTCATTCCAAAATGATTCAAGAAGCTTCAGAGAAAAAACATGACAGGCAAGGTGAAAATTAAAGTAAGTGAAGAAAAATAAAAATAAAAAAGCAAAAAAAAAAAGGTAGGTAAAGAAAACAGTTTCAAAAGAAAAGGAAGGGAACATTTATAAAAAGGGAAATAGTATCAGCTAGAATTAAGTTTTCCATGAAATTTGTGATATTAGATACTTCATACTACTAATCCAAGTAGCCGAAGCAAAGAGAAGTACAAGATCATTTATGGTTAGGGAAGAGCTATTGTTGTCCTTGGTAAGCAAACCATGGGTCTTCCTAATGGACATATACTGTGATGTGCTCAAAAAAAGTCCTCAACTGTGTCTTCCCAATGGATATTAGAGAAAGCTTGCTGCTAACACACCACAGCAATCAAAGTGTAGGTTTGCTAAAGTAGCTCATTCAATTGTCCTATCAGGGACAAGTATGTCTGCTGCCTGGTAGTTTGGTTTGACTCAGGGATAATTTTGGAATATCAATATGGAGAGATAAACTGAACATCCTTCAATTAACCACTCCACAGAAATTCTATAATTGAACTTGATATGAATAGTATAACAGAAATTCCAGTGTTAATTTCTTTGAAAAGATTAAAAAGTATAGCATTTTGAAATGGTTTATTAAATAATATTCAAATGCTTTGACAATCAACTGGGCAACAGGGAGAGTTGATGTATTTTACAATAAAAAGAAACCAAATGAAGACAAGTCCCTGTGTAGATGACTCTCCTTGAGTGAATTTGTTATTATACATTTTGGGTGGGTATGTATAATACACTATTTTACCATGCAGTCTAGAAATGCTCTCTGGAAAATAACGAATAACTCTAGACTAGTGGTTCTCAAACTTTAGTATACTAAAGAATCACTTGAGAACCTTGTCAAATATGCAGTTCTCCCCATTTTCAAGGATGATTTAGTAGATTTGTTTGGAACATAGGAATCTGAATTTTGCAAGTGATCTGTGGATGCATTTTGTGAAAAATTGCATTGAATATGGTAAATTTCTAATCCAGGGCTGAGATTATTTTACCGTTGGCCAAAATTATCAGTAGGTTATTATCGATGCATTTTGTTTCATTTAAAATTTTCCTCTTGGACGGGGAAGGTTATGTCTCTGTTTTATAGGATTTTTATAAAATTGCCTTTATTCATTTAAAACTCAATATTCAGAGGAAGATAGAGGAGATATCCTGGGGTAACATAAAAATCTCTCCTAGTTAAGAATTTTCAATGAAACTCTATCTTACGCCACCAAATTGCCAGCGAACAACTTTGTTTTTATACTGTATTAATATAGTTCATTGACTTTTAGTATTATTATTCTTGGAAACTTCTTTTTATTGTTCACAAGATGCCTGAGGGAGATCATGTTATTTATAGTTGTGTGGTTATAAACAGATTGAGAGATACAACCTGTGTCCCTAAGTATCTGAAAAAAAAAATGGGGCATCACAGGATAAAGAAGGCTGTTTTGCTTCTGGCAATCCACTTATCTTCCTGTATACCCTGGTGACAAATGGATCATCTGGCTACCTGCTTGAGTGGCTCAGGTGAAGAATCTGCATATTTGAGCTCTTCTACAATCTGCTTTTTGAAAAGCAGAGCCACTAAAAACAATGTCATGCTTAAATTCACACCAGGAGCAATGACTGAATAAACTCTTACCTATCTGTCTTAAACCCTGGATTAATTTACCTAATCAGTTTCAACATTTCATTTTCAGAGTCAAATAGTGAAAAATGTAAAGCTCTTTGATTAAAATAGCAAAATAGGCACTGGGTTAGGTTTTGGGGAAAGAGGGATTGAAGAGGAAAGATGATATCCCCAAGGAGTTGGTGTCTAACAACCCTACCTTGTCACTGGGCTCTCCACTGTTTTATCTCAACCTCTATCCCTGCCAGGTAACATCTTATCGTGAGACAGGTCACTGGGTGAAGAAACCACTTTACCAAGTTATTTTCTATTATCTTAAAAATATTATGTTTTGACAAAAAAGTGTTACTGTGTTTCTAATGTCATAAAGTAGAAGTAGCAAATGAAATTGGGTTTTTTAAGGAAAATTTTAGGCTGGGGAAAAAAGAAACATAGAGTAGGTAATGAAGTGGTTATGATTTTCTTTTCAACTAGGGAAAGCATAATCACAGGGTTTTGTGCTGCTTATGCTGATGTTGTATACTTTCTTTCAAGGTGAGTGAGATGTTGGTAGTTATGTCCAGGTAAGCACTTGTGAGAATATTGAATGAGAGGATTTCTTTCATTGGTAAATAGGCAGTCTTTCCTGCTTGAAAGAATGTCCTCAAATAAAATCCCTTAAAATGGCTTTCGATGCAGAGTTGGTTGTAGTTTCTGTAGAAAAGCCAAGTCTAAGAAACACTGAGCAATCAAGATATTTGATGAGTTAAAAAGGGTGGTTCTATTCTAGTTGGGTGGCAGAAAATAAAGTTAGGTGAAGTAGTAACTAATACATGATTTTAACAGGTAGAGTTATGGAGAAAATTAGATATATATCTTTGGAGTATTTAAATCTTATTCTAATTTATATATTATCTATGTTAGTATTTTCAGTAAATTTTTTGGTTGCTTTAAAAATTTTTTTTTATTATTACTTTTTTAATCTTTATTTATTTTTGAGAGAGAGACAGAGTGTGAGCAGGGGAGGAGCAGAGAGAGAGGGAGACACAGAATCTGAAGCAGGCTTTAGGCCCTGATCTGTCAGCACAGAGCCTGACGCGGGGCTCAGACCCAAGAACTGTGAGCTGAAGTCGGACGCTCAACCGACTGAGCCACCCAGGCGCCCTTGGTTATTTGTTTTATTAAATTGTCTTATTAAAAAGCAAAGCAACTAAACTGGGGTGCCTGGGTGGCTCAGTCAGTTAAGCATCCAACTTCAGCTCAGGTCATGATCTCAAGGTTGGTGGGCATCTGGCTCTGTGCTGACAACTCAGAGCCTGGAGCCTTCTTCGGGTTCTGTGTCTCTCTCTCTCAAAGTAAATACACATTAAAAGAAAAAAAGGCAACCAAACTAAAACCATGAGTTTAGAAACATGTCATACATATATTTGGCTGCATTAATTGTATCTATGAGATTTGTGGCTGTCAGAACAAAAGAGTTTAGGAAGAGACCACTGATTTAGCTATCTGCGGGATGCAGGAGGAAAGAGCTTTAAGCAGATGGGTTGGAAGATTAAATTAGTTTATGGCAAACATGGCATCTTCAGCTGACACTCTTCATGGAGGCGTGCAAATCATGACCTTTCCAGATTAGTTTCTCTGCTCACTTGCTCTTTTGGAGAGGACATTTCTTCTCCACATAGGCTTTGTCTTTACCCAATATTCATTTCGAACTTTTCCTCAAAACCTTTGCCCTGCAGGGAGATTTCACTGGGTCACTCTTCCTGATTGTCCTTTGAACTCTTCTGTAACTACATCCATTTCTCAATGGCTTTTTGGTGTCTCTGGTTTTACGCAGAAAATGCATCCCAAGGACAGACAAATGTAGTTGCTCCATTTGCAGTGTAGTGGCTCTTCTCAGAGTGGAGAGGAAATTTAAGACCAGTGCCTAACTGGGGATCAGGATGCCTGGTTTCTATTCCACATTATGCCCCTAGTTAGCCACGGTGGGCTAGCCAGGCATCTCTCCAGCACGTAATTGGTGTTGAAAGATGAACTGAAACATTAAAATAGTTTTTATTTTTTTTATTAAAAAAAAAATTTCTTTTTAACATTTATTTATTTTTGAGACAGAGAGAGACAGAGCATGAAAGAGACAGAGCATGAAAGAGACAGAGCATGAACGGGGGAGGGGCAGAGAGAGAGGGAGACACAGAATCGGAAGCAGGCTCCAGGCTCTGAGCCATCAGCCCAGAGCCTGACGCGGGGCTCGAACTCACAGACTGAGAGATCGTGACCTGAGCCGAAGTCGGACGCTCAACCGACTGAGCCACCCAGGCGCCCCTAAAATAGTTTTTAAAGAAATTTAAACACAGACTTGAATGGGGCAGCGCCACACAGTGAGCGATTAGGAGAAGGTGGATAGGAGGCAAGGAAAAGACCCCTAAAGGAAGCAAGGAAACAAAGAAACTCCTCCCCTGGCTACCACCAAAAGCCTAGTTGGCTGTTTGCAATTGGTTGGTCCTTAGCGTTCTGTTTATGGTAGGCTGTTTGTGATTGGTTGTTGTGTGGGCTGTTTGTGATTGGTTGTTGCCTTAGCTTTTTGTTTCTGTCCACACCCCTGGCGTCTCGGCCTGCCGCTTTAATGGCTTTCTTGTTTAATTTGACAGCGGTAGCACCAGCTCTCTGCAGGTGGAAGTAACGGGACAGATGAAGAAAAGGGTAAGAATATGTTTTGTAAACGGTAAAGTGCACTGTAAGTGCCAGGACTCATCCTTTTCAGTCTCCCCAATCTGCAGCTCAAGCCTCCTGTGCGTGGGGCCTGTGCAGTCACCAGGAGCCGCTAAGGCCTCGTTCTCAGAAAGCCTCGCGCTTAGGTGAATGTCCTACTGTTGCCATCTTGAAATGCTGAACAGTTTTGTCTTCTACCTGTTTTATTAAGTGAAGGCCAGTGGGAAAATGGAGCACAGGAGGAGAGGAACGAAATATACTTAATACGCATGTCCGCAGCTTCTTGCCGCCTAATTACCTACAGCACAGAATCCCCTGATACTTGGGACTGATTAAGACTAGGCTGAGTGAGTGGTGGGCCCGGTCGGGTAGAAACAACTTGTTTCTAACACAGAAAGAATACAGTGATGGCCTTCTAAAAAAACATAAACAGTTAAGGAATTCTAGCATACTTTTCTTACCTGTGTTACTTCTTCGCATTAGCCAGCCATGTGCACTGAAAATAATAAAAAGAAAGGAAAAATAGGGAACTTCCGTTCCCCCCCCCCCTTTCGGTACTTCCTTACACATCAGTCAGCCAAAGGTAAACAGTGTAGAATGTATGCACATTAGAGACATGAAATAAAAGGGGTGGTGATGGTTGTACAACAGTGTTAATGTACCAAGACCACTGAACTATACATTTAACAGCTAAGATGGTAAATTTTCTGTTATGCTTATTTTACCACAATTAAAAGTATTAAAAATTAAAGAAGTAAAACCAGTTGAGTTAGTGTTGTGGAATGTTTCTGCTGTTCTGGTGAGAATGAAACACATCTACATACACAAGCTAAGGTGTATGAATTACATTATTTTGTGGTGCCACATAGGAGTTAAATCCTCTCATGTTTTCCTTTACTGTGACATTGCAAAATATAAAGTGAATGGTAGAATTAATTCAATTTAAAGTTGTAATTTAAAAAATTTAGAATTATGGTAAATAGCAAATAATAAATACCATGAAAAGTTGAGAGACTGCAGACAAAAGGAAATATATAAAAAACATATTTTAGTACTTTTAGAGGAACTGTTTTTTCCTACTTACTACGCAAGGGGCCCCACATTTTCATTTTGCACTGGGCCTTGCAAATCATGTAACTAATCCTTTTCACCTGTGTTGTTTACATTGGTGAGGAATGTTTTGGGAAATGTTAAGATTGCACGTAACCCCACATACATAGTTTTGTGAGCACAAAATGCTCACAATAGAGATGTACACTTTTAATTTGAGCCTTTACCGCATATCATGTTGTTAACAAGCTTATTCTGTGAGTTCTCTTGTATTGCTTTTTTCTTTGATTCATTTCTTGATACACGTGCTATTTGAGAGATGTATTCAACGTCTCAGCCTGGCATTAATCAGTGACAACATTTAACAATGAAAAGTTAATGAAGCAGAAAGGATTTTAATTGTTGCTAACCATCTTTTCACTTTTTCTAATTGCTTTGTGGGTTTTCCATACATCTTCTTTAGGTTTAAAGAATTCTCTAAAAGGAATAAAGAAAGAAAGAAACAGTTTTAAATTCTCGCATGCCTTTTCAAGTCGTTCTTACCAATTCTATAGCAATAGAAAGAAAAAAGGAATGTTTCCTGCAGTTATGAAGACCCCTCAGTGCTAAGTTAGACATTGAAGGTTGGTCGGCCTCTCTTTCAGTCACTCTTTACATCTGTACTTCCTTTTTATAACTTTTTCTATAGAATTTATGTCTTTAAATCCTCCCTATGCTAATATTTTCAGATTATTGATTACATAGAAGAAAGGAACACTTAATAAGTTTCTTCCTTCACTGTATTTCAATTTTTCCATTTTATCCCCTCCTCCTTTCCTGCACCTGTATTACTGACTCAAGTGCCTCTTATCTTCAAAGCATATTTGAGACCTGTGTCACAGCTGCAGGGAACCAGGTAGATATTGAACCTTAGAATCTTGCTTTTTTTTTTCTTTTTTTAAGTGAAAGGGTCAGGAATATCCACTCCGTTGCCCACTTGGTAGGTCACTCTAAACTTAAGCTCTTATTTTTATTTTCAAGGGATATAAAATATGCTGCCTTTGACATTAAGAAAGGTCCTATTGGGGCGCCTGGGTGGCGCAGTCGGTTAAGCGTCCGACTTCAGCCAGGTCACGATCTCACGGTCCGTGAGTTCGAGCCCCGTGTCAGGTTCTGTGCTGACAGCTCAGAGCCTGGAGCCTGTTTCCGATTCTGTGTCTCCCTCTCTCTCTGCCCCTCCCCCGTTCATGCTATGTCTCTCTCTGTCCCAAAAATAAATTAAAAAAACGTTGAAAAAAAAAAAATTAAAAAAAAAAAAAAAAGAAAGGTCCTATTGTTCTTCTGTCAATAGAGTTTGCACTTTGAATTGTATTTTGACTTGAAGCAAGGATCCATCTATGTTGCCTTTCATGATCTGCTCTGGGACCAACAGCCAGCCTGAAAGGTACACTTAACTGGGGTGGTGGGTGCAGTTCAGTCAGTGGCTGAGAAACAGATTATCCACAAACCAGGTTTATTAGAACCTGATTCCTGTTACACTAAAATGCTCTACTTTGATACCGCCAAACCTAATGGACACTTCCCTGTGCTTGGTTAGCCCTACTTTGTAGCATTTGAACACTGATACCTGCTTTTTCTTCTTTTGGTTTCTAGGTCATCACTTTCTCTTTTTAATTCTTTATGGTTGTATGTCTTTTTTCAGCTGCTGCTTTCCTCTACCAGTTCCTCTTAAGTGAGAGGGTTCTGCAACGCTTGATTCTCAGCCCTGTTTTGCTTTTACTGTATAGTATTTTCACTTGATCTCATTTAAAACCAGAGCTTCAGCTGCTCGGTGTGCCCTGTTGACCTGTCTCCTGCCTAGATCTCTTTCTTGAGTTGTTTTCTTTATTTTCATTGTATTAATTAGGAAAGTATCAGTGGTAATGAACAGAAAGTCTGATAAACAGCTGAAGAAAATAGGACATACTTTTTGTCACATACTGAATAATAAATCCAGAGATAGTCCATGGCTTTTGGAGAAGTCCTTCTAATCATTAGTGATCCAAGTTCTATCTTTTTGCTCCAGAACTGCTAGTGTATTGGCTTTTGTCCTACTGCTTGTTGCTTCCTGGTCATGCAAAGGCTGCTTTGTCTCCTGGCATCACATCCATGTTCCAGAAAGGGAACGTGGAGGAAGTGATAAACAGTTGAATCTGTATTTTCTTTATTAGAAGGCAAAATATTCACTAAAAATCCCACCAAGTGTGTGTTCAGATATATTTCTGATGAAATGTCCCTATCTATAACCTTACGGTGAATCATAAAATTAATTTTTAAGCTTTTTTCTTCTATGATCAAGATAGGAAAGGAGAACGTAGTTTTGAATAGTTTATCTGCAGTTTGGGGTAACCAATCCAGATTTTGGATAACTTTCCAGTTTTGGCCTGTTTTCATACTTGATATCTCTAACTGGATATTCCACAGATACCTTAAACTCAGCCTGTAGATTTTTTGGGAAGGGAGTAAAATGTGGAACAGGGAATGGCAAATGATAGGTTCCATGTTTTTGTGGTTTTAATCCGGGGATGAAGTTCATGTCTCGGTGTAGGGCAGCTGAAATTGCCATAGAAAACCTGCTGGCTTTATGACCAGAGGAATAGAGGAGCCTGTGGTAGCTACAGCTTAAGGGAAGAAGAGAGAGCCAGAAAATGGAAGCCCTAGGTATGTGCAGAAACTCATACTTAACAAAATTATAAAAGATAATGGTACCTACGATTTTATACATTGGGTGATACAAAGTGTTGCTAGAAGGGTTCAGAGAAATTCAAGCCAGTCCAGGGGTGATTATAAGAGATTCAGGTAGACTTTCATAGAAATTGCAGCACTTTAACTGGATTCTGAAAGATTCATTTTATTTTCCCACAGAAGGATGGAAAAGATGCATGTCCAGTGAGCTATCAGAATCAATAAAACTTTTGGTGCCTGCAGCTTAAATCAGAGGGAAAATGGTATTGGGATTACTGTACACATTCCTGTAGGGAAAATACGAGTCGCAAGGGCATTTGGGAAGCTCTTTAGAAATAACAAATGCATGATGCCTATACCTGGACTTCCAGACAGAGAATGCTAGAATCATCTGATTAACCCTCTCCTCTTTAGTTACTGACAAAGTAAGTGCTTTATAGCATTAACAGGTCGCTGCAAGGTAGAAGAAAGCAAGATAAGGCCAAAGGAGAGAGAGAAACACCAAACACTGCATTTCTTTGTCAAAAACTCTAGGTACCTATAGTAATGTGTGAACTCCACCTAAAGGTTGGGCTGACCTAGACCACACATGTAAGGATAGACTCAACAATGCTAAAAATGAAAGGACTTAACTGAGATTTGAATTTCCATCTACTGCAGGTGAAATGGTGTTGGAATTTGTATCTAACCAAATTAATTTCCCGTATTTTCTGCTAAGTCAAAAACACGAACATTCTTCAGAACGATATTACAAAATCTAGAGACTCCAAAATACAATTTTGTGATGCTAAGAATAAAATCCATTTTTTGCTTAAAATATGAAGAACTAGGAAAATGTGATCATTTCAGGGGGGAAAACAATCAGTTGAGGTGAACTGCTGGGTGATCCATATCTTTATTTCTTAGACAAGACCTTTAAGTAGCTATTATAAGTATGGCCAATTAAGTAATGAAATAAAAGATAGGTTATCTCAGAAGATGAATGGAAAATTAAAAAAAACACAAAAAGGGAATTATAGGGAAAAATATATCTGAAAGTTTAAGAAATTAGTGCATGGATTTAATAGCACAATAAATATGATAGAGTCAGTGAATTTGAGGAAAATAAACCCTAAAGATGAGAGATCAAATACATTAAAAAATGGAAGAGTTTCAGAGAATTGTTGAATAATTTCATCAAATTTAAAATATAGTTAATCAGATTATAGAATGAAAGGAGAAAGAGAAAGGATCAGAAAAAAAATATTTGACAAAGTAATTGCTAAAACTTCCCAAACTTCTTGAATGAACATGACATCCCTATGGGCAAAATAGGTAGGCAGCTAACAAGGGTACTGTTAAATAGTCTTTTTTAATACTGATGAATAATTTAAACATAGCAAGAATACATGAGCTGAGGATGGTTTCCCTAATAAAAAGCCATGATCCTTTTCCCAGGTGCCTGAGACAGTTTTCAGATCCAGAAACCACTGACTAATGAGGTGGCAGTCCACAGAAGGAAGGACCCTGTAAAACCACTGGCAAATATATATTGTAATAATGCTTCCCAGGAAGGACCTATAGCTGTTTTCTTGGGTAAATGTATACTGGGGGGAAAAGGAATACCCAGACATTTTGAGGACTATCAGACACAGTTGAAGTTGACACAGATATCTGAAAACTGGAGGGGCATCATTGACCACTGTTAGAGTGGAAACTTATGGAGACAGTGTAGTAAATGGGAGTCCTGGCCCAATCTGGTTTATAGTAGGTCTACTGGGTCCATTTACCCAACCAATAATCATTCCCCTGGTCTCTGAATATACAAATGGTACTAACATAATTGGCCGTTAGAGTAACTCTAACTGCTACTTAGAGTCCTTGACCAGTAAGGAAGTAAAAGTAGTAGTGACAAAGGCTTCCCTCCCTTCAAGGTGCTGAGAAATAAAACACAGTACCTCATCCTGCTTATATGTGTGTGGAAGAGGGATTAGCAAAAATTGGTGCCATCTTTAAGAATCTCAAGAATGCAGAGGTGGTATTACTATTGTATTTCCATTTAATTTATCAGTCTGGCTCTTGCAGAAACCAAAAGGATATTAAAGAATGACTATAGTCTTAACTATAGGTTTAACCAAGTTGTAGCCCTGATCACACATGCTGCATTAGACGTGGCATCTATTACTTGAGCAAATTAATATCGGTAAAAGTTAACGTTATGCATTCTTTTCTATCCCAGTCAGTAAAAAGGATAAACAGTTAACATGCACATGGAACAGATAAAAATATACACTTAGAATTTTGTCCTAGAGTTATGTTAACTCTTTCATGTCTAAGATTTCTTGCATAGGGCACAAAAACATGAACCATAAAAAAGAGGATGAATTGGATATTATTAAAATTAAAAAGTTTTGTTTTTTGAAAGACACCATGAGGAAAATGAAATTCAAGATGAATTGTAGATTCTACAAGATAATGTAGAGCAACGGGAATTCTCATACATGTCTGGTATGGATGTAAACTCATAGGGCCACTTTGGAAAACTTGGTTTCTTAAGAGCTTAAACATATACCTACCACATAAGCCAGATATTCCACTCCCAGGTATTTTTATAGCAACTTTATTTACATTAGCATGAAATGGAAACAACCACTTGGTCCTCACCCACAAATCCAACTCATCTGTAGCAATAAGGAGGAGTAGATGGATGGTTGCCTTGGGCTGGGTTTGGAAGGAGGGATGAATTACAAAAGGATTCAAAGAAATTTGGATGATGATAGAAATGTTGTGATTGTAATTATAGTGGTTTTTATTCAGCTTTACATGTCTATCATAACTCATTGAATTATATACTTCAAGTGAGTATACTTTATTATACACAAATTATACCTCAAAATTGATTTTAAAAAATCTACAGTGATTTCCAGTACCTTTTAGGGGAAAGGCCAGTTTTGCTGGTTAGCCTAAAAATTCTTTTCAATTCAGCCCCACAGCTAATTGCTCTGGTCCCAACTGCTGGCACTTCTCCATATAAAGCACCATTACTTATACTTTCCAAGTGCATCATGCTCCTGCTGTTCAGCGCTCCTCTCCTTTCTCTACCACTGTAACTTTTATTGATTCTTTAAGAATCATCTCATGCATAGTCTTCTCTAGGAAATGTTCACTGGTTCTCTAGCATGAGTTGACGACTGTCTTGGGTGTTTCATTCCCCAGTGCCCCCAGCCCCCACCTGTCACATGACGGGCTGTGTAGGTACTGTTGCCTTCGTTAATCTCCTCACTGGATTTTGTATTTTGTAAGGACAGAGACTACACTATAGTCGTTTTTTCTATCTTCACTGTCTGGCACAGAGTAGATATTTAGGTGTTGAATAACTACTTGCTGAATAAAGTATTAATATGTAAAGATAAGTTTCAGCATTTTATATTGTTATTATTTGCACTTTCAAGGCAATAGGACAATATAAGTAACTTCTGGAGGGAGAGGCTCATGTCTGAATGTTGTAGAAAGTAACAGGATTACTTTATGAACTCTGCCTCGTTCTTCCATACACTTTGTTTTTGTACTACAGAACTACTCTGTCGGTAAAACATGAAATAGATAGAACTTGATTATAGTCCCCTACTTAGAGGTACTGTTCTTTTTCACAGCGAACGTTCAGCGTCAAGTGGCTTCCAGTTCTGCAGAGCACCCTTTCATCATGCTGAAATGTGACTGGCCTCCTGTGTCTTCTCTCCCCAGGCATTGCTCTTATTTCACCTGGTTCTTGTCTGTCCCATTTTGTGCAGTCATTTCTAGGCTCCTTTGAAATTTCATGCCCCCCCCCCTTTTTTTAAATCAAGATTGCCTAATAAAAAATAATGGTAAGATTTCAAGCTTGATACACAGAGTGGTCCCTGATTAGGCTGAGAATTACCGTGTTTGGAATCTATTGTTGATATCATGTTTTTGGAGCTTGAGGGTTGCATGAAATTGTGTAGCATGTACATCTTTGGGATAGCCAAGGCCTTTTGGTTTTTGGACATGACAGACTCTAGGTTTCCAGGTTCTATCCTAGAAGACAAAATGACTACAGAAGGAAAAGGTGCTAGGATTATATATGTCTTGTGCCTTTTTTTTTTTTTCAATAAAGGGAACTGATTTTTTTTTTTTTTAATGTTTATTTTTGAGAGAGAGTGAGAGCACGTGAGCTGGGGAGAGGCAGAGAGAGAGGGAGATAGAGAATCCAAAGCCGGCTCCACTTTGTCAGTGCAGAGCCCCACACAGGGCTCAAACTCACAAACAGATCATGACCTGAGCCGAAGTCAGACGCTTAACCAGCTGAGCCACTTGGATGCCCCTTGTGCCTTTTACTCATAAACTGAAAATGGTCTCTCTCTTTTTTTTTTTTTCTTGACATACATGTGATTTGTTTCTTTCTCTGCCTGTATCCAAATTATTACTGGTATTTAAAAATATTTTTTTCACTCTTTTCACAATCCTTTGTATTTGCCTCTTTTTTTCATATTTCCTCTCTCACCTTTTCTCACTGTTGCATCCAAATGATGAGTTCTTAAAGATTTTGAGTACACCACTTTCTCTTGTGTGGCTCATTTTTAAGCATTTTATGAAGGGTGAAAAGAAACAACCCATATTACTTATGATTGTGAAGAAAAATGACAATAGTAATGACTGTTAACAACAATAATAAGTTATTGGCATTGTTACCTTCTTGAAGGGATGATGTGAACACTTTAGCCTAGTACTTTATAAAATGCTCCTTTGAAGGAATGCTTTAAGTAAAATATAGTAATTGTTCCTAGCATTTTGACTAGTATTGGAGTAAAGTACTATTTGGACCCAACTGTGATGTGGACTACTTATAATTTTTTTTTTTTTTTTGCATTGAGAATATAATCCACATGTACTGATTCTTGGATACTGCTATGTTAAAATTATATCAGTCACTCCATTTTTCCTCTTTAAAAAATAGTTTCAGATGAAAAGTTCAAAGCCTTTACTCTCTGAGGTTGTTTGAATGTTTCATAACGAAGTTAGTTCTCTATACTGTAGACACACACACTGCAGTACTCAGTGCAGGACCACCTGTCCATCTGTCACTCCCGCTTGTGACAGAACATGAAAAAGGTCACTGGGGTTGTTTTTATGGTAAACTGGAATGATCCTCTTACATCAGTTAAATTTAAAATCTCCCCAACTACTAAAAACATAAACTCCTTTTCTAGAGAGGATAAAAGATGAAACAGAGAAAGCTTCACTTACACTACAAATTTTGCAGGATGTTTAGAGTTGTATAAATATGCTCTATGGAAGATTTCTGTTTCCTTGAAAATATAATTTGACTCCATTACAGAATTACAGATAAAAGATGACCGTTTAACCTGCTCATGTTCATAAATATGCAAGATTTGTTTGCAGAGTGAAATTGTTTCTAAATTAAGCAAAAGATTAAATGTGGCACCAAGATAAAAGTACTTTGCTTACCATCTTGAACACAGAAGCTGAAAAATCCTCATATGTAGGAAGAAAATGGAAAGGAAATAGGCTTTACCTGAGCTGTTGATCACCCAGCTAACCTGAAGATTAAACCAAAGATTCATTTGAAGGCAGAGAAGGATCTCAAGGACTAGAAGATCAGAAGAGAGGGCTTTAGGAGGCCAGCAAAGTTACATGGGTTCAGTCACAGGCAAAATAGATAAGGATGGCCTGGCTGTGAGGGCATAACAATAAGAGCTTGTCTAGGACAGAGAGGAAGAAACGTAGCCAGAGACTTAGTTGTCTTATTAGGAAACAAGAGAAGTAAAGTCATTAAATGCAGGAAAATACAGGGCAGGTGACTATTCAATACTAGAGGTTACTGAAAGACTTACTTGTTAAGCCTCCACAAGTGTGCATATTTGAAGGTGAATTACTCATAGTTGGAGGTTAAATTTTATGATACATTAAGACATGTTATAAGTAGTTTGCTGTTTAATGAAAATGACATGTACATACTCACATTATATTTAAAAATGTTACAGTAAAAAGAATTGTCTATTATTCCCAGAGATTCTTCCTTTTATATCAGTTTAACAACTGAAACTGTCCTAGGATTTATACATTCACTGCGTTATATTTGTTTATATAAAAACCCAACTGTCTTGGGTTTTTCACTGACACTTTTGTTTCAATGTGTAAGGGCCAGATAATAACAGTGGTTTCTGAATCTTGGAAGAGTGTCGGAAGCCTCTTTAGCTCCACAGGTGAAATTAACTTTTCCCTCCTTGTCCCTGTTTTAAATTCAGCCCCTTGTTCTTTTCTTTGGCACTTAAGTGACTCAGAACTGAGAAACTGTTGCTTCTGCTCCTAGTCGTTCTTTATTTAGCCAATATACACCAAGAACCTGCTCTGTGCCAGAGCTGTTCTGGGCTCTAGAGAGAGAATAGGTCAGGGAGATCTATTTTAAAGGCGATAACCACAAATAATGAAAAGCAAATTTCAAATATTACTCTGTGCTATGGAGAAAGTAAAGCAGGTGACTGGCCTGGAAGATAGGAAGACTTAAGGTTGAGAAACAAAGATTTCTCCAAAGAAATGAAATCTGAGCTGATTTTGCCCATCACCCCAAATAGCAAGTGAAAAAACCCAACATAGGATAAATGGTATGATCAAGGACAGAAGGAAGGCCTTTGGAATGGAACTAAGGGGTTAATAAGACTCAAATGATGACAGAAAGGGAGGGAGGGGCAGGATCGTGGAATTGCTTGTAGGCCATAAGGAATCTGAATTTTATTGTAAGTATGGTGAGAAACCATGCTTTGTTGCTAGTATAGAGGTGGTGCTTAGCTTAATCAAAGTTGTGATGTAGTCCGATCTTTTTCTTTAAAGATAAATCAGAGAAGGGTAGGAATAAAAAAGTAGGGAGATATGTTGGATGTGGCTGAGTGACTCAAGTACAGGGTGAGAGTAGAAGTTAGCATGAAGGGAGATAAAATTGAACCATGTATAGTACACTGTGCTCGCAGTGATGTTCAGTATTTAGTCTTTCCCTTGTGGATTCCAGTTGATGAAACAAAATCTATCATTAGTCATTTATTGCTTGGACTAAATTCTCCCTTTCCAAATGCAAGTAATTTCCTTGCTGTATTAAAGACATTAACATAAATTTAATAATCTTAGCATTTCTTATGTACATTAGAAGAAACCAGAAAACAGCAGCTTGTTTAGAAGACCAAGATAGACACAGAGGAAGATAAGAATGTAGCACTGAATGTTCTTGCTCCATTGATTTGCAACTGCTGTATTGAATTTTGTGTGTGTGTGTTTGTGTGTACTCTCAATTGTTGCACTACATTTTAGTTACTGAGAAAATGTTTGTTGACAAATATTCCTGTACTCTCCAGCATTCTCGTCTTAGTTTAATGGTCTAATTCTCCCATGTGATAAACACATGTGGCTTTTCTAGGAGCCTACTTTTGGATGTTCAGCTTCACACATGATGAAGGACTAGATTCTGTTTTCTGAAGGGTAATCAAAGATGATGATGTTTTGGGGAGATTGGTTTATATTGAATTCTTTTGGGTTTCATCATATAATACTTGGCCATCCTGCCATATTTTGAGCAAGGTATCATATGTTTTATGAGGCTGAAAGGACAACAAATTCAACGAGAGATGTAAACACCAGTCAAAAGCAGGGATTGAGTCAGTACATCAAGTAGTATTTTTAAGCATCTGTTAGGGGCAAACATACTAGGTGCCCTGTAGAATATAAGGCTTGGAGAGGCTACATATATACTTAAAATTATAAAATACAGTTTTACATAGGATTTCATAAACTGATTGACACAAAATGTTGCTAGAGGGGTTCAGAAAAATTTAAGGGAATTGGGGGGGGTGATTATAGGAGAGTCAGGTAGACTTTCCTAGAAACTATAGTACTTTAACTGGATTCTGAAGGATCCATGTTATTTTCCCAGAGAAGGATGACAAAGGTGCATGTTCACTGAGCCATCAGAATCTATAAAACTGTTGGCCCCTGCAGTTTAAATCTTAGGGAAAACAATATGGGGACTCCTGTAGACATTCCTGGAGGGAAAGTGTGAGTCCCAAGGGCATTTGGGAAGGTCTTTAGAAATAAGAAATGCATGAAGCCTATACCTGAACTTTTAGAGGATAAAGAAACATCTGATTAACCCTCTCTTCTTCAGTTAGTGACAAAGTGTGTGCATGTAACATCAATAGGTTGCTGCAAATTGGAAGAATGTACTATAGGCCCAAAGGAGAGAGAAACTAAGTATTGGGTTCCTTTGTCAAAATTTATGGTTACTGATAGTAATGCTTTATCTTTGTTTTCCTTCTTTTGTTAATCATTTGCATTTTAAGTTCTTTTAAAAGAAAGAGACAGTGTATGTATTTATACTATTAAAGGGAATTTAAAAAGGTTTTAGCTTGTAGCACAAGTATTTAAGCATAGGTGTAAAATACAAAAAGAGTACATATTTCTTTTATTTATTTATTTATTTATTTATTTATTTTTTAATTTTTTTTTTTTAACGTTTATTTATTTTTGAGACAGAGAGAGACAGAGCATGAACGGGGGAGGGTCAGAGAGAGGGAGACACAGAATCTGAAACAGGCTCCAGGCTCTGAGCTGTCAGCACAGAGCCCGATGCAGGGCTCGAACTCACAGACCACGAGATCGTGACCTGAGCCGAAGTCGGCCGCTTAACCGACTGAGCCACCCAGGCACCCCAAGAGTACATATTTCAAATTGTCTGCACTCTGATGAGTATGTTCAGTAGAATGCTTTTATTTTTAGTCTGGTATAAATTACATTTTTTTTCCATGTGGCTTCTTGTTGTAGTCTATAATAAAGAATGGAGTGACAGGTAGGTCAGCCTTTTCTGTATCTGGATGAATACCATTTGTTCTGTAAGCCTTTCATAGAATTTATTTATTTATTTGAAAGGAACACATATCATCAGGTACCTTTTTTATTCTGTATAAACAAGAACAATGAAAAACTGTATATTGGGGTAATTTAAATAAAACAATTATATTATGAAAAGAAAGCATATAATACTGTTTATTTAATATTCCTCAAATAGAAGTATTAATTTCTATTTTAGAAAACAGTCAACAAATTTCCTGTCTTCTAAGTCAAGGTAAATGTTCATTGGTTTTACTATGTGGGATTCAACTGGAAAGACTATACTGGTTAACAAAAAGCAGCTCATTATAATTCCTGACTTTATAAAAGAATTCATTACTACTGGAGAATGTTAAGCCTGTAGAGCAACAGAGACAATAATAGGTGAATATAATACAAAAATTTTTCTTCATTTTTATATTACATTTTTTGGTTTTGCCCAACCCAAAATGAAATAAAACTCCCGTTTAGGTGCAGCAAGTATACTTCTTTAGTGAAGCATAGAAAAGGAAAGAAATAGATTTACAGAGATTGTCTAACTCTAATGGGTAGAAAATGCATACATTTTTGTTATTTGGATTCATATTTCAGTAGGTAGAGTTATAGAATTTAATGTATTTTATCCTTATTTTTCCTAAAAAGAACCTTATTTCTATATCTGAAATTATGGAATGAAATGATTTAGCCTTTCTTGAAAAGCAAAAATACATTGTAAACATTTAATTCAATATGAACCCTACTGAATGAATCTTAAATAATTGCTTAGTGGAATGAATCAGGAAGAAAAAGAAACCGATTTCAGAGCAAACATGTTTGTCATTTTATATATGCTTACTGTCCCTATTATTTCAACAAAGAAAATACAAATTTCAGAAAAACAAAATTTGCCTGCAGTTAGCCAGTACAATCTTGCTTTTTTCTTGGCTGCTGTAATATATTTCCTGGAGGGATATTGAAGAATATTCTTCTCTTCTTCCTATTCTGTGCTCACATACCTGATGTAAAATAACTGATGACACTAAAATAGATATGGAAGCATACATACTAATCCTGAGTGTTGTGGTGAAACCGTATCAAAGGGATTCTCTAAAGAGAATTGGTTCTCCTAAATATAAGTAGCCATCCGCAGTTCTGTATGAGCTGGTGGGATCTTGCTAATGAAATGGCCACGTGTGAGTCAAATGGCATGGGCTCATGTAGGAGTTGAGAGTTGGAGTAGATAATAGTTGTAGTAGCTAACTTTAGTGAGTGTTAAATATATATTAAACACTACTTAGTTATACATATATTCTTATTTCATGTAAGGAATTCTTATAGGTATTATTACCCAATCCACAGATAAGAAAACTGGGCATAGTTAAATAACTTGCCTAATTCACACAAGTACTAAGTAAAAGAGACTGAAATCTAATGCAGATCATCTGACTGTAGAGCCAATACTGTTTTGCAATTCTGCCACTACAGATAAGTTCCTAGAGTTCTTTCTCTGAGATTATAAAACTATGATACATGTCTTCTTCAAGAACTCAATAAGGAGAGATCTCTCGACAACAGAAGAATATGTCTTTGGGAGTATGTCTGTGTATGCAGGCCTGGAAATATATCTAGCTAATGATTAGGGGTTAAATAGTAGAAAAAAGATGACATTACAACTTATTTTAGTGAATTTCTTTAGTTAGGATGTATTGGTTTTTAATAGCCCAAAATAAAGATGATTCATGATCACAGGCCAGGACAACCTTTGTTGAGAGAGGATGTGTATGTTTGTTAGCATCTGATATGATTCAAACTATAAAGTGAAAAAAATACTTTAGGGAAATGCCTGTAAATTTAAAACTAGAAGTGCACTTTACAGCTGTGAGCGTTGCCAAATTATAATGTCATATAATGACATTAGAGATTGAAAAAATATTTGCGAACTATGACTTCAGTAACGTTTTCATTTATTGGTTGCTTACATAACACATCCTCAAAGGCTTTAAAAAAACAATTTGCAAACAGCTTGGAAATATTCTAGCATTTTAGTAAGGTAAAAAGAAAATATATGTACTAATTTGGAAGATAGAGAAACCATAACCAAAAAAAATTAAGTAGAGTGTTCAGTGCCACTGAATAAATTGGAAATAGTGTGCCAAATAACTCACATACATAACTCTTATACAAATGATTTTCACATCACTTTGAACCACAGTAAAAGCCTATCTGGGAACTCTGCTCAAGTTAGCTCCTCTATTTATCTTGTTAGCCAGGATGGCATGATTTGCATTAAAAAACAGTCCTTTGAAGAACATCTTCATTTAAATGACAGGCAAAGAACAATATGCCACAGTAAGGATGAAAAGCAACTAAAGAGAGAGGAGGAAGACTAGGAGAGGACATGTTATGGAAGCTGGTTTTGCACAAGTACTAAACAAGTAATGAAAACAAGAAAGAGGTCAATGGTATAAAAAGCTTCCAAGCCATCAGGTATGATGAAGGCTGAGTAGTGTACACTAATTACATTTAGAAAACAGGAGCTATTTTGCGGAGTTTGGATTTCAGTTGAGTAGAAGAAATAGAATCTATATTGATGTAGTTGAGAAATGAGGAGGAGTCAGAGTGTAGGCAACCTAGGTATTAGTTTGACCTAAAGGTTAGGGATAAGTAATAGCTGAAGGTTTTGAACTGAGAAGATACTTTCAGAATTTGGAAACAGTGTTAATTTCTGATAGTGATACCAGAAAATGGGCAATTAGCTATTTGTAGAGGAAGTAACTTAGACAATGAGTTGTATAGATGAAAACTTAGGAAATACACATAATCAAGGCAACTTGATTTCTTAATAACTGAGTGTTACTAAGAAGCTGTCTGCCCGGCCTTATTTGATAATATAATTGAAGTTACATGCTAATGGAAACCTGGTAGGTGGTTGTAATGTTAAGAAAACAAAAAGAATACCTTACAGAGAGGTATCTATCTTGTGAAGAACAATGACAAATATAAATATATATATATACATATATATATGATTGTAATTATATAATATATGAAAATTATAGAATATAAATACAACAATAGATTAAACATCCTAATATTATATGCCATATATAGAATACAGTTACATCATACTGTACATACATCATATTGCCTGGGGCTACTGATAGAAATGAGGAGTGCCTGCAAGTATACATGAAAAAACCCTTAGGGTGATAACGGTGTTTTAAAACTAAACTGTGGTGATGGTTACAAAATTTAATTGAATTTAATTGAATTTAATTGAATTTATTGAATTAAACAGTTACAGTGGATAAATTTATGCTGTAGAAATTGTAAGTCAAAGTTAAAATAATCTGTAACCTTTTGAAACAGATATTTTGATTATTGATTTTAATCATTTTTATTTCATATTATATGAATTTAGAGCTCTAAATGATACCCAAACATTGCATTCTTATTTTTTTTATTGAGGTAAAATTTACATAGAGTCAATTCTGCTATATTGTGACACATGTGTTCCTAAAAAGCACTATGCTATGGAAAATTGCTCAGCAAAGAAATGCAGTGCTTATGGGGAAAAATGTGTTTTGGGGCACAATACATGCATAGTGTCATTTGCTGGTGAAATGGAGAACAATAGGGACTAGTAAAAATGGTAGCACAGTTTCACACATGTTAAATGGATATGAAAAAATAATATACATTAATTTGAAAAAGACCTAATGTTTCCCTGTAGAAATGGGCTTCAGAAGGGTTTTAGCTTATGAGTTATTTTTTTTTTAAATTTTTTTTTAACGTTTATTTATTTTTGAGACAGAGACAGAGCATGAACGGGGGAGGGTCAGAGAGAGAGGGAGACACAGAATCCGAAACAGGCTCCAGGCTCTGCGCGGTCAGCACAGAGCCCGACGCGGGGCTCAAACTCACGTACAGCGAGATCATGACCTGAGCCGAAGTCGGCCGCCCAACCGACTGAGCCACCCAGGTGCCCCGCTTATGAGTTATTTTGAAGTGGTAGCTGTTACTTTCCTAGGGCTGCTGTAACAAATTACCACAAACTGGGTGTCTTTAAACAGAAATTTATTCTCTCATAGTTTTGGGAGCTACAAGTCTGCAAGTGAGGTGTTGGCAGGTACATACATGCTCCCTCTAATGGTTCTGGGGAAGAATTCTTACCTCTTCCAGTTGCTGGTCGTTCCTGGCAATCCTTGGTATTCCTTGGTTTGTAAATACAGTCACTCCAGTCTCTGCCACTGTCTTCGCTAAGCCTTCTCCCTTGTGTACTCTGTTTCTTTGTGTCCATATCTCCCTCTTATAAGGACATGAGGCATATTGGAGTTAGGGTTTACCCTAATCTAGTATGACCTCATCTTGACTTGATTACATCTGCAGAGACTATCTACAAATAAGGTCATATTTACAGGACCTAGGTAGACATGAGTTTTTGAAGGACACTGTTCAACTCAGTGCAATGGATTGTGTTAAAATAGGATATGGATGGGAATGGCTTGTAACATGTGGTGAGCTAAAGCAGGTGGTAGAGGTTTGAGGTATGGGTGTTTTGTGCACTATTTGGCGCTGTTAAATTGTCTGCTCTTTTTTGCATTCAGTGAGTGTTTTTCATGTACTAAATCATGCATAAACAAACACAAAATTCCATTCCTGTTATTCCCTAATATATCAATCATGTTGGAACAAGTTTCATGTTATTAAAACAAGTGTTATAGAAGATCTGATTGTTCAATGAAATGCATATTTCTTGATCACACTGTGTTCTCCTTTGACAAATGCATAAAAATGTATAATCTGTAACTTTCTCAAGATACGGAACATTTTCATTACCCCAAAATATTTCCTTTGTGCTTTACCGGTTGTTTCTTCTTCCAAATGAACCGTTGATCTGATTTCTGTCATCATGTGTTTGTTTTGAGTATTTTAGAACTTCATTTAATGGGATTATATAATATATACTCATATATCAGGATTCCTTCATATAGTATTACCTGTTTTAGGTTCATCCATGCTGCTGTATTCATCACTGCTTCACTCCATTTTTTTTTTTAACTGAAGTAAAATTTATGTCACATAAGTTTCACCATTTTAATCATCTAAAAACACACAATTCAGTGGTTTTATTGCATTCACAGTATTGTGCAACCATCACTACTGTCTCCTTCAAGAATATTTTTGCCTCCTCCCAAAGAAATCTACTCACTGAAAGTTATTCTCTTCTCCCCCTTCTAGTCCATGGAAATGACTAATCTGCTTTCCATCTGTATGGATTTGCTTATTCTCTATTTTTCATGTAAAATGAATCACAGACTTTTTGTGTCTAGTTTCTTTCACTTAGTGTAATATTTTCTAGGTTCATCCAATTTGTAGCTGTGTCACAACTTCTTTCTTTTTTATGACTTAATAATATTCCATTGTATGGATACATTACATGTCTCTTGATCAAATGATGGATGGTGAATTACTTTCACTTTTTAGCTCTTATGAATATTGCTGCTGTAAGCATTTGTATTTAATTTTTTGTTTGAACATGTTTTTGTTTCCCTTTGGTGAGAACTTAAGAGTGAAATTGGTGGGTCACATGGTAATTCTATATTTAACTTTTTGAAGAAATGCCAGACTGTTTTCCAAAGCAGCTGCACCATTTTACATTTCTACTGGCAATATGTATGAATTCCAGTTTCTCCACACCTTCATCAACACTGGTTTATCTTTTTTAAAAAAGAATTATAGCTATATGAGTAGGTGTGATACGGTCTGTCATGGGTTTTGATTTGCACTTCCCTAATGACTTATGACATTGGGCATCTCATTGCTTGTCTCTTTCCTTTGAAGAAATATCTATTCAAATCCTTTGCCCAACTTAAAATTAGACTGTCTTTTAGTTGTCGAGCTGTCAATCCTTTATATATTCTGAATACTAGACCCTTATGAGATATAGTATTTACAAATGTTTTTATCCCATGTTGTGGATTTTCTTTTCACTCTGTTGTTGATGTCCTTAGAGGCATAAGACGATTTAATATTGATTTGACTAAGTTCAATTTATCTATTTCTTCTTTTGTTTGCTTGTGTTTTTGGTGTTATATCTAAGTACCACTAGCCAAATCCAAAGTCATGAAGATTTATCCTTATATTTTCTTGTAATATTTGCATAATTATAACTCTTACATTTAGGTGTTTTACTCATTTTGTATAAACTTTTGTGTATGATAGGAGATAAAAGTTTGCATGTGGATATACAGTATTCTCAGCATTTGTTGTAGAGGCTGCTCTTAATCCCATTGAATGGTATTGGTGTCTTGTCCAAATATCAGTTGACCATAGATTATGGGTTTATTTTACTATTATTATTAGTTTTAGTTTTAATTTTAATCACCTGGCACCCATCAACACACGTATACTCCTTAATCCCTATCACCTATTTCCTCCTTCTCCCTACCCACCTCCCCCTATGGTAACTATCAGTTTGTTTTCTGTGGTTGAATCTCTTTCTTGGTGTCCCTGTCCCTCTCCCTCTCCGTGTGTGTGTCTCTCTCTCTCTCTCTCTCTCTCTCTCTCTTCCTCTCTCCCCCTCCCTCAACCCCTCCCACCCCCCAGTTGCTCATTTGTTTTGTTTCTAAAATTCCACATATGAGTGAAGTCATATGATACTTGTCTTTCTCTGATTGGCTTATTTCTTAGCATTTACTTAGCATTTTACTCTCTAGCTCCATCCATGCCATTGCAAATGGGAATATTTCATTCTTTTTATGACTGAAAATATTAAATATTCCATTATATGTATATATACACCATATCTTCTTTGTCCATTCATCAATGATGGACACTTGGGCTGCTTCTGTATTTTGGCAGTTGTAAATAATGCTGCTGTAAACATAGGGGTCATGTATTTCTTTGAATTAATGTTTTGTAAATACACTGTAAATTCTTTGGGTAAATACACAGTAGTGTGCTTGATAGCTCATAGAGTAGTTCTACTTTTAGAACTTTTTGAGGAACCTCCATAACGTTTTCCACAGTGCACTGATTTGCATTCCCACCATGAGGGCAAAAGGGTTGCTTTTTCTCCACATTCTCACCAACACCTGTTGTTTCTTATGTTGTTGTTTTTAACCATTTTGACAGGTGTGAGGTGATATCTCACTGTAATTTTGATTTGCATTTCCCTGATGATAAGTGATGATGAGCATCCTTTCATGTGTCTACTGGTCATCTGTAAATCTTTAGAGAAATGTCTATTCATGTCTTCTGCCCATTTTTTAATTGGATTATTTGTTTTTTGGATGTTGAATTTTGTAAGTTCTTTATATATTTTGGATACTAAGCCTTTATCAGATATGTCATTTGCAAAAAGCTTCTCCCATTCCATAGGTTGCTTTTTATTTTGTTGATTGTTTCCTTCACTCTGGAGAAGCTTTTTATTTTGATGAAGTCCCAATAGGTTATTTTTGCTTTTGTTTCCCTTGCCTCATGGGACTTATATAGAAAATGGTTGCTACAGCCAGTGTCAGAGAAATTACTGCCTGTGGTCTTTTCTAGGATTTTTATGGTGTTAAGTCTCACATTTTCTTTCATCCATTTTGAATTTATTTGTGTGTATGGTGTAAGAAAGTGGTCCAGTTTCATTCTTTTGCATGTTGCTGTCCAGTTTTCCCAGCAACATTTATTGAAGAGGCTGTCTTTTTCCCATTGAATATTCTTTCCTGCTTTGTCAAAGATGAATTGACCATATAATTTTGGGTTAATTTCTGGGTTTTCTGTTCTGTTCCATTGATCTCTGTCCATTTTTGTGCTAGCACTATACCGTTTTGATTACTATGGTTTTGTAGTGATGCCTCCAGCTTTTCTTTTCTTTTTCAAGATTGCTTGTCTATTTGAGGTCTTTTGTAGTTCCATATAAAGTTTAGGATTATTTGTTCTAGTTGTGTGAAAAATGTTGTTGATATTTTGATAGGGATTACAATAAGTGTGTAGATTGCTTTGGGTAGTATAGATACTGTAGCAGTATTTGCTCTTCCTATCGTGATGATGGAATGTCTTTCCATTGCTTTGTGTTGTCTCCAATTTCTTTCATCAGTGTTTTAGTTTTTAGAGTACAGGCCTTTCTCTTCTTTGGTTAGGTTTGTTACTATGTATTGTACTATTTTTGGTTCAATTGTAAATGGGATTGTTTTCTTAATTTCTCTTTCTGTTGGTGCTTCATTACTGGTGTACAGAAATGGAACAAATTTCTATAAATTGATTTTGCATCCTATGACTTTACTGAATTCATTAACCAGTTCTAGCATTTTTTTGGTGGAGTCTTTGGGTTTTCTATATATAGTATCATGCCATCTGCATAGAGTGAAAGTTCGAATTCTTCCTTGCAGATTTGGAGGCCTTTTGTTTCTTTTTGTCTGATTGCCGTGGCTAGGACTTCTGGTATTATGTTGAATAAAAGTGACCTTAAGGTGAAAGGCTCTCACTTTTTCCCCACTGAGGATGTTAGTTGTGGATTTTTCATAGATAGTTTTTATTATGTTGAGGAATGCTCCCTGTAAACCTACTTTGTTTGGGGTTTTTATCATAAATGGATGTTGTACTTTGTCAAGTTTTTTCTTTGTCTATTGAAATGGTTATATGGTTCTTAATCCTTTATCTCTTACTGTTGTGATGTGCCACATTGATTAATTTGTGAATATCAAACCACCTATGCAACCCAGGAATAAATCCCATTTCATTGGGGAATGATTTTTTAATGTAGTGTTGGATTTGGATTGCTAGTATATTGTTGAGGGTTTTTGCATCTATGTTCATTAGAGGTAATAGCCTGTGTATCTCTCTTTTTTTTTTTTTTTTTTTGGTTTGTTTTATCTGGTTTTGGTATTGGGGTAATTCTGGCCTCATAGAATGAATTTGGAAGTTTTCTTTCCTCTTATATTTTTTGGAAAAGTTTAAGAAGAATAGGTATTAACTCTTATTTAAATATTTGGTAGAAATCTCCTGTGAAGCCAGCTGGCTCTGGACTTCTGTTTTGGGAGTTTTTTGATTACTGATTCAATCTCTTTGCTGGTAATCAATCTGTTCAAATTTTCTATTTCTCCCTGTTTCACTTTTATGGGTTATATGTTTCTAGAAATTTATTCATTTCTTCTAGGTAGTCCAATTTTTTGGCATATAGTGTTTCATAATATTCTCCTATAATTATTAATATTTCTCTGGTGGTGATTGTGTTCTCTTTTATTTGTTTATATATTTGGGTCCTTTCTCTCTTTTCTCTTCTTGATAATCTGGCTAGAGGCTTATAAATGTTATTGATTTTTTCAATGAACCAGCTCCTTGTTTCATTGATTTGTTCTATTGTTTTTTTTCTAATTTTTTCTCCTGTTTTTTTTTTTTTGTTTGTTTGTTTGTTTGTTTCTTTTAAGTTTCTTTAGCACTTATTTCTGTTCTACTCTTTATTATTTCCTTCCTTCTGCTGGTTTTAGTTTTTTTTTTTTTTTCCTATCCCCTTTTGGTGTAAGATTACGTTATTTGACATTTTTCTTCCTTTTTGAAGTGTGCCTCTACTGCTGTAAACTTCCCTCTTAGAACCACTTTTGCTGTATCCCAAAGATTTTTGAACTTTTGTGTTTTCATTTTCATTTGTTGCCAGTACTTTTTATTTCCTCTTTTATTTCTTGGTTGACTTGTTCACTGTTTAGTAACATGTTATTTAACCTCCATGTATTTGTGGTCTTTCCAGGTTTTTTCTTGTGGTTGATTCCTAGTTATATAGTGTTTGGTCAGAAAAGATGCATGGTATGGCTTTGATCTTTTTGAATTTGTTGGAGTTTGTTTTGTGGCCTAATATGTGATCCATTCTAGGGAATGTTCCATGTGCACTTAAAAAGAATGTGTATTTTGAGGCATCTGAGTGGCTCAGTCAGTTGAGCATCTGACTTCAGCTCAGGTCATGATCTCTTGGTTCATGGGTTCAAGCCCTGCATTGGGTTGTCTGTTGTAGACAGGGGGCCTGCTTCAGATCCTCTGTTCCCCTCTCTCACAGCTGCTTCTCTGCTTGTTCTCTCCCTCTCTCTTTCTCTCTCTCTCTCTCTCTCAAAATAAATAAACTAAGAGGGGAAAAAAGGAGAATTTGTATTCTGCTGTCTTAGGATGGAATCTTCTGAATATATCTGTTAAATCCATCTGGTCCAGTGTGTTACTTGTAGCCATTGTTTCCTTGTTGATTTTGTTTAGATGGTCTATCCATTGATGTCAGTGAGGGTTAAAGTCTCCTATTATTATTGTATTATTATTATTATTTCTCTCTTTCTTATCAACTGTTTTATGTATTTGGGCTCTCCTATGTTGGGTAGATAGATATTTACAATTGCTATATCTTCTTGGGTTGTCCCCTTTATTATTATATGGTGTTCTTCTTTATGTCTTGTTACAGTCTTGATTTGAAGTCCACTTTGTTAGAAATAAATTTTGCTATTCTGACTTTCTTTTGAAATCCATCTGCATGATAGATGTTTCTCCATCCCATCACTTTCCATCTGTGGGTGTGTTTGGGTCTAAAATGAGTCTCTGGTAGGCAGTATATAGATGGGTCTTGTTTTTTATCCATTCTGTCACCCTGAGTCTTTTGATTGGAGCTTTTAATACATTTACATTAAAATTAATTATTGACAGATACGTGTTTATTGCTATTTTATTACCTTTTTTTTCTGGTTGTTTCTGAAGATTTTCTCTGATCCTTGTCTTTATTTCATAGTATGCTGGCTTTCTTTAGTGATACATTTGTATTTTTCTCTTTATTCTTTGATATTTATTCATGGTTTTGATTTGTGGTTACCACTGGGCTTGTATATACCATCTTCTGCATATTAAGTTGATGGTTATTTAAGTTTGACCCATTCTTTATGTCTCTCTTTCCCATATTTTAGGTAAACGTGTAATATTTTACATCCCTTTATTTTGTGAGTTCCTTGACTGATTTTTTTATAGAAATATTAATTTTTACTGCCTTTGTGTTTCCTACCTTCATTCTGTCATTTTTGGTTTTTCTTTTCCACTCAAAAGAGTCTTCCTTTAATGTTTCTTACAGGACTGGTTTAGTGGTCACTACGCCTTAATTTTTTTGTTAGCCTGGAAAAAACTCTTTATCTCTCCTTTTCTGAATGATAGCCTCACCCAATATTCTTGGCTGCATGTTTTTCCCACTCAGAACTTTGAATATATCATGTCACTCCTTTCTGTCTTGGAAAGTTTCTGCTGAAAAGTCTGCTGATACTCTTACGGGGTTTCCTTTTTATGAAATTGTTTTCTTTTGTCATGCTGCTTTTAATGTTTTTTCTTTATCACTATATTTTGCCATTTTACTTACAATATGTCTTGGTGTGGATCTGCTTTTATTGATTTTGTTGGAGGTTCTGTATGCCTCCTGGATCTGAATATCTGTTTCCTTCCTCTGATTAAATAAGTTTTCAGGTATTTCTTCAAATAAATTCTCTGTTCCCCTTTCTCTCTCTTCTTCTGAGACTCCTGCAATATGAATGTTATTACATTTGGTTGAGTCACTGTTCCCCAAGTTTGTTCTCATTGTGCAAAATTTTTTTCTCTCTTGATTACTTTCCATTACTTGGTCATTATTTCATTCCTTAACTTCTTCCAGCTTGCTGTTTATTCTGTCAAGCATGTTTCTCATTTTGTTTATTGAGCCTTTTATCTCTGCTAAGTTATTCCTTATCTCTGTGTTAATGGTCTCACTGATGTTCTTCACTCTTTCCCCAAGTCCAGTGAGTATCATTATGATCATTGCTTTAAATAATCTATGAGGCAGGTTATTTATATATATTTCACTTAGATCTTTGGCTATGGCTTTGTTTTGTTTTTGCATTTGGGACAAATTCCTCTGTTTTCTCATTTTGTCTGATTCTCTCCCTGTTTCTGTGTGTTAGGAAAGTCAGCTACATCTTCTGTCTTGAAGGTAATGGCCCTGCAGTGTAGTGTCCCCCATTACCCAAGCTGGTGCTTCTCAGAGCATCTCTGATATGTGCTGTGTGTGCTCTGCTGTTGTGTCCTGGATGCTTTGTCCTTCAGGCCAATCATCTGAAGAGGCGCCCTTTGACTGTTGTGGGCAGTGTTTGATCTCTGGCTTATTTGTGGTATGTTTTAACTGGGTATGCTCTGGTCTGCTTGTGAAATGAGAGCTGTTGCCACCACAAATGAAACCAAGGCTTAGCAAAACTCCTCAGGAGGGAGACATGGTGTTGGTAGGATTTTGGGCCCATCGTCTGGGGGAGGGGACCTGCTGTGCTGGGACTGAGGCAAACTTGACTGGGAAGGGCTGTTTTTACAGAGTACAGTGGGGTGGAGCTTGGTGTAAGCAAGTTAAGTTGGGAGTGTTGGTGCTGTGCCTGTTCCTGCAGGTCACTCTGCATTTATGCTGAGGGACAGAGGAAGGAAATAGTACTGGCCAGTTCCTTTGTTCCCAGAAGGGCCACCCCATGAAAGCTGCCTCTCTAGGACATGCTCAGAGATGAGCAGTTAACCTCTGCACTGTGGGCCTCAGGTGCTCTTCAGATTGCTGTTTCCACACTGTATGTCCATGGTGTTTGATCTGCCTTCTGTTCAAGAGCAGTCCTGATTTCATTGGAGCTTTCTCAGAGCCAAGAATGCTGACCTTTGTAACTTAAGGATTTAAACTCCTCTGATTGTAAGAACTCATGAAATTTGGGTCCTTTTGCATGCCAAGCCAATTGCTATGAGGAGTCATTTTCCCTATGCATTCCCCTATGTGCTTGCCTGTCTGTCTGTTGCCCTTCTCTGTGACCATGGTCCCCCCCACCTCCCCGCACCATAGTGGCCATGATGTTTCTTTTCTGAGCTGTGTCTCTGCACTTCCTACCTTCTTCAGTGTGGCTTCTTCTCTAACTTTAATTGAGGAGTTTATTCTGCCGGTCTTTTTTTTTTTTTTTTTTAAGTTGATTTATTTATTTTGAGAGAGTGAGAGTACAAGTGGGGGAGGGGCAGAAAGAGAGAGAGAGGAAGGAAGAGAGAATCTCAAGCAGGCTCCGCACTGCCAGCACAGAACTTGATGCAAGGCTCGAATTCATGAACTGTGAGATCATGACCTGAGGCAAAGTTGGACACTTAACCCTCTGAGTCACCCAGGCAACCTTGTTCACTGGTCTTTATATTTATTTCTGAGGTATTTAGGGTGGTTTGATAGTTACCTAACTGTATTCATGGGACAAGGCAAGCCCAAGGTTTTCCTACTCCACTGCCATCTTCCTCTCCCTATGGGTTTATTTCTGAATTATCAATTGTATTCCATTAATCTATGTGTTTATCCTTATGCCAGTATGCTATGTCTTTGATTACAGTAACTTTATAATGACTGTTGAAATATAGAATTGTGAGTACTTTAACTTTGTTCACTCTTTTAAAGATTGTTTAATTATTCAGCATCTTTTGCAATTCCATATGGATTTTAGGGTTAGCTTTTCCATATCTGCAAGACGGCAGTTGGATTTTTGATAAAAGAATCATTGAATTTCTTGAGCATCTTGGGTACCACTGCCCTCTTAACAAAATTAAGTGTACCAGTTAATTAAGTTAGATCTTTTTATTCACTTAAGTTTTTAAAAATTTCTTTCAATATTGTTTTGTTGTTTTCCCTGTGTAAGTCTTGAACCTCCTTTGTGAAACTTATTTCCAAGTGTTTAATTCTTTTTGATAGTCTTGTAAATGGAATTTTTCTTAATTTCATCTTGGATTATTAATTTCTAATATGTAGAGATACAAATTATCATCAGAACTCAAATTAATAAGGCATTTTCCAGTACTCTGCCATATAGATGATACATACTTAAGATCATGGGAGAATCCTGTCACACACTATTAGCAACCTGCCACCTTCACTGGGTTGTTCTGCACATATATTTTGAGGAGTGAAATGGGAAATACATTTTACATATGAAATCATACATTATTATCAAACTGTACAAATGATGTTGATTTGACATATTTCATGAGGACTGTGTCAAACTATTCATAAGAGTGCGGATAGATATTTGCATGCATCTACCAAAACCAATGAAGGGTGAAAAATTTAGACAGTCAAATGGGGTTTTACATCAAATAGGATTTTTTTCTTCACTGAATTACTTAAATTTTTCACTTTTCAACAAAGTCATTGGTAAGTTTTGCAAAAGTAACACTTCAAAAGATATTCCAGTTTCATATTTGAGTAGTAGGATAGAATATAAGGAGTTCTTACATAAGAAAAACATAAAAATCATTTCTAAAGGAATGTTGTGGAAATTTATCTAAAAGAAGCATTTTTCCATTTGTTACATGTAATTCAGGCATATATAGCACTCTTAGAGAAAAATGAGAGCATTCAGGAAAAAAAATCCCTTTAAAATGCTATAATTTCAGTTTGTCTGAAATTACTTTTAAACGCATACTTTTGCAACAAAAATTTCAACATTGCCGAATTTAAAATAGCCTATGAAATGTGTATCTTCTTCCATGATAACTTTGTAGAACACAATTATTAGTACATATCATTTAAATGAGTTTAAAAAACAAAACAGACAAAACGACAACAACAAAACATTCTTAGGGAATATCTTATTGCATATCTATTTTATACTAAAAAAATGATTTAAAGTTATATGTGGCTGTTTTAGATTTTAATGTAGAATGTTATGCTTTGTGGTAAATATATTCTTTTAAATTTCTTATATATATATTTTGTTATTATATTTCTGTAAAGTAACCACGTTGCAACCAAAAGAATTTATCTTTGTCTTGACTATTCACCATAAAACAGGACTCTCACAGCCAAGATATATGCTTAAGGTTATTTAATAACTGTTAAGGAGACAATTTCGATACATAAATCTGTAATGCTATCTATCAACCTAATGAAAAGAAATATTATTATCTTGCATTTTCTTTTTCTGTTATTGATTTGTGGTGCCCCAAGACCATTTTAAAAATGATCAGTGTAGTCCTTATCTGTTATGGAAACAAATTCATTCCTTGGGTGGCTGAGCAACATGAGGGGAAATAAATTTCTCAGAAATGTATCCCCTGAAGGTTGCCATCCATTATTGTTACAAGTTTGCAATGGAAATGGCTTTATTGCTACATAAAGAATATGATAAAATTTAAAATTTGTGAAAGATGATTAGAAAACAAATATAATATGTACTTAATATGTTACTGGTGATATATCACCACCTATGATATGTTTATTTATTTAGACAATGTTTTGAACATATCAAATCAAACGTGGAAAACTCAAATCTGAATGTTAATCCAAAGAGTAATAAAAATGAAAAATGAATGCCTGCAGAGAATGGGAATTAAAATATTCTCCCATTTCCAATATAGAACACTTAATGTTTTCTGCTTGCATGGCAAGTGTGAGCTCTATAGACCAGATTTCATCAAATCAGTGTTTCACTTAACTTGACTTCTTCCACATTGCACCTAGTCTGAACTTTAGTAAGGTCGCAAGAGTCTAAGATGTCCAACCAGGAAAATAAAGCAGAAATTAATGGAATTAATCCCATCACATGAGTTTAGCCTTAGCTTGTGTTATCTCTGCTCATTGTCAATATGAGCTGCATCACAGAAGTTGGAACATATTATTATTATTGTAAAACATAATGTCTTTTTGTTTATAAGTCTATACACAGGTAAACACATACATTTATTTAAAATAGTTGCATATATTTTGACCTGTGTGTGATATATCAACAGTAGGATATAAAGTTTCCGTATTTTTTATGAAAGCAAATAACTGGAATAGCTTTAGTGTTCTTGCTAACTGTACTAATGTCATTCGCTCTGGATACTGAGATATTGCATAATTTTAAGTTGCTCTTAAGTATAATATTTGAAAATTTTTCCCCAATGGCTTTTTTTTTGTGATTAAAGTGAGCAAAACTCAGGGTGCCTGGGTGGCTCAGTCAGTTGAGTGTTTGACTCTTGATTTCAGGTCAGGTCATGATCTCATGGTTCGTGAGACTGAGCCCTGTGTAGGTCTCTGTGCTGACAACACGGAGCCTGCTGGGGATTTCTCTGTCCCTTTTCTGCTCTTTCTCTCTCTCTCTAAATAAATAATCTTCAAAAAAAAATTAGCAAAGCTCAGTAATTATGTTTGTTATACCTATCACCTACCTTTTTAAGTAACATCTTATTTTCTTGGAAGCATGATTCTTAGAAGTATGCAGATAGAAAGTTTCATTAGAATAAACAAAATGAAGGAATAATAATAGTATTACAAGGATTACTGTAGTATCAATAAATGCAGCTTTCCACATGAGCATTTAGGTTTCTCAATTCAAATGGAAATCTATATTTGATATCTTGGTGCCAAAGTAGCACCACTTGATTTCGTTTTAGATCTGATGTATCAAGCTTAAGAATTCTCCATTAAGGATTACTGCAGGAAAAAATATGGCTATTCTCATTCCATGTATCTTTTTAATATCTAGTTTCAGCGACCCATTGAAAAGCCAACACCTTTAAACTGATAGTAAACACACTGTATTGTAAAATCTGAAATTCCAAGTGCTGCTGTGACATCTTAGAATCTCACAGGGCCCCAAAAGCCTAACCATGAACTTCCCTACTCTTGGCAAATACACGTTCCCACTACCCCCTCTCCAACAGGAAAGGCTCCTCACCTGGCTAGTTCCCTTACCAGCTGTGCCCTACCTGGTCCTAACTTTTCCAGCTTGTGGAATTACTCAAACAAATCAATCACATCCTCCCAAAGGAACCAGGCACACCTTATCCTTTTGTTACGCCAGCACCTATGTCCACATCCCTGTTCGATCTGTTCCCAACTGTAAACTCCATGTGGCCTTGCATGGCATGCAGTGTCCTTCTCCCCTAGACTGTGAATATATTTGACTGGCGAACTACTGTGAAGTGTGTGTGAATATATTTGATGAACTACTGTCAAGTTTGTCTGACCAGTTTTGGGTATTTGTATGTTTGGGTATTAAATGTTTGGGTATCTAGTATTATTTAGTGAATGAGATCCCTCCTTCACCAATATAGTGAATAGGAGATGATCAGAAGATATATATGTGATGAAAAAGAATAGTTCATTAAATTGTTTCTCATATCTTTATGAGATTTAAATGTCTTTAATATAAATGAAGACTTTGCTGTTGTTTTATTGTTGTTCTGAGTCATTTGAGAGAGTAACATAATTTTAGCTTATATTATACAAATGTCATTTCCAGAGGAATATAAAATGGGTTTCAGCAAAGTGGGATGACTGGTGTTTTTGTTGTTTTTTTTTTTTTTTGAATAATGACCTATCAACTTATATTTGTTTATTTAACTCAGGAGTAAGTAGCTCTTAGACATGATGAATGATGAATCATTTGTAAATTTATCTAACTTGGCAGCAATAACGTTGGAGAATTGTATTCATGTTGCTAGATCTATGTGTGGTCATTACTGTTGACTGGATTCCATATAATTTGTAGGGCCTACTGGAGCCACCTTACCTTCTCTGATTTAATTACAGGTTTTGAAAATTTAATAGGACATTTGTGTACTCATGAATTTTAAAAAATAATAGTTTCTTTACCTGACAATAAATTCCACTGTTAGCTAATTAAATGGTTGACAGGGAAGTCTAAAGCAAACACATTTACACATACATACGCGTGCACACATATTTGCTCAAATAGGATTGCAAAATATTGGCCTTCCTATTTTTATGTTTTTATTTATTTTTGAGAGAGAGACAGAGTGCAAGTTGGGGAGGGGCAGAGAGAGAGCATGAGAAACAGAATCCAAAGGGGGCTCCAGGCTGGGAGCTGTCAGCACAGAGTCACCTGCGGGGCCCAAACCCACCAATCACTAGATTGTGACCTGAGCCGAAGTCAGATGTTTAACCTACTGAAAGACCCAGTTGTCTTGTAGAATACTGGCTTTCTAGGGGTAATATTTTGGGTTTCTCCATAGCTATTAAGTCAATGATTCTACTCCTGTGTTTATTTTTAAAATGTTAATCTTAGCATGGGGTTTGGAGAAACCTACATAAATTTTCTATACCTAAACTAACCTATACCTATAAAAATTAAACAAAGTTGGTTAGTACCATATTTTAGGCACTAGAGCATTTTTATTTACACTGATTCACTCCAAAAAAAAAAAAAAAAAAAGGAAATTTTGCATTGATGTCCCTCTCCAAAAGGAATCTTCAGTGTTACAGTCAAAGGTACATTGGTGTGTTACTGCTGCTGAATTACAACCAGCACTGAGCAATGACATATTTAAACGGCCTCACATGATGTTACAGAGGCATTTAGCATAATTGCCTAAAGGTCAGAATATCAGGTTCTGTAACTATCTTCCTAACCATTTATATTTCTCATGTATAAGATAAAGTAATCTCAAATTCCTCTTCAAATCTAGAATGTTTTTATTAAACACATTAAGAAGCTATGATAGAAAGCCCTGGGTTGATTTTCTTTTTACAGAGGTTTATTGGGAAAAGATTCTGAGCACTTGAGCATACTTAACAAATTATAAAATCCTTTGTAAAGTATTAATCTGAACTTAGTAATGTGTAACTTATTTTTGTTACACAGAAAGCACTGTTGTCCTTGAACACTCTTCTGGTCAACTGATGGAATATATTTGCCTTTCAAGGACATATGCACTAAAATATTTTCAATGTGTAAGTAAGTAAATAAACATGTATAAATTAATCATTACGGATTTACCATTTTAATGTTTTATGTTCAGTTTTATAAAAATACACATTTGTAGGCTTTTTGAATACTCTATAGCAGTAATCTGATATAGCAAATGGCTTCTACTTGGAGGCATTAAATATAACTTGAGTGAAGAGCAGTTATTCAAATGAATAAATGATTCTACATTTATAGATAATAGATTCTTATGATATTTCAATAGCATTACAGTCTTGAAGCTCATCATATTAATTATACTTGATGAATATTTGAATGATGCATATTAGATCTATTAACACATTTCAAATATATGTAAATTTTTTAAAAACAGGAAAATTTTAACATGATTGTGTGAAATTCATTGACAGAATTGTTTTTAATATTTATCACTTGTTAGAATTTTGTAGACAAAGCCTTGTTTTCCTTTAAGAAATAAAAATAAGCAACTGAATTTTCCCACCACATGTGAAACATTGGGAATATGCTGTAAAAGTTAACTAGAGAATGTTTAGCTTTTTTCTGACTTAGAAATGAGGACAGCCCAAAGACAATTTAATCAAAACCTTCAAACAAACAACTGCTCTCAGTGGAGAGTCCCAGAAGACATTTGTATAGCAAAAGGAAGAAAAGACTATAGCAGATATTAAATCTAAAAGTGGTGAAAACTGCAAATTATTTGGCATGTCTGTTCCCAAAACAAATGGTTAATTTAATTTCCTTTTATCTATTACAGTAAAAGTGCTTTCTTTAATCTTCTTAAGTCTCCCTTAAGAACATTAAACTATGAGCCAGAAGAGTCATGTTCAAGGTCTCACAGTAGCGTTGTGACTCTTGAGCAATTCACTCAGGCTCTTTTAGCTTCAGTTTTATTTTCCAGTACTAGGATAAAGTAATCATAATAATAATTGTTCTTCTTGGAGTTATTGTGAGATCAAATAATTATTTGCATGAAAGTACATTGTAAATCTAAGCACTATGCCAATATTAATATTAGTTTAGAACTAAACCATACAATGCTAATGAGTTATGATCAGGTTGGGTAAATGAGTGAGCAAAAGAGAAGATAGGCTAATCATCTTTATAGAAGTGGGAGAATGATGCTGCCACATTCAGGACCATACGTTTAGTGAAGAAACATTCCTTTTCTCAACACAGAACTTAAATTGAACGTCAATCTGTATGGCCCTTAAAGAACCTTAAGAAAAAGGAATCTTTCACAAAGCAATACTTATTCTTGAATGATCTTCTTGAAGGCATTGAGGCCAAAGAGTGCCTCTTCCACACAATTGTGGAAGCTGTCAATTACAGCTTTGATTTTCCCATATTTCCTTTCTGGCTTCAGCACTTCGTGGTTGTATAAACTTCAATAGGTTAATTTAGTTACTAAGCTTCAATTTCTCCTCTATGGATGGTAATGCCAACTGGCACTGTTAAGTTGAAAGAACAGAACTCAATAGGGTACAGTCATTAAGCATTTTTATTTTCCTCCCACTTCCATTCATGACCTTGGCGAATTAGTTGTTGGTCTCTCCTTGCTTGAAAACTCACAAGTCCCATGACTTTGTAGTCACTCTTTGATTAAAAAAAAAAAAGTCCTGAGGGCACTTCTAATCAAAAGAATATTTGTTTTCATTTCATTAAAATGTTGGCACAGTTGAATAACCCAAATTCCAACCTTATCTTGAGGTTAAAACACCACCCTTCTCACACTTTGAATATTCTGCAGGGTAAAAACCAACAATAGGGAAGACGAGTGTGATCACCTTCTTGATGTCCTGTTCTGCTAATTTTCCTCTTCCTATCCCCCAGCATTTGATTTGTTCCCTGTTAGTTTGCTTCTGCTCCTCCAGTATTAGGGTGGGTCCAGGGAGAGAGGAGAGGTGTGAGAAAATACCTTCTTATGAAATGGTATTTGTGTTTTCTAAGCTTGGTGGAGGTTAAAAGTTAACTGTTGCCTGGGCATTTTTGGCTTCTCAGACTTTCCCTCACTGTGAACCTCTAACTGTACTCCCTCTCTGAGCTCCTGGCTATCTTCTTCTCCTTGACTTCTCTTATCCTTCCTTGTTCATGGCTTTATTTTTCTCCAAAGCACTTTTCACAGTTTGACATACTTACTTGTTTATTGTCTGTCTTCCTTCAACAGAATATGAGATTTTAGAAGGCAGAGATTACCTTTTTATTTATTATTGTATTTCCTGTGCCTAAAATATGTAGTAGACATTCAGTAAATATTTGTTGATGGAAAATGAGTGAATAAGTGAACATTTGGAGGGAGATCCCTGGTAGCGGAGTCTCATTGTCTGTTTATGTACCTTATTTGCTGTCATCCAAAACAAGCTCTAGCTGGCTCCTGTGAAAATAGCCACACTTAGTTACCCTGAACACTAACGGTTGATAAGTGACAGGGCAGCTACTTTGGGAAGTAGCCCTCTATACTCAGCCCCCAATACTCTTCGGACACCTAGGTAACCACAAGCTCATATATTTGGACCTTTTTACAGATCAGTCTGGCACTGTCCAAAGGTACAAAGTCAAGTTCTCTGAGACTTAGGGTACCTTCTACCTGTCTTAAAATGAGGAATAAGTATCTCTTTCTCACATGGATTCCATGGCTCTTTACTACCTCCAAAGAAATTCCCTCCCAAACTCCTCTCTACGAATATTATTGATTTAGATGAACTGAGATTTGTAAAACTGTGGCAGACACTCTGTGTAGGTCAAGTAATTTGCCTCATACCTGTTGCTTTGCTCTTTTGCCATCAGAGCCCCAGTCAAATTTGAGATAAGAATAGTTCTATTTTGAAATCCTATTCCATCTACCCTGAAAAGCTGTTGTAAATGTGTAATGAGATAAGGTAAATCAATCATTTAACAGAAGGTATAACATAAAACACGTGTTTATTTTTTCTGCATTCTGTTCCCTAAAGTCATTTCTTGCTATTCCTACTAAAATAATAGATGGAATCCTAGCCCATAATTACATTTCCTTGAAAATTTTAAGCATAGGGGAAAAGAAAAAGGACTAATAAATTCCCTTGAAAATCTGAAGAAGAAAAAAAAAGGTAAAAAAGAAAAAAGCCCAAAGTCATCATGAATATGTCATGTATAAGTTAGAGTTACAATGTTTATTTTTTTTCCTGACAGGAATATATCATCTCCCGTTACTAATTTTTAAATTTCATGTCAGAGGTGCAAGCTAAGCAATTTTAAATTGTCGAGTCACATAAATTACTGACTTCCTTTAACAGCAAGGGCTATTTTCTGGTGCCCAGTGATTAGACCTGAAATACATTTTATAGTGAAGTGTGAGATTGAAGAGTTTCACCTCTAAATGTGGCATGCATGTGCTTCTTGTATCCTCCTTAAAAATGGAGTTTCGTGTTTAGCAGAGAGTGAAATTCGTCACTGACAAAGCATTGCAGGTGAGCTCATTCTCCTATTACCTTAATGTATGGAATTATTCCCTCAGGTGCAAACCTAATCACATGTGACCACTATTCATATAATACTTTCCTCCAAATCTATGCAGCCTTAACAGTATTAGCAACTAATGAATTCTTCTACAGAGAGACCTAGAGTAAAAATATTCTGTAACCAAGTAATCCTTCAGCAAATTATTTTGAGGTTATGAATAGTTTTATTTAAGTTATCAATACTTTGGCAACTTGGATATAATAAGATATAATGAAAGATAAATTTAAAATTATTCCCCAAAGCTGTGAACATTTACAGAGTTGAAATAAATAATTTGCTTTGAACAAAAATATAATATGACTTAAGAAAATCTCTTATTTGAAAACATAGTCTCATCAATAAAAATTTTCCATAAATATGAATTCTATATGCAAAATGGCTTGATGAAAAGGCACTCTTAGGGATATCCCAATTCCATGTGTTTTGAGTACCTACTTGAAGACCTGAGCAAACACCTTCATAAGGAAGTCAGTTATCAGATTTCTTTCACTCCCACCTTTATCAAAAACAATGCACCCAAGAATTTTTTTTATGAATCCTGACAGTACTTCTATATCATTGAGTTATAATAGTCTACAACATGTCTCATAGTGCACATTCTTTGAAACTCTCTTGGTGTCTTTGTGAAGGTTTAGTTAAGTCAAGATTCATATATCTGTCTCTAGCCCTTCCAAACCAGGGCAGTCTGTTATCCCCAGTCTGGTAATTAGAATTTAGAATGGGTGAAAGGCACTAATGTGGCAGATACCCAGTTACTAAATGGGATAGGATTGACATGATAATGAATCTCTTGATATGCTGAAGTACCTGGAACTGGTCAGAAGGAGTCCCCTCCCCATGTTAGATGGGGACATCTTGTGTGTCACATGGGGTAGGAGCAGGGAGAACATTAATCATAATTTTAAGAAAAGCATGTGTGTGGGAGCAGTTTCTTATATTCTATAAAGAAAAATTTTTGTTATATTGCTTTAAAACTCCCAAGATCTAGAACAGTGATAGAGTAGCCTATCAATATCTTTAAATTAAAAATGGATATCAAATATCTTTCTACCCCACCTGCATAGGCTGGTTATGTTGACATATTACTAACCAGGGTACAGAACTAAGCCTTGACACCAGTTTCTTTTTTTTTTTTTTTTAATGTTTTTATTTATTTTTGAGATACAGCATGAGCAGGGGAGGGGCAGAGAGAGGGGGAGACACAGAATCTGAAGCAGGCTCCAGGCTCTGAGCTGTCAGCACAGAGCCCGACGCGGGGCTCGAACTCACAGACCGCGAGATCGTAACCTGAGCCAAAGTTGGACGCTTAACCGACTGAATGACACCAGTTTCTAAAAGGAATTGAAACACATCTGTAAATTTGTGATTTTTTCTAGTCTTTAGAAAAGACCAAAGTATTGTTAATGTCATGGTAAAAGAAGATATTGCATGGATCATGCAGCAATTTCCAAGATTTTTCTTTACCTGGTCCTTCTTTCTCTCTAGTACTTTTTTTTTTTTTGAGAGAGAAAGAGAAAGTGAGCGAGGGAGAGGGGCAGAGAGAGAGAGGGAGGGAGAGAGAATCTTAAGCAGATTCCACGTTCAATGCAGAGCCTGCTACCCTGGGATCATAACCTGAGTGGAAATTAAGAGTTGGATGTTCAACTGACTGAGCCACCCTGGCGCCTCTTCCCTAGTTCTTTTATTTTTACATTCATTTCTTTTTTATTGTGATAAAATACATATAAAATTCATCATTGGGGTGTGTGGCTGGCTTAGTCCCGAGACTTTTTGTCTCAGGGTTTAAGTTCAAGCCCCTTGTTGGGGATGAAACCTACTTAAAAAAAAAAAAAAAAAAAGATAACAGCCTGAAAAAAACAATTTATCATTAGTGTCATTTAGTACATTTACATTGTTGTTCAACCATCACCACTATCTGATTCCAGAACATTTCCTTACCCCTGTAGAAGCCCTAAGCCCATTTTTTTGCAGTCACTCCCCATTTTTCTTTTTCCTTAAACCCTGGCAACTAATCATCTTTTTCTCCTTATGAAATTGCCCAGAATGGAATCATACAATATATGGCCTTTTGTTTCTGGCTTTCATTTAGCTTATTGTTTTCAATGATTATTCATGTTGTAACATGTCTTAGTATTTTATTTCTCTTTATGACTGAATATTCCATTGGATGTATATGTTATTGTGTGTCTATATGTACACACACATATAAATACATGTATGTGTGTATGTATACATATGCACATTTTATTTACCCATTTACTAATTGATGGGCATTTGGATTGGGATTGTTTCCATCTTTTGGCAATTATGAATAGTACTGTTGTGAACATTTGTGTGCAAATTTTGTTCGAACACTGGATTTCAAATCTTTTAGATAAATACCTAGAAGAGGAATTTCTGGATCAAATGATAATTCAATATTTAACTTATTGAGGTACAGCCAAACTATATTCCACAGCAGTCATACCAATAATTATACATTTGCATCAGCAACATACACGGATTCCAATTTCTCCATATCCTTATCAACACTTGTTATTTCCTATTTTTATTTATTTGTTTGTTTGTTTATTTTATAATTAAAGCCATCCTAGTGTGAAGCATTATGTAATTTTGATTTGATTTGTACTTCTCAAATGGCAAATAATGTTGAGCTTGTTGGCCATTTGTATGTAATCCTTGGAAATGTTTGTTCAAGTCCTGTGCCCATTTTTAAATTGAGTTGTCTTTTTGTTGTATGTGCTTTTTATATATTATGGATACAAATCCGTATTGGATCTTATATATACCTATAGTTTGCAAATATTTTCTCCCATTCTTTAGGTTGTCTTTTCACATTCTTGATAGCATCCTTTCATCTTTTAATTGTTATCTTGCCTTCTATGTCTTCTTCCCCTACTGTTTCCCAGGAGCAAATATGTTCCTCTCTCATGGATGAGCCGTTCTTTTGTGCTCTGAGAGAGCTCTCTGTATTCTAAGTACATTCAGGCATTGGGTGCTTAGGCTTAATTAGGCATAGTATACTCTCTGAATGAATATCAGTCTCCACACAGAAAAATATTATACTAATAACTAAGAAAATAAAGTGTTCTTCGTGTTTTTTGGGAGAATAAAAGTCTCATATACATATAAATGATTCTTGTACCTAAAATGAAAAGTTTTGGTACTATAATACAGTTATTCCTAGCAAAACAATTGGATGCAATGGTTGCTCATGAGTTTTAAAGAATTGGTGGGTTGTCCTGGGAGCATTATCAACCTGATACAGGGACCCAAATATAATCCTTGTAAGGCCAACACTGTAGATAAATCCTCTCTGTAGAGGAGTAGCCTTATTACAGAGTAGTTGTGACGGAGTCTTCAGCTGTGTGGTAGTATTAAGCCAAGTGTGAAATATTGGATACCTAGACTACTGAAAACAAGAGTGAATCAAAAATGTATACGTGCTTACATATTAACTCCGAACCAGGATAAATAGGAAAATAAAAAACATGTTGACTTTATGATTCAAGTTGGAAGCATGGGCAAACTTCTTTTACTATCAAGACATTTCCTCTAGTTTCAGAATACATTTAGGTTCATCTAACCCTCTGCTATAAAAAACAATTCTTTTTCACATGTCTTGATTTTAACATTATCTGTCTCTAAAAATTGGCTTGATGATAGTACCTGATATCTTTTATAAACAGTGACAAAACAGTGGATGCAGATATAAGTTCACTATTCCCTGCAGGATCAGCTGTTTTTAGTAAGTTTCATATTTGCTTTCAGTTTGACAGCCACTCCCTTGGGGGAAGATGTCTTTACTCTTATTAACTTATTTTAGCGAATACAGTATTTTCATCAGATGTAAAAGGATGGCCGTAAAATGTAACACCACATGTAACTTACAAGAGTGAGTCAGAGGTAGATTATACAGACAAGGGGAGAATACACAGAGGAGAAGGTGATATAAAGACAGTTGAAGAGATTGCAGTGATGTGTCTACTAGGCAGGGAAGGAATGCCAGGAATCACTGGTGGCCACCAGAGCTGGAAGAGACAAAGAAGTATTTACTTCTACATATTTTGGAGGGAATGTAGCCCTGTTAGTACCTTGATTTTAGACTTTTTGTCTCCATAACTGTGATAGAGTAAATTTATGTTGTTTTAAACCACTAGGTTTTGGGGTAGTTCATTATGACAGCCCTAGGAAACTAATGATAGATTTTGGTACCAGAAAGTGGAGTGCTGTCTTAAAAATTATTTAAAAATATGGGAAGTGGTTTTAGAACTTGATGATGGGTAGAGAGGCTGAAGAATTTTGAGATATATAATAGAGAAAAGCCTAGATTTCCTTGAAAAGACTATTCTTAGAAATGTGGACATTAAAGGTGATCCTGGTGAGATCTCACACAGAAATAAGGAACATGTTATTGGAAACTGGAGAAGTGCTCCATATCATAAAGTGTCAGAAAACTTGGCCTAATTGTTTTCTTTTCTTGGGTGGAAAGCAGACCTCGTAAACAGTGAACTTGGGTATATTTAGCTGAAGAGATTTCCGTGAAAAGTGTCAGAGGTATGGCCTGATTTCTCCTTGTTGTATTTAGCAAAATGTAAGAGGAAAGAGCCAAATTAAGGAAAGATCTGTTAAACAATATGGAACCAGAACTTGATTATTTTGCGGAGTTCCTAGCCTGTCCATATTGCAAAGGATGCTACTATTAGACTATTTACCATTAGGAAAGCATGCTCAGGAGAGGTTCAAGGGTGTGGCTAGATAATTTTATTGATCACTTGGATGTATGTATGATCATGGATCCACTTAGCTCTCTCAGCAGAACTCAGGTATAGGGGTGTCTGGGTGGCTCTGTCGGTTGAGCATCTGACTCTTGATTTCAACTCAGGTCCTGATACCAGGGTCATGGAATTGAACCCTGTGTTGGGCTCCATGCTGAGCATAGAGCCTGCTTATGATTCTCTCTCCCCCTCTGCCCCTCTCCCTTGCTCATGTGTATGCTTGTTCTCTTTCTCTCAAAAAAAGTCAGGAATAGATACAGGATTATCCAGGAAGGATCTGTGGAGAACCCTCTTGTTTAATGGTGTAGATTCCTTTAATATATGTGAGAGACAGGCAAGGTTTTTGAGACTTCTATGCCAGCAGAAACACTGCCAGCTTGGACAGAAGAGGACAGATATGGATAAAATAAAGGGTGGCTGCTGGACTTCTGAGATTCTATAGGCAGGAAATGGACTGATAGAGATCAGTGGCAGCAAATATATGCTACCTTTCAAGAAAAGGAAGAATGACTCCAAGGGTAGAGCTCAAGAGACAGAGGCCAGACAGGTGGGTGCAGAGGAAGACAGAGACACTAATATTGCTGGAGTTTCTATGAAAAAACTAATTTCTATTGTTTTAAGCTACTTAGTTTATAGTAATTTATTATGGCAGCCCTAGCAAACAGATGCATTCACATTTTCTGAAATCTGCAGGTATAATTTGCATTTTATTTTAGCTAATCATCTTCAACACAATGTGTCTGCAATTCTCTCTCTCTCTGTCTCTCTGTCTCTCTGTCTCTCTGTCTCTCTCTCCCACTCTCTCTCCCTCTCCCCTTTTCATATGTGCTTGTCAAAGCTAAACAAAAGCAAGGTAGAGTAGAAGACAGAATACCATAATGGAGAGCTTACCAGGATTTGATTCAAACTAGGTTTAAAGTCTACTCCTCCACTAACTGTGTGTGACATTGAGCAACTGAATTAACCTCTCTGAATCTACTTTCTTTAACTATAAGGTAAATATAATAAAGGTGATAAGAGAATTAAAGTAGAAAATATTTACAAATTGGCAGACATGGTACCTGTTAATTTTCCTCCTTTTTCTTTATCCCAGTAGTAACATTATGGATAGGAGGAGTAGCTCTGTAATCATGAACTCGTGCTTGCAAATTTTGAACATCTAGAATGGTTTTAATTCACATGAAAATATATAAGAGATTTATCAGAAATTTGGATCTTTTAAAGTCATTGTAAAACCTGCTATTATATAGATACATATCTTTATGGCCCCAGGGAATTCACTTAAGGATTTTTTCCCCAAAGACTATTTATTAAACTTAGATGTACAAAAAGATGTTTTATGGTCAGAGGAAAAAAAAAAAACCTAATGGTAAAAGAAAGGCTATACCTGCTATACATAGCCTTGGAGTTTTCTGTTAGTTTATTTCTGTTATAACTGATCCTAATTATTAAAACATACTTATAATCTTATGGGTTCCTAAAATGATCTTAATGATAGATAAGTGTCTCTATTTGTACTCTGTGCTCACATTTGAGGTTTTATTTCTGAAGACACTTACAGGGGACACATGCAGAGATTCTCATCCCTCCTGAATTAAGTCCTCATTAGCCTCACATGAAGTATGATAAGAATGCCTTGAAAAATTGTATCTATTTGTATCAATTGCTTCTTCAACTTTATGTTCTGGTCTTAAACATGGACCAAAATTCTGAAGTTGAAAATTGATTCCTCACTTAGAGTTAGAATAAAACCTCAAGTAAATTTGAAGTAATTGTAAATTTCCTGAAGGGTAAGGATGAGAGATCTCCCACATTATACAATATCCTTTAAATATTTCTCTTTTCATTTAGATCTCTTCTAAAAAGTTGACTATATTCTCTCCTCTTCCTAGGGATCTCATCCACAGTTGACATTAGAGTCTGGATGTCTAGAGTCGGAATGTAGGTGTTAAAATAAAAATTAAGAGTGTGGTGGGGCACCTGGGTGGCTCAGTTGGTTAAGCATCTGACTTTGGCTCTGGTCATGATCTCACAGCTCATGAGTTCGAGCCCCGTGTCAGGCTCTGTGCTGACAACTCGGAGCCTGGAGCCTGCTTTGGGATTCTGTGTCTACTTTGTTTCTGTCCTTATGCCACTTACACTCTGTCTCTCTCTCTCTCAAAAACAAACAATAAAAAAATTTATAAAAGTATGTGGAAATTTTCTAACATACTCCAGAGTAAAAAGAATAGTATGATGTGCTTCCACATGCTGATCACCAGCCTTAACAATGAACTTACGGTCAGCCTTGTTTCATCTCTGCCTCCACCCAACCTTGGATTATGCTGAACCAAATCTAAGTCATCGGATAATTTTGTCTGTAAATAGTTTACATAAATATTTCAGATGGAAACTATTTTAACGCAGTCATAACCTCCTTATCCTATACAAAGTAACACTAACTGTTTAATATCATCACATCTAAGCGCTCACATTTCTCCAAATGTTTAGTAATATAATTTTGTACAATGTCTTTTAATTAGAATCCAAAAGCATTTGTACATTGTAATTAGAAGACACATTTTGACTCTTGTCTAGAAGATCCCCTTTTCTCTCTTGTTTTCTTGGCTAATTATTATAGAAATGTCCTGATGAGCTGTATGTTCTGATATAGTAGCTTCTAGCCACATGTAGTTATTTCAATTTTAATAATTAAAATTAAGTAAAAATTTAACATAGAATTAAATAAAATTTAAAATGCTATGCTAAATATATTTCAAGTGCTCAGTAGCCTTATAGCTACCATATTAAATAATGCAGATGTAGAACAATTCCATTGTCATCACAAGTTCTGTTGGAATGTTCTTCTGTAGAGTTTTTCTCAGTAAAGTTTTTATTTTTGATGACACCCCTGTATGTCATTTGACATATTCTGGTCCCTGTATTTCCTGTAAATTGATAATTATATCTAAGAGTCTTGATAGATTTATGTTCACTATTTTGCCAAAACTACTATATAGCTTTTTGTGCACTTACATCAGGAGGTTCATAAAATCTGATGGTCATTTTTTATGCTGTTACTAGTCACTGATAATCATTGCCTAGTTCTGATAAAATGGTGTATTTTAATTACATGACTTTCATAATTTTTTTTCTTTTCATGTCATTCTTACCTGTATAATCATAATATATTTATGGCACGTAGTACTGCTTATTAAATTTTTATCTTAGCCTCTAGTACTCTAGACCCCTTTCTTTCTTCTGGGACAACATTCAGACAGTGATCTACCATTGTTACAGATCTGAGTCAAGTTCACATTTTGTAGTATTTGGATCAAGATAATAGCCTACCTTTCTGGGTTGAAAATTACTTTCTTACTTTCTGTTCTTTATTCAATAAAATTTCTCCTGGAGGTTTTATGCTTTGAAGACAGATTAAATACATGTATCTAACGTTGATCCTTTCAAACTTCAGTAAAGCTATATTAAAGATGTAGGCCCACAAAGACAGGAGAGAAAACAATTGCAACAGCATTTTAGAAGTTAGAAAGGAGATGAACAAGGACTACCCACTTAGGAAACACTAATCTGGAAGTAGAAAAAAGGAGCCAAAATTAAAAATTCTAAAAAACTCAGGAACTAGGAGTGAAACAGTATGCTGTTAAAGAAGGTCTGATGATTAAAAACCAAATTCCTAGAAAACCTCCTCCATTTAATTAGATTGTTTTTCCATTACTCTGACAGTGCTCTGGAGATTTGTTTGCTACAAAGGTATTCCTGGACTGGACTGTTGAGAGTGAATGTATATTATTGTAAAGAGAATGATTAGATCATATATATATATATATATATATATATATGTATATATATATGTACATATATATATATAGTATACATATACATATATACATATATATACATATATATATACATATATATATATATATATATATATATATACACACACACATACATACACACACACATACACTCACACTAAGGTTTTTGCCTGTATACTTGGCTCCCAGACTGGGGACAACCAGAATTTTATTCTCTGACAGGAGATGAGAAGATCTGTCTCTGGTAAATTTGCCTTCCCATAAAATAGGAAGCAAAAAGATTGACATCCACATTTTCCTAATAATTGTCCAGATCTCCCTCCAAATTGTCAGTCCTCACTGGATGCTCAGAGGGAAAAAATATTATGCAGAAAGAAAAAAAAATTAACATTAATATCCTAGCAGTAATCACAGAGACTATTTTCTTATAAAACAAACAAAAGATTATATGAATATTCAAAGAATATTATAAAAATTTAAAAAATGATCACAGGGAAAAAGACTTATGTAAGTGTTATAAAGTTGAGGAAATCTTCCAGAGATTAAAACATATTAAAAAAAAAAAGATTGAGGGGAAGGGAAAGCATAACAAACTGGAAGGCCAATAAAAGTCTGGGTTTTTTCAACAGCAATACTGGAAGCAAGAAACAATATAATGCCTTCAAATATCTGAAGATAAATGATTCTTAACTGACAGGTCTATACTTGGCCCAGCTACCAAGTTTTATTTTACATATTCAAGAAAGGGAAAATTTAATTTCCTATTTCCCTTTCTTTGGACGGTACTAGAAAATATATTCCACAAAAGTAGGGAAGTTGACCAATAAAGGTGAATATAAAGAGGGACACGGGCAGGAAACAGGAGACCCAACAAAAGAAGCAGACAAGAAACCTTTAGAATGATGGTGAAAAGAATATCTCAGGTTGACTGTTGGGCTCTAGACATACATGACATGAAACTAGGTGGCCAAGTACAATGTAGAGCTTCATCTTTATAGCAGTCCATCCCACAGAGTAAAGTGATAGGCATAATGGATGTCAGTCTTTTCTATTGATGTGACTCATAATATTGATGATACATAACACACTGGATGAGAAGACAGCTAAGAAGTCTGCTAGCATCACAGATGGTTATATTGAAGCCTTGTGTTTTTTATAACTAATGTTATGATAAGACCCTCTGCTCTTCATGGATTAAAATATAGAACCCCCCCCCAAATATAGCAAAATATCTCTTTGAAAAAGAAAAACCGGTTTGTACATGCATAAAATTTCCCCCAAATTTATATCCACCTGAAATCTCAGAATATGACCCTATTTGGAAACAGAGTCTTTGCAGATGTTAATGTTAATTAGTTAACATGAGGTCATACGGGGTTAGAATGGACCCTGTCTCCAGTGACTAGTGTCCTTATCTGAAGAGGAGAGGACATAAATAAACACAGGGAGGAAGACCATGTGAAGATGGAGGCAGATTAGAATGATGTAAGTAAAGACAAGGAATGCCAAGGATTGCCATCAACCACCAGAAGCTAGGAAGAGATAGAAAGGAATCTACCCTAGAGCCTTCAGAGGGAGCATGGCCCTGTTGACAACTTAATTTCAGATTTCCAGCATCCAGAACTGTGAGAGAATATATTTCTGTCGTTTTAAGCAACCCAGTTGTTAGTAATTTACATGCAGTTAATAAGTTCATTTTCTAGAGGTTCAGAATTTCAAGTTCATAAGCACTAAGGTCATTGTTATAAAAGTTGGGTACTGGGCTTTTGGTCCATAAGCAATTTTATTCCCATCATTTTTTTAAGGGAAAATAAAAGCAGCTGATTTCATTTCAAGTTATAATTCTAGTCCCCAAAATGTAATGTTTGCTAAGTGCGAAGACTGTAGAAAGTTGTAATCTGTCCTTTTGATCAGACTGGCAGTGCAGACTTTAAAGGGATGTGGTCTCAGTGAGAATTGATTGGGGAAGATTAATTCTGACTCATTCCTCCTGTCATTGCTCTCAAGGCTCCTCACAACTGCCCCCTACTTCCTTTTTGTCCCCTTCATTTTCTTTCCACTTATAAGATGCAACTGAGAAGATTGCTTTACCTCTAAAACCCTCCTGAAATTTCATTTTCCTTTTTTCATTTCTGAAGATTTCACATTAAACAATCTCTCTTATTCTCTTAAATAGTTTTTATCTTCTAAATAATAGAGAAATTAATACATAAGCTGACATCCTAAATGGGTCAGAATATTCACAAAGAATGGGACAGTTCCATCTTTTCCAAGAACATTTTTAAGAAATAAGAATTTTAAGCACATCAGATATGATGTGCAGGATAGCTCCCGGGTTTAAGCTGATCACTGAGTGGCACCCTGAGAGGAAATGGAGGAATTCATTCTCATTCTCCTGTTAGCACTATGTGTATCCTCAACTCTCAGTAGTCCTTGGTGGTCCTTTCAGGAATAAAAGTATAATCATTTTTTCCCCCTGCTTTGAGGAACATTAGGAAGTTTGGAATGGGAATGCTCTACAAATTCAAAGTGGCATAAGGAGGTTACTGACAAGTACAAACACGCTTTGCCAGTTTTAATTCGACAAAATGCTAATTAGTGTCTGAAGATGTGCAAGAATGGATTCTCTTTGTCTACAGTAGGATTTAGATGTTATGGAACCCACTCAATAATGTATACTTCAAGCATAGGTGACAATACAAGAACAAGAGGAAATATTCTTCTGTGGAATTGTGAAACCCCACAGATTGACATTCTTTTGACTTTCTCCCTGTGGTTCTGGCAGATATCTTTACCATGTAGATAGAGTTGTTTCCCTTTCCAGATAAATGGATTTCCTGATAGCACTTTGCCAGAAAGTCAATTTTCCTCAACAGCCATAGTTTTTGTTGTTATTGTTGTTGTTGTTTTTCCTGAAAAAGATAAGTAAGCACACCTGTTGTGTAGAAAAGAGATAAAGGAAGGTGTCATCAGTGAAATCAATGGATCAATTGGCCATGTGGTAGACTGGTATAATTCTCTTTAGGGACAGATGGCCCTAACAGATGCTATCTTAGGTGAAGTATACAGAATGAAATGAGGAATGTAAATGACTACAGGTACACAGAGACACAATAGAGAAATTACAGCACATGGAAGAAATTGAAAAGGAATAGTCAGAGGCATAGGAGGTTAATCAAAGGAGAAAAGTGTCGTGGAAACAGAAGAGAGCAATTCAAGAGACAGTAATTAGCAGTTATTTGTTCCAGAGATTTTAAATTAGATAGCCCACACTATGCTTATGGGACTTGGTAATATGGGCTATTTTGACACAATATAAGATAATAGCTAGTATTGTTAATACAAGGACTTTTGGTGTAATGAGACAGCATAGGTAGATTGCATTGGGCTAAGGAGTGAATGGGCGAAGAGAAAATACAGAACAAATGTCAACTTCTCTTTCAGTGATTTCTTCGTGAAGGCAAGAATAGAGCCACCATAGTAAATAGATAAATGAGTTGTTACTGTTGGCCTCTAGAGTGACTTCTGGTGTACAAAGGGAGACAGAAACATATTTAGATGTTGTAAACACAGTGTAGTAATGCTAGGAGAAATATAGCCTGGGAGTCTTTGAGAATATGGAGAGGGAAAATTAATTATACTGAAGGGGAAGCATTGGTGATCAAGGAGAGCCTTCTGGTAGGCGCAGGCTTAATAAAGGGTCCACCTGGATGAGGCAAATTCAGTTTCTTCTGCACAATACTGTTCTAGGCAATTTACTTAATTTATTGTGGCCAGGTAGTTTGATAGAGTCAGTTTGAACATTTCTCTCCACCTTTATTTTTTCGTGTCATTATCCTTTCTCACTCCCACCCACCACAACCCACACTAAAGTAGATGCAAAGATTAAAGGACATTGCCAAATAAAATACGAGATGATGATTCTCTCCTTAGATACTTTCTTACAGAGCTGATTTTTGGAAAGTACAAAGGAGTGGCCTGAGGTAAGAGGAGGGATAATGCTCAGTAGCATCAAAATTAAAAAAAAAAAAGTTTACTTTTTTATTTTTGAGAGAGAGAGAGAGAGAGAGGGAGAGTAAGAGAGAGTGTGAGTGAGGGAGGGGTAGAGAGAAAGGGAAACACAGAATCTGAAGCAGGCTTCAGGCTCCATGCTGTCAGCACAGAGCCTGACTTGGGGCTCAAACTCACAAACCATGAGATCATCACCTGAGCCAAAGAGGACACTTAAGTTACTGAGCCACCCAGGTGCCCCAGTAGCAACAGGATTTAAACTGGAGAAGGAATACATTTTAGAGGGAGAATAGAGACTTCTTGGAGCGCCTGGGTGGCTCAGTCGGTTAAGCGTCCAACTTTGGCTCAGGTCATGATCTCTTGGTTTGTGAGTTTCAGCCGCGCATCGGGTTCTGTGCTGACAGCTCAGAGCCTGGAGCTTGCTTCGGATTCTGTGTCTCCCTCTCTCTCTGCCCCTCCCCAGCTCATGCTCTGTCTCTGTCTCAAAAATAAATAAAAAACATAAAAAAAATAGAGACTTCTTATTAATTGTTATTATTAACAGTATTAGTGTTTTTATTGCAGAAGACCAGGTTGGAAGGTTAGAAGGGACCCAGGTGATGAAATGGCCTCAAGTATGAATGTTTCTTATCATAACTCATGTGCAACATGCCTTTTAGCATTTTTTGACACTTACAAACTTCTCTAACATTGTGGGGGCAAGAGGAACATGGTTGGATTATCAACTTGAATAAGAAGTACTAAACTTAACCAGGGAGAATATCTCTATAAGCAGGGGCAGTAGTGGGTTAACTCTTGTTAGTCAAAACCTTGATGATTTTACCTATAAAATGGGAATGATAATATTACCTACCACAGAGTGTTGTTTAGTACATCAAATGATATAATAATCCAGTACATCTGCTAGAAGAGAGATGGATTAATCCTATTTGGAAGGAATTAATATTATCTGGAGACTCTTTATATTTTTATGCTATAGTCAGCATTTAGTAAAAATGAAAACAAAAGCGACCCCCCAAACCTGAGTATATAAGGAACTTGACTATATAATTGAAATTAAGAGAATAAAAAAGAGAATCAAAGCACCCATAATTGACCCAGATTTTGGAATTAGCTAACCAGAATTTAAGAAGAACTATAATTTATATGTTCAAGAAAAAAAGAAAATAGATTAACATATAAGGAATTTCATCAGAGAATGTGAATTTATTAGAGGGTCAAATAAAAATTATACACATGAAAAAGGAACTATTTAGTATTAAGAATTTAGTACAATACAGGATGAGGGAACTGGAAGGCAGGCTAATAAAGAGTATTCACACTGAAGTCTGGAAAAGATAAAAAAGATACAAAATATAGAGAAAAGTGACACATAAAAAATGGTGACAAGGTATTGTAGTTGGCAAAACCATGGTAGCAATTCCATTCCAAAGTATATGCCCCAAAGAAATATATGTATACATAGATGACCATCAAAAGACATGCACAATAAAGTTTATATAAGAAGTATTTTTAATAGTCCCAAACTGGAAATAACTGAAATGCCTATCAGTAGCGTGATAGGTAATACTGTACTGCATTAAAAATAAACTAAACTGTGCACAAAATAATGAATAATTTTCAGAAACATAATATAAACCACATATTCTATGACTGTATTTGTAGAAGTTCAAAAATATAATCTGTATCTATGCTGTTTTAAACCCAAAGAGTTTTAAACCCATGGTGTCCCATGGAAGAAGTATCTAAGTGTGCAAAAGCAGGTTTCTGGAGGCCCTGGTGAAATTCTGTTTTTTGATGAGTTGTGTTAAAATGATATGCCTACTTTGCAAATTTATAGAGCTTTACATTTATGAATTGTATACTTTTAGTAGTCTAATGTCAGTACTACCACTATGGTTAATGCTTATGATTGTATGTAAAGAGTCAAATTATCAAAAGTTTCTTTTTTTAATTTACTAACGGCAACTTCAGTTTTCAATTTCTTGTACTGATACCAAAGAAAAACAAAATACTTTTGAGTATTAAAATGAAGGTATTGCACCAATTTTTTACTTAATCTCAGTATTATTATTTACATCAAACACTAATAACTCAATATGAAAGCCTGATATGTCAAAACAAGAGAAAGTTTTAAAATTAAAGGAAACATGGCCTGTTGAACAAAAGAATCATAAGCATAGACTCCAAGAAACAATATGAATATGCACTTTCATGAGGAAACCAATCAAGTCTGTCATTTAGCATCATTAATTTTCAATTGATTGAGTCACATTGTGAATTCAAGTAGGGCATGCCATTTTACTGTATCATGAACATTGTGTATATGTTTCTGTCTCTTTATTAGAACATATATCTATACAAATCCTCTTAGCTTCAAACTACCAGGAATGCTAGTAGGTTGAGTTTAAATAAGATAATGAAAAATCTGTTGGCACCAAATGTGAAGAGTAAGCTGTAGTAATGAGCTAACTGTGAAGCTGGGCTCTTTCGATATGTTGGCTGTATGACCAAGAGACTGAGATCTTTTTTTTTTTCCCCTTGTTCCCCTTGAAAATTTTATTTTATTTTATTTTATTTTATTTTATTTTATTTTATTTTATTTTATTTTATTTTATTTTATTTTATTTTAATATGAAATTTAATGTCACATTGGTTTCCATAAAACACCCAGTACTCATTCCAATAGGTGCTCTCCTCAGTACCCATCACCCACCCTCTCCTCCCTCCCCCCCCCCATCAACCCTCAGTTCTCAGTTTTTAAGAGTCTCTTATGTTTTGGCTCCCTCCCTCTCTAACCTCTTTTTTTTTTTTTTCCCTTCCCCTCCCCCATGGTCTTCTGTGATCTTAACAGCCCCTCAGTAGGGTGAAAGTAGAATAGACTGGGAGTAGGGAGCAGTTAAGACTCCTTGCATTTTCTCAGCATGGAGAACTGTATACTCTAAACTCTATGCCTTTAGTAAAATAGGACTAGAAGAAGTCTACCAACCTATCAATGGAAAGGAAGCTGGAAGTAGTTTAATTCAATCTGAGCTCTAGGAGTTTAAAGAAAACAACTTGCTTCAGAATGTCTAATTATTGACCTGTCTCACTGCAAGTTTGTGTGGGAAGATGTGAGCTAGGAACCTCCTACTCTGCCATCTTGCTGACCCCGTCTCCAAATTTAAAGTTCAAATTTATCTTACCCATTTGGTCTGGAAAATTATAGCCTGAGATACTAACCTAAGTATTCCTAAGTAGTATTCCAACTTATTAGCAAAATATGTGAGATCTGTCTTCAAAATATATCTAGTACTGACTCATTTCTCATGATATGTCCTAGTACTGTCCTACTCTTAGCCACCACCATAATCTCTCCTCTACATTATCATGATGACTGCATGGCAAGTTACTTTGCTTCTACACTTGACATTTCTGTTTATTCTCTACAAAGTCATATTATGCCACTCATCTGCTCAAAACTCAGTGTTTTCCTGTATCACACAGAATAAACTCTGTGTCCTTACCATAGTCTTCCAGGCACCTTGTTCCAGGGTCCTCCTGATCTGGTCCCTCGCTACATTGCTCATCTACATCCTTCCACCCTTCTCCTCCTTCACGTTGCATCACACACTGGAAATGCATTTTTCTTGGGAAAACTGGGTAAGTTCCTATCTCATGGCCTTTGGCTATTCCCTCTGCCTGGATCACTCTTTTCCCCAGAAATTCATTTTTTTAATGTTTATTTATTTTTGAGAGAGAGAGAGAGAGAGAGAAAGGGAATGAGTGGGGGGAGGAGCAGAGAGAGGGAGAGAGAGGATCCGAAGTGGGCTCTGTGCTGACAGCAGAGAGACAAATGTGGGGCTCAAACTCAGGAACTGTGAGACCATCACAGTCATATATATATCCATGCTTAACCTGACTGAGCCACCCAGGAGCTGTCAGCACAGAAATTCCCATTAGGATGGGCCCTAATTCAGTATGATTTGTATTATTATAAAAAGGGGTAGTTTGGAAACATACATATAAAGAGAGCACCTTTGAACATGAAGATGGTGTCTATAAACCAAGGAGAGAGGCCTCAAACAACAGATTTTTCCCTCACAGCCCTCAGAAGGAGCTAACTTGCTGACATCTTGGTTTTGGACTTACAGCCTCTAGAAATAGGATACAGAACACATTTGTTGTTTAAGCCACTCAGGTTGTGGTACTTTGTTACAATAGCCTCGGAAACTCTTACCTTCATTTAAACAAAGCTTCACTCTGGGGCGCCTGGGTGGCTCAGTCTGTTGAGCATTCGACTTTGGCTCAGGTCATGATCTTGCGGTCTGTGAGTTTGAGCCCTATGTTGGGCTCTGTGTTGACAGCTTGGAGCCTGGAGCCTGCTTTGGATTCTGTCTCCCTCTCTCTCTGCCCTTCCCCTTCTCATGCTCTGTCTCTCTCTCTCTCTCTGTTAAAAATAAATAAACATTAAAAAAATTAAAAAAAAAACAAAGCTTCACTCTACTTGATATAAAATAACACTATTATTTTATTACTCTTTACCCCACCTTTGTACTATTTATTCTTAGCATCTGTATTCTTTGTCTCCTTGTCACAAAATAGAAACTCCACAGGTAGAAATACTTTGACTGTATTTTCTTGTTTTATCAAAAACAATACAAGAAGAAATAGAACACTTGAATAGAACTTCAAGAAATAAGAACTTGAAATAATAACCCATATACCCCCATCCAAAAAAGCACACAAACCAACAAACAAACTCCAAACCAGGACCATTATTAAAATATTCAATTAATAGATTATTGACATCCTACTAAAATTCTTTTAGAAAGTAGGAAAATAATTAATTTTATTGATCTCATTTTAAGAGGTTGATATATATTTGGTAATGAAAACAGAAAAGAATGCAGCATGCTATTTTTGATTTGCAGTATTTATGTGCTAAACATTGTTTTAAGGACTTTATAATGTTAACTCATTTAATCTTTTACCAACCAACTGAAGTAGTGTTACTTTCACTTATTAGTAAATGTACAAATAACTTTAGATTATATTAGCTAACCAAATCTAGTAGTATATTAAATGAAACATGAGTTAGACATATTGTAGTCTTTTAAGATGTATTAAATGTTTGCAAATAATTAATGAAATATATAAATTATATTTTGTAATATAGCAATATATTCATCATACATATGGAAATATTTTTATATAATTAAATATTTACTTATGATTAAGAGAAAAGTGAAAATTCTTAGTAAATTTGGACTTAACTAGAAAAATGTCTCCTAAAATCTCAGCAAATATCAAACTTAATGGTGATAGGTACAAGTGTTTTCTTTTAAATCAGGAAAAAGACAGGAATGCCTGCTCCAGCCATTTTTATTAAACACTGTGCTTGAGACCCTAAGCAGTGCTGGAACACAATAAAAACAATAAAAGCTCTAAAATTTCAAAAGAAACAAAATCATCAATATCCTCACTTATGTGTTTGTATACCCAGGAAACATAAGAGAGAAATATTTGGAGTTAATGAGTGGGTTCAGCAAGATAGTCATATATAAGATCATAAATCCATTATGTTAGTATACACAGCAAAAACAAATAAGATAACATTATAAAAGCAATGTAAACTATAAAGCACTAAGTAATAAATATGAAGAAAGTGTGTAAAATGTTTAGGGGAAAATTATAAAGTTTTATTGATAAGCATTAAAGAATTAAATATAGAGGTATTCATATCCATGGCTGAAAAATCTGAACTGTTTGTATAAGATAATTCAATCCTAATTAACTGAATACAGTGGCAATCAAGATCCTTTCATAGTTTTTATGGAATTGACAAGGTGATTATATTACTTACAAAGTCATTGAAAGGGTTAGGAATCATTAAGAGAAGATTTAAGAAAAAGAATAAGCTGAGGGTGTTTGCCATCCAGATCACAAGAATAAAGTTGTGGCATTTGTGTAGAGAGATAGATAAATGGGCTAATGGGACAGAGCAGAGCAAACAAATTTTAAACCTGGCTTTATCATCTATGAAGCACTACAGATCAGTGAGGTAAACAATTAACTGTATGTATATGATGATGGTAGAATGTGTTATCCATATGAAACAAAATATATGTTTACTTTCTACCATGCCCAGAAACCACAGGGATCAAAAATCTAATCAGGAGCAGCAAAATGTCAAAGTTGGAAACATCTGTTTTCTAAAAGACAACAGTAAACTAAGTGAAATGGTAATCCGATGGTTCATAGTCCAGGAAAGGTTAATTGCAGGATACACAAATGCCTAACAATAATAATTAGAATACATAAATTAATAATAAAAAAATGTTCAACCAAGATTTGCATATAAAATGGGCAAAAGATAAAGAATAGCAAGGCACACAAAAAAATACTGCATATAGAAACATAGATATAGATGTGGATATGGATAAATACATGCATACAGATACCATCAACTCATTATAGTGTTTGTTCAAGAGGAGGAGGGAAATGAGTTGGTCTTGGGGTTGAGTTCAAGCCTCATGTTGGATATAGAGGTTACTAAAATAAAATAAGCATATTTCCAAGCATAAATTGTATAGGGCCACTTGGTTTCTAGTGGCCTAGCACAGATATATTAAAGAAAAAGCTGTTGAGTTTTCAAGTTGAATTTTGACGAAATGTAAGGAGTTCAGAACAGTTTTTCCACACAGCAAAAGATTACCAAATTAAGTAGTTGCTTCAGATAAAAGATAAAATCCAGAGCAGTAAAGTATGACATTAGGGATAGATGTAAAGCTGTAACAACCTTTGGTAAGAATTCAGACCCTCTTTTCTGCACACCATGTCTTTAAGACTCTTAGTGGGGTTTTCTACAGCAACATCAGAAGCAAAGCAAGGCTGAGTTGGAAAAGAAAAGATGATTCAGAAGGCAGAATACATACAGATATCAGAGCCAAGACATGCAGAGAAGCAGTCCTAGGGAGAACTGGGCCCTAACCAGTGGACTAAGGACTTTGGCCAGATGGATTTGAAAATTTCTGTAGAATACTAACTTATGTGCCTCCTAGTGCTCCTTTTTGAAAAGGAATGTTTATTAGTATTTCTCCATTCCTTTGTTATCATTCTGTGTTATGTGCGTACATGGAAGGAGACATAACTTTATTTCTTTAATTCACAGTTTTTGCATTGAAAGGAATCTTACACAGGGAATCCTATTTACATCTGGATCTAATTTAGATGATGAGATATTAAACATCAAATCAATATTGAAATGGGATACGACTTTGGGGGATCTTGGGAAGAGCTCAGTGTATTTTCCATGTGGGAGAAACAAAAATAATTTTAGCTGAAGAGGGAACTATGGCATGTTAAAAATGGTAAAAATTCTTTGTCAGTCATTCCAGTCAGTGGTGAGGTATGTTTCCCCACCATTTAAATGTAGGTCTCTATATGAAAACTTTGAATCATGCAATAAATCATGTTATTTTAATTCTGAGCCTAGACTTCAACAGAACTGGCAATTCGTTTTTTTTTAAATTAAAAAAAAAAAAAGTTTATTTTTGAAAGAGAGACAGCGTGAGTGGGGGAGGGGCATAGAGAGAGGTGACAGAATCTGAAGCAGGCTCCAGACTCTGAGCTGTCAGCACAGAGCCCTATGTGGGCTCAAACTCATGAACTGTGAGATCATGACCTGAGCCGAGGTCAGACACTGAACCAACTGAGCCACCCAGGCGCCCCAGAACTGGCAATTCTTACCTCAGTCTCTGGAAGTCCTCAGCCTCCATGTAAATATAATAAGTCTGGCTACCCTGCTGGGGAAAACCCAAAAAGAGTCCCTGAGAGAAGAGTAGTGCTGTCTCCAGCCTTCCAACCTCCTTGTCAAATGATCAGGCAGATGCTTGTATCCATCTTAGATTCCTCAGACCAGTTCAGCCACCAGCTTAATACTACTGAGTGATAGAGGCAATGCCTTGCATAATAGTAGGAATGCATGGGACGCCTGGGTGGCGCAGTCTGTTAGGTGTCTGACTTGGGCTCAGGTCATGATCTCACAGCTCATGAGTTCAAGCCCCACATGAGGCTCAGCGCTCACAGCTCAGAGCTTGGAGCCTGCTTTGGATTCTGTGACCCCTTTCTCTCTCTGCCCCTGCCCCATTCATGCTCTGTATCTCAAAAATAAATAAACATTAAAAAAAATTTTAAAAAGTTAGTAGAAATGCATAACCAAGCCCTGCCCGATTTTCTGACCCATGGAATGGTGTGATACAAAATTATTGTTAAATCTACTAAATTTGGAGTAGTTTGTCACATAGCAATAGATAACTAGATAGACAGGTAGAAACATAGGTAGATTAGATAGACTGTATATGTAGAATAGATAACTAAATTAGAATTCTGTTTATCTGTAAAAAAGAGATGTTTGAACTATGTTATTTCTATGTTAAAACCCTCTAATTCCTAAGGCTAAGGATTTATTCTGGTTTATCCCCTCCACTTTTGAAGCATCTTTCTTACGTACTTTGCTAAATCTCCAGGTCAAAGTAATACAGTAAAGAATAGATAAGTAAATCCTTGCTAGGCATCAACTAGGGTAAAGGTATTTGGAGAACTGCCTCTCAGTTTAAACCAGTTGAACTGTGAGAGTGCCTATGGTTTTAGAAACCCTGTTTTATCATGTCATGGCCTGTCTTCTAACAGTATGGTTTCAGTCCCCTGACACTTTTGAAATAATCACATTCAAACAGAATCTAAGCTGCTGGGATATATGTTAATTGCTCTACACTAGTGAGTATAGATAAGAGCAGTTGAGGTTCCCTTGAGATCAGGAAAATTGTGAAGGGTCAATTTCAAAATGAGTATTAATAGGTAGGTTGAAAAAATAGTTCTTTTCTTTTTTACAGAGTATATTTAACATTGTTTGAACATTATTAATTAAATAGGCTGAAGGTGCTAGTAATAACAGCAAATTATTCAACAGAAATGCTTTTGAGTGCATGTTTCTTTCTGTTCATTCTCTCTCTTTTTTTTTTTCTGGGAAATTTTATTGTAAAATGTCCCTTTTATACATGTATTTCCCTTTGAAATAGAGGGTCCAGATTCAGCATACCAACCCTGTGATGATCTCTATGGGATGAACTGACAATTATCAATGATTTACTTGATGTTTGGTGCAGTGCTTGTTATTGTCTATGATTTCCCATAAAATTCTAGGCCAGTGTTTTATTTATTTTTTATTTTTTTATTTTTTAATGTTTATTTATTTTTGAGACAGAGAAAGACAGAGCATGAGCGGGGAGGGTCAGAGAGAGAGGGAGACACAGAATCCGAAGCAGGCTCCAGGCTCTGAGCTGTCAGCACAGAGCCCGATGCGGGGCTCGAACCCACGGACCGTGAGATCATGACCTGAGCCGAAGTCGGCTGCTTAACTGACTGAGTCACCCAGGCGCCCCTACACCAGTGTTTTAGATAGAAAAAGTATTTAACTTTATATTTTTATTAACTGCAATTTTTTGCTGCTTTCATAAATAAGGATCAAATGCAGAGTTTCTTCTTAAAAGAAACTGAACAGTCCACACAAAAATGGTACTAAAATACATGCAAAGAAATTAGAGATGTCAAATTTGAACTTCTGAAATTCTTATTGGTGAGATCAAACATAGTCTCTGGGTCACAATTATAAATGCGGGACTGTAAACAATTCACTTCATTTTCTGATAACTGAAGTTGATGGATAACTAACACAAACGACCTTGAATGTTGCTAGTTTACAATTTGACATTTGTAGTCGAATAGAGTTTTTCCTTCCATTGAGAGTGGACTAAAATTGCTATATACTTCTAAGAAGTATATTTTTTCTTTAACATCAACTATCCCTCTTAATACAAACCTAAATAAAAGTGTATCTACATATTGTTAGACACTTGGAGGTGCTTGAAGACAGCACTAATATATATAAGAATAAGCTCTTTATGAGCAGCAAAGAGGCATTTATTGATTATTTCTAGGTGACATTCATGATTAATTTTCAACTATGACTAATACTTGCAGTCAGAAATCTATTATTTGATTTTTAAAAATACCAATTTAACACATTTCCAATTTTATTGCTTTTCAATATATAAAGTATAAATATATTATCTGAATGTATGAATAAGTTGAATTATCACTGATTAATATTTTGGGAGTACCTACCCCTTCAAACAGGAATAGGGAAAAAAGATCCCATCACCATAGAACTTTTAATAAATAGTTGTTTTTAAAGTTTATATGTATACTGTTTTAGTGCTTATGAATTCTACAAGCATGGATGTCTTTGATAATATGACTTTGAAAGGATAGGTTTGATATTTTATTTTATTTTTCTTGTTTTTTTTTTTAATCTTTATTTTTGACAGCAGTGGGGGGTAGGGGGTGGGAGGAGGAACAGAGAAGGAGACACAGAATCCGAAGGAGGCTCCAGGCTCTGAACTGTCAGCACAGAGTTGATGACCTGAGCCGAAGTTGGACACTTAACCGACTGAGCACTCATGATTGTTTTCACATTAACAGGAGGCCTTGTAATGAATAATCAAGTAATTGATAATCTAATGGATATATGGTATAATTTGTAAATAAAGATCCACAAACACACAGAGACACTTTTCTCCTTCCTAATCTATAATAGAATTCAAATTTAATATAAACCAAACAAAAATAGCATTAGATTCTTATACTTCAGCTAATAAGAAATTAATTAGTTTGTAAGAAAAGATGGTTATATCTAGTAGTTTGGTTCATAGGAAGAAGTTCCTAAAGATGATTGTGGAATACTGGACCAATCACACATACATACAAAATGCTGAAATATCCTGTATTTAAAAATGAATCCTTACAGACTGCTACTGGGTCAATGTCAATACATCAAAGCATTGTGAGGCCACAAAAATTAATCACCAGAAATAGGTTTCATAACAAGGAGCAGTCCAACAGGGCAAAAATAAATAAAATATAATAATTCAACATTGAATTTAAGAGGTTTTATAGTTAGAAACACATAATTTATAGGAGCTCCAGGAAGGAAAATACTGCTTCCTTTCTGAAGGAGCCTACCAATTTTGACAAGTCTATGAGAATTTTTTGGTGGTAGTGGCAGAGCAGAGAGCAAAGGCTGCCCTAGATCTTTGAGTATTTGGGTGAAGACCTCACAAGCTCTGGTGGGGAGGAAATTTTGCAGGGGAAGTGCATTCCAGAGAGAGATCTAGCTGCCTATGCTGGCGTTTTGGCTCAGGGATGCTGCCTTTCTCCAGGCTGGCCATGCTCTTCGGCTCCTGGTCTTTGGGAAAGTAGCTCTTTGTGGAATGCAAGTCACTACTTTGAGATAATGATAATTTCTGTAACGTGAGTTTGAATAGGGAGGGATACTCCCATTGCATTTTTTCAGATTTTTTCAAAACCACTTTTATGGGTTATAATTTGGACACAGTTCAGAAATTTGTAAAGATATAAGAACATTTGCATCACTCCTTAAAGTTAAGTATACCATTCACAATTCATTTCCTACCACTCCTAGAACAAGTTAACTACTGATCTGCTCATTCTGTTATTGCAAATTTGCCTTGTCTGGAATCTCATGTAATTAGAATCATACTGCATATGCTTTTTGGTGAGTCTGACTTTTTTTCACTTAGCATATGCTTTTAAGATTTATCCTTGTAAATACTCATGTATCGTGTGTATATCAGTAGTTTGTGTCAGTAGTTACTTTTGATTGATTCCTTTGTGATTGATTCTGCTGAATGGATATTTTACGTTGTTTACCCATTCACCAGTTCAAAAGCCTTGGGCTGGTTTTCAGTCTTATCTCATTAGCAATAAAGTTGCTATGACCATTGAAGTATCATTTTTTTGTGTAGACAGATGTTTTTATTTTCCCAAGGAGCGAAATAGATGGGGTTGCATGTTAAATGCATGTTTAACTTTAATAAGACATCACCGAATTGCTTTCCAACATGGCCATAGTGTCATTCCTGCCAGCAATGTATGAGCATTGCAGTTGCTGCACGTTCTTGCCAAAACTTGGTATTTTAATTATAACTTGTAGTGGTACCTCCTTGTTCTAGTTTTCATTTCTCTGATGATTAAAGATGTGGAACCTATTTTCATGTGCTTGTTTGCTCTTTGTAAATATTCCTTGGCAAAGCATCCATTCCCCATTCACATATTTGCCCAGTTTTTAACATAGTTTTAGATTTTACATTTAAGTCTTTAATCCATTTTGAGTTTATCTTAGCATATGTTGAGGCTAGATTAATCTTCTTTCCTGTGGTTACACAATTGTCTCAGCGCCATTTGTTGAAAAGACAATTCTTTATTCATTGAATTACCTTGACATCTCTGCTAAAAATCAATTGACAATGAATGTAACAGTTTTTTCTGGATTCTCAGTTCTCTTCCATTGATCCTTTGTGTTTCTTCTTTTGTTAGAACCACACTTTTTGATTACAATAACTTTATAATAATTCTGAAATTGGGAAGTGTAAGTCCTAGATTTTTGTTTCAATATTTTGCTTCAGTATTTTGGCTATTCCAGGTTATTTGTCTTTTCATATATATTTCAGGGTCAGTTGGCCAATTTCTGCAAAAAAAACCCTGCTATGATTTTGAAAGGGATTGCAGTAAGTCTATATATATATAAAATTGGGGAAAATTGCCATTTTAATTTATTTTTCCATTCAAGTGATACTGTATTTGTGTCTTTTAGCAGTTCTCTCAAAATATTTTATAGTTTTCAGTGTATAGTCCTTTCACATATTTTAAGATTATCTCTAAGTTGTATAGTATTTTTATGTTCAGTTCCCAATTTTATGATTAATATATAGAAATAAAGTAATTTTTTCATACCAACCTTGACTATTTGACTTCCTAAACTTACTTATTACTGCTGATAGCTTTTTTTACTTCAAGTGTGGTCATCTTATCTGTGAATGAAGACAGTTTTATTTCTTCCTTTCCAATATTTATTATATATCTTTTTCATTTTTTTTTCTTATTGCAGTGGCTAGGACCTCTGTTATTAAGATGAATAGTAGTAGTAAGAACAGATATCCTCACCTTGTTCCTGATGTTATAGGTAAGCATTCAGTGTTTCAACATTAAATATAATGTTAGCTTTGGTTTTCCATATATGTTCTTGATTGGGTTGCGGAAGTTCCCTTCTATTTCTAGAGTGATGAGAAGTTTAAAAAAGCAGGAGTGGATGTTGGAGTTTGGTAAATACTTTTTCTACAATTACTGAGATGGTCATTTGTTTTTTCTTTTTTTAAAATTTTCCAGTCTGAAAACACAGTGAATTACATTCATTGCTCTCGGAATGTTGTATTAACCCATATTCCTGAGGGGCACATGGGTGGCTCATTCAGTTAAGCGTCCGACTTCAGCTCAGGTCATGATCTCATGGCCCTGAATTTGAGGCCCGTGACAGGTCAGAGCCTGGAGCCTACTTTAGATTCTGCGTCTCCCTCTCTCTCTGACCCTGACCCACTCATGCTCTGTCTCTCTCAAAATAAGTAAATACAAAAAAAAAAAAAAAAAAAAAAAGAAAGAAACAAACATCTGTATTCTTGACATAAATCTGACTTTGTCGTGGTGCATATTATTAAATTCAATTTACCAATATTTGGTTATGAAATTTTACATCTATGCTCATGAGGGATATCTGTAGTTTTTATGTATATAGTGTTTTTTGCTCGCTTTGATAGAAAGATAATGCAGGCTTCATAAAATGAGAGAGAACTCTTTCTTCTTTATTATTTTCTGAAAGAGTATGAGTATAGTCCACTTGTATGGTTTTGCTTTTAAACATTTTTTTGTGACATCTTTGTTGTCTTGCTTAGTAGCATTCTTCTGCCTTTTTTTCAGTTCCATTTCAGTAGGAGCTACCTCATCCTAGATAATTCAGTTAGTTTGGTCTTCCTCCTTTAGGTAACTGAGTGTCCTGTAGTGAGTTGCATTTTTAATTTGTTGGCTCATGATTTTGTGATTCTTCGGAATCCATGAAGTTTGGCTTTTTGGCCTCTGTCCTGTAGCAGGAAACCAGTAGGTAGCAGAAAGCAAAGTGGCTTCTCCTCTTGTGGACTGACAGCCAGTGAACTGGAAATCCAGACCCTCTCTGGTCTCCCTGAGGGGCAGTTGGCTCCGCTGCAGGCTCTGGGAGCTATTTAGCTTACCCCAGCAGCTTCTCTCCAAATCCACAGCAGGCAGGCAAATGCAGACTCCTAGCTTCTCAAATAATTCACGGGGGTGGTGGGATGGTGGGTGGTTGGGAGTTGTTGGCTTGTTTATCCAGGCAGCAAGGAAGGTAGGTACTAGGCAGCAGGTATTCTCCTCCGTAGCTGCTCATTTATTCCATCACTCACAGATAATTAGTAAATGTCTGCTGTGTGTCAGACAGTATTCCTAGCACTTAGAATATTCTAGGAAACAAACAGAAAAAGATTTCCTCATGCATGAAGTATATGTTTATCAGGGTTTAAGGGTGATAAAACATAAATATAATTTAAAACTATGCAATGTTAGAAATGATAAATTCTTTCAGAAAAAGAAAAAGAGGATAAGGGGAACCTCTAATTCCAGGGAGATACTGTATTACATAGGGCAGTTAGGGTTCTCCTTGAAGAGGAGATATGTGAGAAAAGACTTGAAGGAATTGAGAGATTAAAGTGACCTTGGAGGGAGGAAAAATCCAGGGGTGGGAACAGTAGAAGCTAAGGCTCTGAGGCAAGGCACTTGTCCTCCTGTGTTCCGTGGCACCAAGGTCTGGGAGGTCAGCCCTGCCTCCCTAGAGATAGAGGCTGTGACATGGTTTCTGGTTTGGTTGTTTTGTTATTCCCCAGAGGGAGCTGGGAAGAGGGAGTCACAAGTGTATACAGAAACTGCCTCAGCTTCTCAGAACTCTTCTATAAAATAACGCTTTGGAGGCACTCTCCAAGAATAAATACTGGGATTTCTAGCCCAGTGTGGCACTCTAAACAGTCTAAAATGAGACACAGAGAAAACCAATTAATCTGTCACTGAGAGAGATTATTGTACATCATTTTATGGTAGGTCAGTCCTGATGGCAAATAGTAAAATACAAGCAAAATGATGATTAGTGTTTGATTTGTTGCAAAAACACCTAAACAGAATAGATCCTGTTTTTTTAACTTTGAAATAGCCAAGCAGAATCTCTTATCTAAATGCAAAAATGCATTATTTATGATTGGCTTTCATCTATTTAAAGACTTCAAAATTTAGGTTTCTACAGTATCCTTAGGGTTCATTGAGAACATTAGGAAGTAAGAGAAACCTGAAGGTAGTATCATTTATGAAAGAAATATAACATTGAGACTTTGAATATTAAATAATTTGTGTACCTAACATTTTCTTTATTAAAAATACATTCCTCTAGGCTTTTATCTTAGGACTGATTAGTATCATAATTTAATACTAGTGGGTTGAGGTTTTTTTCTGTCTTGGTAACAAGCTAGAATAATTTGTGAACCTTTCACATTCAGAATAGGGAATAAAAAATAGATTGCATTATGAAAAATGCAGTGGTTGTTTTGACAGCTATTTTAAAGGTAAACTTGTATTTTTCAATAAATTTCTATACATTTATTTATTAAGCATAATTTTTCTCTTTTGAGTTTTAAATATAAAACACATACACACTATATGAATTAAACCCATGTATATATTCTTTATAAAGTCACTGAGTACACCACATACTCAGGCTGACTTTGGTTCTCAGTGATGATATGCATTTAAATTGGCACATATCAGTCTCCATGATGAGAGTTTTCACGTTTGGAAGAGGAATTGTTTTAGGCCATTCGTAGATTATGATACAATAGTTGATTATTTTGTGTGGATCTGGGCATATTTATTGTATATCATAGGTTTAGAGGGGCATGTGTGTGTGTGTGTATTAGTTCTTATTGAGCCAATTAAAAAGATTTAAAATTCTGACTCAACTAGCCAGTTGTATTGAGTAAAATATTTATTTATACAAAATCCCAAGAAACATAATAGTTTCATTTTTAGAAACCAAATTAAAATTCTTTTGAAAAAAGTGACTGATTGAATCAAAGTAAGTAGACATAAAAAATGTCATAAAGGTCAAAAGAAGTGAGAAGCAAAACGGTTTTTAAGTGACAGGTTAGGGAGAAAATAGTAACTTCAAAATTTAAAAAAATACAGTTTGTCAGTCTCAGTACTTGTATTCATTTGCTAGGGCTGCTGTTAAAAAGTACCGCATTTTGGGTGGCTTAAACAGAAATTTAATGTCTGAGAGATCTAAAGGCTAGAAGTCTGGATGAAAACGTTATTGGTAGGGTTGATTCCTTCTGAGGGTAGTTTGTTGTAAGGAAAAGATCTATTCGAGACCTCTCTGCTTGGCTTGTAGATGGGTGTTTTCTCCCTATGTCTTTTCACACTATCTTTTCTCTGTGCCTATTTGTATTTGTGTCCATATTTACCCCTTTGTGTAAGGACATCGGTCATATGGAGTTAGCCATCCCCCCTCCCCCCCCCATGACCTCACTGTAACTTGATTACCTCTGCGAAGATCTAAATAAGGTCACATTCTAAGGCACTAGGGGTTGGGACTGCAACATGTCTTTTCTTGAGGGGACACAATTTAAGTCACAACAACGGTCTTAGGAAATTAAAATGAAACATTAAAACATAATATTGTCTGCCATTACGAAGTACAGAAATCCTCAAGTTAGCTAGTGGCTTGATGTAGCACTTTACATTAGTTTTGATAGTAGCAGAGGCTTCCCTCATAGAAAGCTAACTACCTTTATCTAGTTGTTTGGTCTGTTTCTCTGTCACAGTCTACTCTACAATTCATCTATGCTCACTAAGAGCAGAGACAGAAGGCATATGATTAGACTGAGAAAATCCACTCCAATAATTACAAAAGATTATGTCAAATAGCTATTTCTGCCTCATAGACACAGGGAACAGTAGTCTCCCTGTTTGAACACCGTGCTAGGCTTTGCATATTTCTGTAGTTTGTTTATGTTTAAAGTCTTTCAAGGTGATTTAGTAGCTGCAAAATTTCTAAGTTGAAAATCAGGAGATCATTTTTTCCCCTATTGTCATTTGTCTTTCTCATTATTATAAAAAATAGTATGTTTTCATTTACTTTATGATATTTTACTAATGCAGCTAAACACAGAAATGCAAATTACATTATTTTTATTCAGAATGTCTCATTCCAGGCAACTTATTTTGCTTTTGACCTCTATTTCTTGAGTAAGTTTTGACTAAGATGGACTTACTGTTGCTTCTGCATGACTAAACTTTAGACAGGTTTCTTCCGAACTAAAAGCCCTTGACTACCCATTTTCTCAGAGAATTTACTTTAGAAAACATGCAACTGTAAATTATTTCTCTGCCCTACTGAGATGTAAATCTTCTACAAGCCAGGAATGTGTTTCTTAAGGACCTTGGAGATATCCTATTGCAATGTAATCCTTAGAAAGATAGGACTTCTAGTCTAGTCTAGACTTCTTCCAGTCTTCGTGTGTGAGGGTAGGAGCCCAACTTCTGCAAGTAACAAGTAGGAAATGCAGACAGCCTAATGACATTGAACAAATCTCGCTCCTCCCCAGGGTCTTCTAGTACTTTTCCATTATCTTATTCCAACTTTTATTTTTATTTTTCTAAATTTATTTATTTTTGAGAGAGAGAGAGTGTGTGTAAGCAGGGGTGGGAGGCAGAGAGAGAGGAGGACAGAGGATCTGTAGTGGGCTCTGTGCTTATGGGAGAGAGCCTGATATGGAGCTTGAACTCATGAACCGTGAGATCATGACCTGAGCTGGAGTCGGACGCTTAACCGACTGAGTCACCCAGGTGCTCCCTTATCCCAACTTTTAAAAATCATTCTGCCTTTATTTCAGGGCAGTTGAGTTGTGGCTCTCTCCCCTATTGCAATAGTCTTGAATAAAATCTTCTTTGCCATTTTTAACAACTGTCTGGTACAACTTTTCTCTTTCACATTTTTTCTGGCCCTTTGTTTGGGGTTCTTCTATGAGTAAGGACATCTGCATGAATATGCCTCATTCTGTACTTGAAGTGAATGCGGGTTACTTTTCATAGTAAGGTTAAAGCTATTAATAAACCTGAAATTAGTGTCACAAATACAATATCTATGATCCACTCAGAAATTATGCTCTTAGTTTATTCTCTACGATATTTTGCTTTTGTCTGTTTCATTAGAAATATGGAGAGATATTTGATGTTAAATTCAAATACAAATATTTTTGGTTGCAGAAATCAGAGATGTCTATCCATTTACCATCTAAATATTTCTTAAATTCCTTCTCTTGTCCAGTTTTTATAACAACTTCTGTACTCAAGGCTTGCATCATCTTTCATTTGGCCTAATTATATTTTACTTGAATCTGTACTTTCTACCTAATCCCAAACAAATTTATTTTCTACCTCACAAAAGGGTGATTTTTCCAAATTGGAAGTCAGAATATGTAATTCTTAGAGCTACCACTGCCCTACACTGCCCTGTACCTTTATGTGAATTAGATATAAGAAGTCCTCTTCTTCAATGAAAATAGAATTGAAGGTAGTAGACTATGAACTAAACAACTGTACTTGGGATGAGCTGGGGAAAGTGGGAACTTGGGCAGTTTTCCCTTCCAGGCCTTAGTCTCTTGGTATAGGCTAAGGAGGGACAGATTACTTGTTGGTTGCCATGGGAAAAGTAGAATACTTCACTTCAATGGAGAGTACTGGCTGTTCCCAACTTAGCACACTGACCAATGATAGCATTACTAATGGCAGGACTGCTGGCTTTAGATGGCTTCCAACACAATGCATGATGATCCGTGGTATTATTCATGAAGTATTCTTACTGAAATGATTCTTATCAAGAATCATTATTATTTTTAGGTCTAATTTACAGTTTACAGAAAAGGTAGCCAATAGAGAAATAAATGTAACATCACAAGGGGGCGCCTGGGTGGCTCAGTCGGTCAAGCATCTGACTTCAGCTCAGGTCATCATCTCAAGGTTCGTGAGTTTGAGCCCCACATTGGGCCCTGTACTGACAGCTCACAAATAGGCAAATCCAAAAGGTGAGACATTCTACAGCACAGCTGGCCTTTTATCTTCAACAGTGGATGCCATGAAAAAAGTTGGTCCATTCTAGCTTAAAATGCATTTAAATGCTGCAACGACCAGACACAAAGCATAGTTCATGACTGATTACTGATTTAAACTAATGAGCCATATTGGTTGGAGATCCTGGGAATATGTGAATATAGGATGGTCATTAGATGTTTATTATTTATTGTCAGTTTTGTTAAGTAGGATAATACTATTGCCAGTATAGAAGGAATTATACTCATTTAGGGGTGAAACGTCATAAGAACTGCAATTTACTTTTAAAAACTTATATGAAAAAAATATGGAAACAAACATGACAATGTGTAAACAGCTGTTAAATTTATATGTCTATAGCCCACAACTATATGGTCAATTAATCTTTGACAAGGAAGGAAAGAATATCCAATGGAAAAAAGACAGTCTTCAACAAATGTGTTGGGAAAACTGGACAGCAACATGCAGAAGAATAAACTGGACCACTTTCTTACACTATACACAAAAGCAAATTCAAAATGGATTTAAGACCTAAATGTGAGACAGGAAACCATTAAAATTATAGAAAAGAGCACAAGCAGTAACCTTTTTGATACTGACTGTAGCAGCTTCTTTCTAGATATGTCTCCTGAGGAAGGGAAACAAAAGCAAAAATAAACTATTGGGACTTCATCAAAATAAAAACTTCTGGCTAGCAAAGGAGACAGTCAACAAAACTAAAAGGCAACCTATAGAATGGGAGAAGGTATTTACAAATGATATATCTGATAAAGGGTTAGTATCCAAAATATGTAAAACTCAACACTCAAAAAAAAACTAATTCGATTAAGAATGGGCAGAAGACAGGAATAGACATTTTTCTAACAAGAGTTGTAAGGCCCAGTCTTTATTTAAGAAGGAGTTCTTGGGGAATTCCAAGACAACGAATGAGAGAAAAACAAGGACATTAGAGGAATTTGAAGCCCCTGGAACCTATAGCTGCAGCAAACATTAAAGACAACCCAACCCTTAGCCAGATTAACATAACACCTCATGCCAAAGTCCTATTAACCCAAGTTCTTATTACTCAATATATCATGGCTGGCTTTCAGCAAAATTACAGGGCATAACAAAAGTCAATAAAACCCCTTAGTCTGAAGAGGCAAAACAGTCATCAGAACCAGACTCAGATATGGCAAAGATTTTAGAATTATCAGGGAATTTAAAATAACTATGATTTGGGGCCCCTGGTGGCTCAGTTGATGAAGGTCTGACTTTGGTTCAGGTCATGATCTTGCGGTTTGTGGGTTCAAGCCCTGCATTGGGCTCTGTGTTGACAGCTTGGAGACTGGAGCCTGCTTTAGATTCTGTGTTTCTCTCTGTTTCTGCCCCTCCCCTGCTCGCACTCTGATTCTCTCTTTCTCAAAAATAAACATTAAATTTTTAAAAAATAACTATGATTAATATATTTAGGACTGTAATGGAAAAAGTAGAAACATGTAAGTTCAGATGGGTAATTTGAGTAGAGAGATGCAGTGTAAAAAAGAATTAAAAGGAAGATGGCGGCGTAGGAGGACGCGGGGCTCACAGCGCGTCCGGCCGATCACTTAGATTCCACCTACACCTGCCTAAAGAACCCAGAAAACCGCCAGAGGATTAGCAGAAGGGAGTCTCCGGAGTCAAGCGCAGACTAGAGGCCCACGGAAGAGGGTAGGAAGGGCGGCGAGGCGGTGCGCGCTCCACGGACTGGCGGGAGGGAGCCGGGGCGGAGGGGCGGCTCGCCGGCCAAGCAGAGCCCCCGAGTCTGGCTGGCAAAAGCGGAGGGGCCGGACAGACTGTGTTCCGACAGCAAGCGCGACTTAGCGTCTGGGAGGTCATAAGTTAACAGCTCTGCTCGGAAAGCGGGAAGGCTGGAGGACAAAGGGAGGGAGAGCTGCTGAGCCCCCGGACGGCAGAGCTCAGCTTGGCGGGGAACAAAGGCGCCAGCGCCATCTCCCCCGCCCATCCCCCAGCCAAAATCCCAAAGGGAACCAGTTCCTGCCAGGGAACTTGCTCGCTCCGCGCAAACACCCAACTCTGTACTTCTGCGGAGCCAAACCTCCGGCAGCGGATCTGACTCCCTCCCGCTGCCACAGGGCTCCTCCTGAAGTGGATCACCTAAGGAGAAGCGAGCTAAGCCTGCCCCTCCAGCCCCCGTGCACCTTGCCTACCCACCCCAGCTAATACGCCAGATCCCCAGCAACACAAGCCTGGCAGTGTGCAAGTAGCCCAGACGGGCCACGCCACCCCACAGTGAATCCCGCCCCTAGGAGAGGGGAAGAGAAGGCACACACCAGTCTGACTGTGGCCCCAGCAGTGGGCTGGGGGCAGACATCGGGTCGGACTGCGGCCCCGCCCACTAACTCCAGTTATACACCACAGCACAGGGGAAGTGCACTGCAGGTCCTCACCACGCCAGGGACTCTCCAAAATGACCAAATGGAAGAATTCCCCTCAGAAGAATCTCCAGGAAATAACAACAGCTAATGAACTGATCAAAAAGGATTTAAATAATATAACAGAAAGTGAATTTAGAATAATAGTCATAAAATTAATCGCTGGGCTTGAAAACAGTATACAGGACAGCAGAGAATCTCTTGCCATAAAGATCGAGGGACTAAGGAACAGTCACGAGGAGTTGAAAAACGCTTTAAACGAAATGCAAAACAAAATGGAAACCACAATGGCTCGGCTTGAAGAGGCAGAGGAGAGAATAGGTGAACTAGAAGATAAAGTTATGGAGAAAGAGGAAGCTGAAAGAGAGATAAAAAAATCCAGGAGTATGAGGGGAAAATTAGAGAACTAAGTGATACACTAAAAAAAAATAATATACGCATAATTGGTATCCCAGAGGAGGAAGAGAGAGGGAAAGGTGCTGAAGGGGTACTTGAACAAATTATAGCTGAGAACTTCCCTGAACTGGGGAAGGAAAAAGGCATTGAAATCCAAGAGGCACAGAGAACTCCCTTCAGACGTAACTTGAATCGATCTTCTGCACGACATATCATAGTGAAACTGGCAAAATACAAGGATAAAGAGAAAATTCTGAAAGCAGCAAGGGATAAACGTGCCCTCACTTATAAAGGGAGACCTATAAGACTCGTGACTGATCTCTCCTTTGAAACTTGGCAGGCCAGAAAGGCTTGGCACGATATCTACAGTGTGCTAAACAGAAAAAATATGCAGCCGAGAATCCTTTATCCAGCAAGTCTGTCATTTAGAATAGAAGGAGAGATAAAGGTCTTCCCAAACAAACAAAAACTGAAGGAATTTGTCACCACGAAACCAGCCCTACAAGAGATCCTAAGGGGGATCCTGTGAGACAAAGTACCAGAGACATCACTACAAGCATAAAACATACAGACATCACAATGACTCTAAACCCATATCTTTCTATAATAACACTGAATGTAAATGGATTAAATGCGCCAACTAAAAGACATAGGGTATCAGAATGGATAAAAAAACAAGACCCATCTATTTGCTGTCTACAAGAGACTCATTTTAGATCTGAGGACACCTTTAGATTGAGAGTGAGGGGATGGAGAACTATTTATCATGCTCCTGGAAGCCAAAAGAAAGCTGGAGTAGCCATACTTATATCAGACAAACTAGACTTTAAATTAAAGGCTGTAACAAGAGATGAAGAAGGGCATTATATAATAATCACAGGGTCTATCCACCAGGAAGAGCTAACTATTATAAATGTCTATGCGCCAAATACCCGAGCCCCCAGATATATAAAACAATTACTCATAAACATAAGCAACCTTATTGATAAGAATGTGGTCATTGCAGGGGACTTTAACACCCCACTTACAGAAATGGATAGATCATCTAGACACACAGTCAATAAAGAAACAAGGGCCCTGAATGATACATTGGATCAGATGGACTTGACAGATATATTTAGAACTCTGCATCCCAAAGCAACAGAATATACTTTCTTCTCGAGTGCACATGGAACATTCTCCAAGATAGATCATATACTGGGTCACAAAACAGCCCTTCATAAGTTTACAAGAATTGAAATTATACCATGCATACTTTCAGACCACAATGCTATGAAGCTTGAAATCAACCACAGGAAAAAGTCTGGAAAACCTCCAAAAGCATGGAGGTTAAAGAACACCCTACTAACGAATGAGTGGGTCAACCAGGCAATTAGAGAAGAAATTAAAATATATATGGAAACAAACGAAAATGAAAATACAACAATCCAAACGCTTTGGGATGCAGCGAAGGCAGTCCTGAGAGGAAAATACATTGCAATCCAGGCCTATCTCAAGAAACAAGAAAAATCCCAAATACAAAACCTAACAGCACACCTAAAGGAAATAGAAGCAGAACAGCAAAGGCAGCCTAAACCCAGCAGAAGAAGAGAAATAATAAAGATCAGAGCAGAAATAAACAATATAGAATCTAAAAAAACTGTAGAGCAGATCAACGAAACCAAGAGTTGGTTTTTTGAAAAAATAAACAAAATTGACAAACCTCTAGCCAGGCTTCTCAAAAAGAAAAGGGAGATGACCCAAATAGATAAAATCATGAATGAAAATGGAATGATTACAACCAATCCCTCAGAGATACAAACAATTATCAGGGAATACTATGAAAAATTATATGCCAGCAAATTGGACAACCTGGAAGAAATGGACAAATTTCTAAACACCCACACTCTTCCAAAACTCAGGAGGAAATAGAAAGCTTGAACAGACCCATAACCAGCGAAGAAATTGAATCGGTTATCAAAAATCTCCCAACAAATAAGAGTCCAGGACCAGATGGCTTCCCAGGGGAGTTCTACCAGACATTTAAAGCAGAGATAATACCTATCCTTCTCAAGCTATTCCAAGAAATAGAAAGGGAAGGAAAACTTCCAGACTCATTCTATGAAGCCAGTATTACTTTGATTCCTAAACCAGACAGAGACCCAGTAAAAAAAGAGAACTACAGGCCAATATCCCTGATGAATATGGATGCAAAAATTCTTAATAAGATACTAGCAAATCGAATTCAACAGCATATAAAAAGAATTATTCACCATGATCAAGTGGGATTCATTCCTGGGATGCAGGGCTGGTTCAACATTCGCAAATCGATCAACGTGATACATCACATTAACAAAAAAAAAGAGAAGAACCATATGATCCTGTCAATCGATGCAGAAAAGGCCTTTGACAAAATCCAGCACCCTTTCTTAATAAAAACCCTTGAGAAAGTCGGGATAGAAGGAACATACTTAAAGATCATAAAGGCCATTTATGAAAAGCCCACAGCTAACATCATCCTCAACGGGGAAAAACCGAGAGCTTTTTCCCTGAGATCAGGAACACGACAGGGATGCCCACTGTCACCGCTGTTGTTCAATATAGTGCTGGAAGTTCTAGCATCAGCAATCAGACAACAAAAGGAAATCAAAGGCATCAAAATTGGCAAAGACGAAGTCAAGCTTTCGCTTTTTGCAGATGACATGATATTATACATGGAAAATCCGATAGACTCCACCAAAAGTCTGCTAGAACTGATACATGAATTCAGCAAAGTTGCAGGATACAAAATCAATGTGCAGAAATCAGTTGCATTCTTATACACTAACAATGAAGCAACAGAAAGACAAATGAAGAAACTGATCCCATTCACAATTGCACCAAGAAGCATAAAATACCTAGGAATAAATCTAACCAAAGATGTAAAAGATCTGTATGCTGAAAACTATAGAAAGCTTATGCAGGTAATTGAAGAAGATATAAAGAAATGGAAAGACATTCCCTGCTCATGGATTGGAAGAATAAATATTGTCAAAATGTCAATACTACCCAAAGCTATCTACACATTCAATGCAATCCCAATCAAAATTGCACCAGCATTCTTCTCGAAACTAGAACAAGCAATCCTAAAATTCATATGGAACCACAAAAGGCCCCGAATAGCCAAAGTAATTTTGAAGAAGAAGACCAAAGCAGGAGGCATCACAATCCCAGAATTTAGCCTCTACTACAAAGCTGTCATCATCAAGACAGCATGGTATTGGCATAAAAACAGACACATAGACCAATGGAATAGAATAGAAACCCCAGAACTAGACCCACAAACGTATGGCCAACTCATCTTTGACAAAGCAGGAAAGAACATCCAATGGAAAAATGACAGTCTCTTTAACAAATGGTGCTGGGAGAACTGGACAGCAACATGCAGAAGGCTGAAACTAGACCACTTTCTCACACCATTCACAAAAATAAACTCAAAATGGATAAAGGACCTGAATGTGAGACAGGAAACCATCAAAACCTTAGAGGAGAAAGCAGGAAAAGACCTCTCTGACCTCAGCCGTAGCAATCTCTTACTCGGCACATCCCCAAAGGCAAGGGAATTAAAAGCAAAAGTGAATTACTGGGACCTTATGAAGATAAAAAGCTTCTGCACAGCAAAGGAAACAACCAACAAAACTAAAAGGCAGCCAACGGAATGGGAAAAGATATTTGCAAATGACACATCGGACAAAGGGCTAGTATCCAAAATCTATAAAGAGCTCATCAAACTCCACACCCGAAAAACAAATAACCCAGTGAAGAAATGGGCAGAAAACATGAATAGACACTTCTCTAAAGAAGACATCCGGATGGCCAACAGGCACATGAAAAGATGCTCAACGTCGCTCCTTATCAGGGAAATACAAATCAAAACCACACTCAGATACCACCTCACGCCAGTCAGAGTGGCCAAAATGAAGAAGTCAGGAGACTATAGATGCTGGAGAGGATGTGGAGAAACAGAACCCTCTTGCACTGTTGGTGGGAATGCAAATTGGTGCAGCCGCTCTGGAAAGCAGTGTGGAGGTTCCTCAGAAAATTAAAAATAGACCTACCCTATGACCCAGCAATAGCACTGCTAGGAATTTATCCAAGGGATACAGGAGTACTGATGCATAGGGGCACCTGTACCCCAATGTTTATAGCGGCACTCTCAACAATAGCCAAATTATGGAAAGAGCCTAAATGTCCATCAACTGATGAATGGATAAAGAAATTGTGGTTTATATACACAATGGAATACTACGTGGCAATGAGAAAAAATGAAATATGGCCTTTTGTAGCAACATGGATGGAACTGGAGAGTGTGATGCTAAGTGAAATAAGCCATACAGAGAAAGACAGATACCATATGGTTTCACTCTTATGTGGATCCTGAGAAACATAACAGAAACCCATGGGGGAGGGGAAGGAAGGAAAGAAAAAAAAAAAGAGGTTAGAGTGGGAGAGAGCCAAAGCATAAGAGACTGTTAAAAACTGAGAACAAACTGAGGGTTGATGGGGGGTGGGAGGGAGGGCAGGGTGGGTGATGGGTATTGAGGAGGGCACCTTTTGGGATGAGCACTGGGTGTTGTATGGAAACCAATTTGACAGTAAATTTCATATATTAAAAAAAAAAAAAACTGAGAACAAACTGAGGGTTGATAGAGGGTGGGAGGGAGGGGAGGGTGGGTGATAGGTATTGAGGAGGGCACCTTTTGGGATAAGCACTGGGTGTTGTATGGAAACCAATTTGACAATAAACTTCATATATTGAAAAAAAAATAAAATAAATAATGAAGTTCACAAAGGGACTCACTTAAAAAAAAAAAAAGAATTAAAAGGAAATGCTAGAAATAACAATGAAAAAGAATAGTAACAGAAACAAAGAATGCTTTGATGGGTTTATCATTTGACCTGCATGACCAAAGAAAGAGTCACTCTAAATTTATCTGATTAGTACTTATTCATTTCTCAAATGTAGATCAGTTATTGGTTCCTCAAAAATGCATTCTCTGACCCATCTTTTTCTAGATGTTTTTATATCACATTGACTGCCTATTTACAAGGGTATCATAAATTATCTTTTTGGACACGAGCCTTCTCTCATAGACTATGACCATGGTGTATGCAACGTGGATCACTTTGTTACCAGTTTCTGTGAGTCAGAACTAACTCATCATAATGCCAAATAAACACTGAAGAATAAGTTAGTAACTGTGTATTTTATTTTCTAAAAACCTTCATAGTCTATATTATAAAGTCAAACATCTGAGATGTCTATCTACTAATATTTTTAAGTCCTTGTTTGGCATCCAGAGTTTAATAATTGGAAAACTTCTCAAAAACCATGCTAAGTTGTAGTGACTTGAGATGTGGTTCAAAAAATATGAAATTTGATTAGAATGATCTAAATATTGAGTGCACATCTAATTATTTTCCCCAAAGAAAACACCTCTTGAGAAGAGTTACTTGATATGGAAAAACAGCTTAAAATTGTGGGCTTTTATTTCTTTTCCCTGGCTTTTATCTCAGTACACTTTTGGTGACAGTTCTCTATAGGTGTCTCATGTTTCTGCATATCTTGTGAGCAGAGACACTATCATTGGTCTGGACTATATTTTCAAGGGCATTTGTATAATGAATAACCTAGTAAGATAGGGATAGTACCTTCCAAAAAAAAAGTGCAAACGTGGTTACTGACCATGATGAAAGAACCAGGATTCTTAACCTCAGGGTTCCTCTCTTGGAATGTAATCCATTGTGTATACATGTGTCATCTGGCCCTCTTTGCATTGCCATGTGGGAATTGGGGCTCAGAAACTCAGAGAAATGCTGACGGTCTGGCTACTGTTCTTGCTGTGAGTGGTAATGTGGCCTCTATCTCTGGCCCAGGAGTCTGAGTCTGCTGCCAGCATTCAGGATCCTGTAGCAGGCTAACTTGCTACCTTGCAAGGAGGATACAATATTAGGTCCTTCACAGTTCTTAACATACACTACAGAAAAAAAATGCCTTCAGTTGGAGAGTGGAGGCCGCTCTTTAAGCAACAATTATTTAATTAGGGAAGGAATGGATATTTTTGAAACCATGAGTAATGGCTCACCTCAGGAAAGAAGTGATCCCACAATAACTTAGTACAGTCCTGGTTGGGAATATAGAGCACACTCCATACAACTACTGCAGCCTGTAACTCAGAGCCTTGGGATGTGGGTCCAAAACAATACATGGTGATGTATTTACAAGAGTCCTTACTACTATTTTAGTCAAGAAGCTAAACAGATGAATCCATTAAATGATTTAAAGTCATATATTCAGGCTGTAGTTGGTGACATATACAGATAGAACATGGGACAGAGAGACTCGGCAAGGCTCCTATTTTCTACCAGGGTGAAATGAACCTGAAAGTGAAGAGAAGGAAGAGAGAAAGAAAGGGGTGAGGGTGGATAGAGAGTGAGAACATGAGCAAGAAGTGAGGGGTGGGGAGGAAGGAAGTAGGGAGATAGAGCAACAGAGAGAGGGGCTGGGGACAAAAAAAGATGTAGTGGGGAGATAGAATGAGGGGGGAGAGTGAGAATTGATGGTAATAACAAGCACATGAAAGAGAACAACAGATCGACAAATATCCACTATTTAACTGGATAGACAAATTTATATTGTGAAGTTGCTAAGAAAATGATGTTTTCACTTGTAATTCATTTTTCTTCCTGGCTCTAGTGATCTGATTTGAGAAGTTACCATGCCAGTAAATCTGACTGTGGAATTGCATTCAAGGTACCTAAAACTCAAAAGCATGGCTTAAAGTGTTCACTCTCCTTGCAGTGGATCAGCAAATATTCCTTTTCCAGTCAAAATTGCATTTTGATACTCATTTCCACATACCCTGTCGTAAAGTCAACGCTGAACAATAATTGTGTCTTCAGTCCACAAATCATGTGAGTGTTTTGACTGAGTTGTGTTGTGAAAAGATCCAATAAGGAATAATGAGGAGAAAGAATAAATGAATATTGTATACAGTTTTATTAAATAAGCCATCAAGAAATATGATTGATTTATTGAATCTTGGAGAAGTTCTCATCACAGAAATTGTGACTAGTTTTGCCCTACATTAAATAGGATTTAAACATTAAGAAAATAAAGGTACATCACAATTGACAGTTTCATTCAGTTAAGCCATGTACATTTCTAACTGAAAAACATTAAAAAAAAATTCCAAAGCAGAGTTCCTGATGAGATTTTAGCTATAAAGAAAGTAATGACAGGTAGAAAGAAATCAGTATCCTCATTGGAAGCCTTGGCATATTTAAAATCTAAATTAAATTGGTTATGAATGTCAGTAATACACTATTAAGATTAACAAAGAGCTCAGAAGATATTAAATAACTGAGGTAGAATGATAGAATGATTGATGCAGTGAACGTATTAAAAGACCAACTGACAAAAGGTATTTCAGTGTTACTACACAGAGTGTGAAATCCTTGACTCAAATGTGGAACACCAGAGCTTCTGTTTGAGTTGAAACACTGGATTCGAAGAGATATTTAGGGGAGATAGAAAATGTATTATTCAAGGAGATGATAATATCATTAATATTATTAATAATTATGAATGCCGATGTTTGCATTTTGTATTTAGGGCTTTGTGTGAAGTGTTTACTTTTTATCTATTATTACCATGATGCTGCAAGATAGACATTATTATCCATATTTTATCAAATAGAAACCCAGACAAAGAGGCTCACAGTAAGGTTGAGCAGTTAATGGTGAGGCAGAGATTAAAACCAAATTCTGCTGCTCTTTCAACTATTATAAAGGAAAAGTTTTCCTGGCTTTCAAGTCAACTACCTTCAGTGAGACAAAGGAAAATACCTTTGCATTTGTTTTCTGCACACTTAGCCAGCTTTCACACTTACCACAGACTTAGTAGTTTAAAACCATAGCTCTTTTCCTATAGTCTTAGGTCTGAGGTTCCCCATTTGTGGGTGTGCTGTTAGCTGGGGACTGCCTCTGCTCTTAGAAGTCACCGTCATGCCTTCTTGTGTGGTCCCTCCTTTTTCAAACCAGCAATAACACAGTTAGTCCTTCTCATATTTTGATCTTTTGCTTTTTCTTCTGCTCCCAGCTAGAGGAAACACCATGCTTTTAAAGGGCTGACATGAAAGTCAGCTGACTTGGGGCTTGTTACCTCTATAAACTTCTTTCACAGCACTACTTGATTGAGTGCTTGAATAACTAGTGGAAAGGAATCTTCAGGGGAGAGAATCTTTACCATTTTCCCCATGACAATCACTTTCAAATAACTGAATATTCGAAATGTGTGCTACAGTTTTGTTTTTTTTTTTTAAGTAACTATGATTTATAGTTTTAGGTTTTCATCCAGCATCCCTTCAGATCTGCTCTGGGAGGGTCAACGTTTTTTCCAGACTCTATTGGTCATTCTAAAAGCTCTGATTGAATAAATACTCATGCTGTCTTAATATAATAGCATAATTCCCAATATCTCAAAATTAAACCTACTCTTTTCTCCCTGTGTAAGGTCTGTTTCATTTTGAAAGTCTGACATCAGGCATGATAGCAGGGGAAATCTGTTTTTTTGTTTTTTTTGTTTTTTTTTTTTTAGCAGCCCATAATCACCTCCTCCTAATTTGCTGGCTGCTATTTCTGACCTCCAATGTCAGGCTAAGAGGTAGAAAGAATCAGGGAAGAATGGACATGGCCTTGCATGGTGTGACCATAGTGTTTTCCAGGCTTAGGAGATACTCAAAATTGCCATTTCCTCTTGTAAAAATTTTATGAGATTACTTAGAGATTCCTCTGATTTTCTGTACCCATGGAGAAAATTTAAAAGAATATTGAGTAACCTTACTTTGAATTCCTGACCATTGTTCTCATGTGGACCATTAATGCTGCCCAATCATCTTCCAATATATGCTTAGTCTTTCTGCCTTCCCAGATGGCATTTTCATGCTTTTGCCTCCTCAAATTTTCAACACGTTTTTTTCCCCATTCTTGTTCAGGGAGACTGACCTTTGATTCTTATTTGCCAAAACAAACAAACAAGCACCATCAGAGCAGAAGATTCCTAGATCCACATCATCCTCCTCTATGCCCATATGTGCTAATGCCCTCTTGTGACCATGGAGGAATTTTCCATGCTTCTCTGTGGACATCTTCTCTGTGTGTTTTTGTATCCCAGTGCTCTCACCTCCTCAAAGAATTCCTTGCCCCTCTCAATTTCATGGCTTATCAGTATCTCACTCTTTACTATATACTGAACATTTCTCATTGGCATACAAGTATGTTTTTCCCCCATCTTAAAAAAAAAAACAACAGACAACACCCCCCCATAACTTTCCCTCTCAGCTACTGCTTACCTAGTTATCCCACTTTATATGAAACACATCTCAAGATAATCATGTAAAATCACTTTCTGCAAATCAGCATACTTTCCTCACACTATCCATTGATTCCCTCTTTTAATCATCGTCTCTAAACTTCACAGTTTTTCCAACATCCAGACACTTCATCCCACTTCCATTATGCCAGTTCCCTGGTCCAATACCTTACCATCTCTAACTTTGGTTACTCAGTAACTTTCTTCCTGTTACCACAGTCAGCCTGGTAACAGTTTATTCTTAACACAAATTATTTTAGTTCCTATCATGTCACTTCACTGAAAGGCCTCCAATGGTTTTGCCTTTTACTCAGAGTAAAAATTCAGAACGGCCCACAAGACCCTGCAGGTTCTAGGCTCCTTTATCCCCTTGATTGTACTTGATTGTACTTTCCCTTCTGTTTTACCTGTCCTGAGGATTGTCCCCTTTCCTGTCCTGAACAGCTGAAGCCACCCCTGCCTTAAGGCTTTTGCTGTTTACCCTCCTGGGAAGATCTTTCCCATATTTTGCATACCTTCCTCATTCTTTTAGATCTTTTCAGTGAAACATTGTTTGACACCTTATTTAAAGCTTAATAGACAACAATCCTTCCCAGACCCTTATCTTTTCCCCTCTTCTGTGTTTGTTTATTATTTATTTTGGCTTTATTATTTTTCCAGCTTTATTTACATATAATTGATATATAACATTGAGTATATTTAAGGTGTGATGTCAGTTTGATACATTTATATATTGCAAAGTGATTACCACTATAGCCTTAGCTAGCATTTCTATCTCATCACATCATTACCATATCTTTCTTGTGATAAGGATGTTTAAGATCTAATCTTTTAGCCACTTTCAAGTATATAATACATTATTATGAACTATAATTGCCATGCTATATGTTAGATCCCCAAGGGTTATAACTAAAAGTTTGTACCCTTTGACCGATATCTCCTTATTTCCCCTATCTTCCAGCTCCTGGTAACCACCATTCTACTCTCTGTTTCTGTGAGTTTGGCTTTATAAAATTCCAGATATAAGTGATATTATGCAGTATTTGTCTTTCTCTGTCTCACTTATTTCACTTAGCTTATTGCCCTCAAGGTCCATCCATGTTTTCACAAATGTCAGGATTTCCTTCCTCCTCATGGCTGAATAATGTTCATTATAATTATATATATACATACCACATCTTCTTTATCCATTATTTTTTTAATTCTTAAATATTGTTTTAATGAAATTATAAAATAGGAAGAAAAATAAATAAAATATAAACTGTTTTTAAAAAGCAATGAAAACAATGCAGTGAGTAGTTACATGTGGCAATCCAGAGTAAAAGGGTGTTTTATATCGGGATAAAATTTCCAGTGTCTACTGTATACATTGATCCAAAAGTGTTAAATTAAACAATGTTGTTTTTTTCCCCATTATTTTTGATCCTAGCATTTACCACTTTTCTAATCATACACATTTTTTTTTATTCTTTTAGTCTGTTTTATGCAAGAAGCTCTAGGAAGGCAGGAAATTTTGTTTATTATTATATTCTCAAAGAGGCGTGGGAAAACAAAGGTGGTCATGTGTTTGTCTATATATCTATGTAACTGTGTATCTATCTAAATTTTCCATGTAAGCGTTTGACACCACAAATTTTCTTTTAAGCACCTGTGAAGCTGCATCTTGTCAATTTTGATATGGTGTATAGTGTGTTGCCATTTAGTTCAAAATATTTAGAATTTTGTTTTGTGATTTTTTTCTTTGATCTATGAATTGTTTAGAACTTATTTATTATTTTCTAGTCATTTCAGTTTTCTTAGAGATCTTACTACTATTAATATATTTATTATGTTTTAGAGAATGTGTTGTATATTATTTAATCTTTTAAGTTTATTGAGACTTATTTAATGGCCTATAATCTTGTTTATCTTGGATAATGCTCTATATACAATCAAAAATATGTGTATTCTATATTGGATGTAGTGTTCTATAAATGTCTTCTGGCCATGTTTGTTGATAATGTTATTATTTTTTTATATCATTAACATTTTGGGGTCAGTCCAACAATTAATAAAAAAGAAGTGTTAATTTCTCTGACGATGATTGTGGTTTGCCCATTTCCTTCATTAGTTATATCGAGTTTTGCTTTACATTCTCTGAAGTTTTGTCTTACGTACACACATCCAAAATTGTTAGAATTTTTTGTGAATTAGCCCTTTTGTCATTATCAAGTAGCAGTCACTATTCTGATAATACTCCCAGAGTTGAAGTTTATATCCTTTCTTTTTATATGTATGCATACCAGCCTTCCCATGATATTTACTTTGCATACATTTTTTCTATTCTTTTATTGTCAAACAGTCTGTATCTTTATGTAAGTGTATGCTTGTTCACCTGTCTGTAGTTAAATCTTATTTCTTTTTAATTTGTTGTGTTAATATCTGACTGTTAATTAAATTTCTTAATCCGTTTATATTTACTGCAATTTATTGGGATGGTTGCACTATTGTTTATCTTGTTTGTTTCTTCTTTGGTTGTTTCCTTGATACTCCTTGTTTCTCTTATTTTGATCAGGTAATTCAAACTTTTCTCTTGGCAGCATACCTAATCATCTTTATAAGTTTGTGTGTGTGCATGTGTGTGTGCTTGTGTGTGCGTGCGTGCGTGTGTGTGTTTAGATGAATCTCTAGGGATAATGTATATTTGTTTATTTTTTTAATGTTTATTTTTGAGAGAGAGAAACAGAGTGCAAGTGGGGGAGGGGCAGAGAGAGAGGGAGACAGATTCTTAAGCAGGCTCTAGGATCTCAGCTGTCCATGCAGAGCCAGATTGGGGGCAGGGGGTGGGGAGAGGCATGTTAAACTCATGAACCCTGAGATTGTGACCTGAGCCGAAGTCCGATGCTTAATTGAGCCACCCAGGTGTCCCATTATATATCCCACAATACAACGTAACTTTGCTTTAAAGCTCAAAGGTCTTTCAAAGAAACTAGTGAAAATAATGAAATTCTTTTATATTTAACCAGATATTTTTCATTTTAATGTTCTTCAATTCTGGTTGTCCATATATGTTTACTAACTGGTTCCATTTCTTTTCAAACTGAAGAACGAGTTGTCAAATTCAGCCTTTGTTTAAATATTTTTTTTGTTTTATTTTCATTTTTGGTGAATTTTTTTGCTGGGTAGATTATGTTAAATTGACAGTTCTCCTTTAAATATTTTTTAATTTATTTATTTATTTTGAGAGAGAAAGCACACACATAAGCTGGGGAGGGGCAGAAAGAGAGAGGGAGAGAGAGAATCCAAGCAGGCTCCCCACCATCAGCTCAGAGCCCAACACAGGGTTTGATAAGAAACAGTGAGATTCAACTTGAGCTGAGATCAAGAGTCCAATGCTTAACTGACTGAGCCACCCAGGCACCTGTGTTCTTCTCCTTTAGAGATATGTTCCATTGCCTTCTGGTTTGTGTTGCTACTGATGAAAAGTTAACATTTGTTCTCATGTTTATTCTCTTGGATTTGGTGTCTTTTTTCCTCTGGCTGCTGTTACGGTTTTTTTATATCTTATATCTATATCTTTGGTGTTTGGTACTTGTACTATAATATGCCTGGTATGACTTCCTGTCATTTTATCTTATTAGGGATATATTGAACTTCTTGGATTTATGCATTTATATCTTTTTATCAAGTATAGAAAGTGTTTGATGCAGAATGAGAAAAATGATTGATACAGCCTATTTAAGAGGAAAACATCATGAGAAGCTATATTTATAATCCTAATAATTCTTTGTTTGAGGTGAACCTAGAGATGGGGAAAAGGCTAAGAGCCAATTTAAGCTATATTTCAGCATTTCAAATTTATTGTGAGAAAAGATATCTTATAGATGAACATATGGAGACTATTGCTATAAAATATTAAGTAAAAATTTGAATAATTCAAAATACATTTATAGGAAAATGGATATGAAAGATACGTGATTACAGAATTTTGCATGCATAATTATGTCAATATAGAACCTCCAGTGAACTGTGAAAAAGTTCCTTAAAACTGAGAGGCTTATGGATTTAAAAATATATGATAATATCAAATTTATTTAATTAACAGATGACATAAATGACCCAGAGAGTCTATGTGATCTTCCAAGGCATGATAGGAAAGCATAGAGAGAAGGCAGACAGATTTCCAATCTTGGATGCTCTAACTATATCACTCTTCATGCTATTTTTAAAAGAGCATAGTTTAGGCCTTAGGATTTTATAAATAAGACATTAGAATTAAATAGGTAGATTATCAGCCATATATTAATATTTTGCTACAGTTGAAATAACAGTATTTTCTAATTTTATAATAATTGGAATCAAAATGAAAATAGGAGTAACATGCTACATTTAAACCTTAAATTTTAGCTTTTTAAAACAAAGTGCTGATTGAAATAAATCTTTCAGAAAGACATGATAGGCATATTTAAAAATTCTCTATTTGGATAGTGACTTCAAATTAGTTTGAGCTTATTATATGAAGGAAATCTCTTTCTCCTTCATGAGGTGTTTAGTGAAAGAAGAAAAATTAAAGCACTAGATTATCCTAAAGTAGAATGCTGTTACTACTGATATTTTAAAACTTATCATATGCTTCAGGCAAATAAATTTAATTAAAGAAACCAAGTGCCTTCATAGATGAAGTTGCATTATTCATGCTTTTACAACGATCCTTTGAATCTAGAGAAAATAAATGAAAAGTGACAGCATAACAACCAAGGGAGAGAAGAACACAGATTTAGTATTGTGATGCCAAAGTGATTTCTTTAAACAAATTTACAGTTCAGTGCAATTGCCAGTAAATTCAGTAAATAAAACCAGTTGTTTCATTCTAACAGCATTTTTGATTATTAAAAATTATGAGTCTGGTTGTTTCAGGTAGGGGGAGAAATCCTTTAGTGCTATTTGAAAGAAAAAAAAATGAATGCACTTCAACTGCTGTAACATAGTTAAAGATTCTTCTAATCTTTCATACAAAAAAAAAAAAAGTTCCCCAAAAAAGTCTCCTTGGCCTTTGAACTAAGAATACTTTTTTTTTTAAAACATCACTTTCTTTGTATGAGATAAAAGAAAGAAAAAAACGTTGCAGGGTTTTAAATCTTTCTCAATTTTAGTCTAGTGTTTTCCTCTTATTTTTGGAATTCTGCTCCATACAGAGCACAACTGTTTATAATTTACCCTCAATAAAATGAAAATTCAGTACTCAAGTGGACATAATACATGCATAGAAGCTTTAGCCTAGGTAGGTCTGAAATGAACATAACTATAGCATATTCGAGCCAGCAGAAAATTTAGAGTCTATAATCCAATAGCACAATACGTGATGAAAACAAGGAGGTGAGTTTCCTAACTTCTGACCAGGGGCTCATCCTACCCTATTAGAATGCATGAGTAATTGGTTGTGTTTTATGGAACGTACAAAATTTCTGATCAAACCATAATATTCTCTATTAATTAGCAAACTTTTCATAAGGCTCCATTTATTTCCTCCAGTGAGAGTATCGGTGACTAAAAGTGAGTTTTTACATCTCTCTAGTTGGCAAACTTTTTCTGTAAATTGCTAGATAATAAATATTTTAGGCTTTGTGGGCCAGATGGCTTGTCACAACTCCTCAACTCTGCAAAAGCAGCCAGCGACAATACATAAACGAATGTGCATGGCTGTGTTCCAACAAAATTTTATTTACAAAAACAGGCGATGCAAGATCGATCTCTCTCACAGCCTGTAGTTAGATGACCTGAGGTTTAGAATAATGGTAACTGTGTATATTTATGATTTTTTGCTAAGCCTTATGGTAAATGTCTGCCCTCTCTCCCATCTACTCATAGAGGATAAAGTTCTTAAGTGTAGGGGTTCTGACTCATTTATTTTTATATGGTCAAGAATATTGGCAGAGCGAATTTTATCTATCAAATATGACAGTTCTCCTGACCAAATGGAAACAGCACAGTGAATGAGAAAATTTCCAAAAGCAAGTTCAGCCAGTTCCTGGTTTCAAGAAATACTCACCAAAAAACGAGTTTATTATCAAATAAGTTTGTAGAATATTGCATGATATAAACCTCACTTGATTGTTATAAGATGTATTAACATATTAAAAGCCATGATAAATACTTGATAGAAAGAAATCAGTTGTTTCCCAAACTTTGTTGAGAAACGGTGAGTTTAAATTGTTACCATCTGGAATAGCACGTTTTTTCTTTCTTGATTTTTATGTCTCCATTCACTATTATTTATAACAATGAGTACTAGGCTCTCTGCTACCCACTAGGCATACCGTCTTAATACTTACTAAAGTTTATTCAGTAAACACTTGTAAAAGTAAACGAAATGTCTTTTTAAACATAGAATAGAGCAGTTTTTTAGAGCAGGTTTTGGTAAACAACAAAAAGTAGAGCAGAAAGTAGAGTTTCCATACTTGCCCTGCCCCCCAGCAATTTCTGCAGCCTCCTCTACTATCAACATCCCTCATCAGAGTGATACATTTGTTAGAACTGATAAACCCCACTGGCAGGTCAATATCACACAAAATCCATAGTTTGCATTAGGGTTCACTGTCAGTGTTTACATTCTGTGGGTTTTGACAAATGTATGATGACAGATATCTACCATTATAGTATCACACAGAGTAGTTTCATTGCCCTAAAAATCCTTTATGCTCTGCTTATTCACCCCCTACCTTCCTCTTAGTCCCTAGAAATGACTGGTCTTTTTGCTATTTCCATAGTTTTGTTCTTTTCAGAATGTCATATATTTGGAATTACGTAGTGTGTAGTCTTTTTGGATTGACTTTTTTTTTCACTACGTAATGTGTATTTAAGCTTCCTCCATGTCTTTTCATGGCTTGAAATCTCATTTCTTTTTAGCACTGAATAATATTCCATTGTTTGGATATACCACAGTTTGTTTATTCATTCACCTATGGAAGGACATCTTGGTTCCTTCCAGGTTTTGGCAGTTATAAATAAAGCTCCTATAAACATCCATGTGCAGGTTTTTGTGTGGACGTAAGTTTTCAGCTCGTTTAGGTAAATACCAAAGAGTGTAATTGTTGGATCATATAGTAAGAGTATGTTTAGTTTTATAAGAAATTGCCATGTTGTCTTCCAACGTGGCTGTACCATTTGCATTCCTACCAGCAATGAATGAGAGCTCCTTTTCCTCCACATCTTCACCAGCATTTGGTGTTATCATGTAATATCTTTTAGGCTGATTTCTTGAAAAAGCTAAAAAGTCAGAAAATCTATTTCCTTTATTTTCATTTGTATCGTGTTTGAAAAACACACTCATAGGTGATTTCAAAAGACTGTCTCGAGGTACTGGAATAATATCTCTGAATAGACTAGCATTTCATGACCCACTTCTTCCCTCAATTGAAGATGTCCACAATCTAAGATGCTGGTGTTTGGGGCCGAGTCCCTGCTTATTCTATGTCTTCTATGTCCACTAAACAGCAAGGGTTTTGTGATACACGTGTTTGAGAGAGACACCCAAACATACTTGGTCAAGTGAACAAATAAGCCAGCGATTACAGAATTCTGGTGATTAAAAAATTAGCAATGGGATAGAATTCTTACAGTGTTAAGTAAGAAGAAAAGTAAATTATTTTTTAACTATTCACCTTGGCTGTGTACTAATTTAGTTTTAGGTGCTGAAGATGAACAGGATTTGACTAAGTCAAGATTCTGTGATTGGAGTATTAGTGCGTAGGCTTCTAACCAAATTCTCCATCCAAAACACTTAATCTGCATATTATAAGACCGACTTAATTTCATTCTCAATCTTATGATCATAGGTGTCAGGGAAAATAATTACTACTTACATGGAACCCGCTGTCAATATTATATTAAAAAGCTAGCAAGATGTGAAATGAATATAGCAACCCCTTAACATTACTGAGATGTACGTAACTCAGATACCTTCTTTCTGTCTTTTGCCAAACGTGACTCCAACCAGGCATTAGAAATACTTTGCAACTTGCTGAACTCATCCATGGAGAGTTAGAAAAATTTTGAGTACTTTTTTCTGAATTGTATCTGGAAGATTTTAGTTTTATAAGAAACTAAAAGTCATTTTGTAATGTTTTTTGTTTACTTCCTATATCATCCCACTAAATAAGTTTGCAGGAAGAGAGTAGAGCAGCATTAAGATCCAGCATTAAGGAGTGCATATTGCTTCTTAATAAGGAAGGCACTACAAGAGCATGGGATACCTTTCAGGTTCACACCCTCAGTTTCCCCAGTAGTTGCCATGCCTCTTTGGTTGTCGGAGAGAGACTAAGTTTAACAATGGTTTCTGGATTCAGATTAGAAGAGAGGTGAGGCTGATGAATGCAGAAGTATGTTTAGAATGCGCAACTCTTGATCTAGAAGTTGAAAAGTAGAACATAACCTTATGTACTGACTCTTTTAAAAAAAAATCTACTTAGGTATTATGGTTACTGCTGATTTTTAGACCAGGACCTTTAAAGTATTTCCTAGAGATACTTTGAAGCAATTTCCTAGAAATTGCTCCAAAGAGAAAAGAAGGAATGAAAGAATTAGGGTCTAGGACTAAGAGGCAAGATACTGAGACATAGGGTACTAATCAAACCAATCCATGTGTAGAAGCTTTTACAGATGGGGAATGTCAGGAAATTATGACAGTCATAGAGCATGAATTATGGAGGATGTTGAGAATCATGAGAAGTTAGAATTTGATGAGTGAGAAACATGACTATAAAAATAAAGTAACATGAAGAACATCTTAGGCAAATGCCATGGAAGAGATGTAGCTTTTTGTTTTGATCATTATTTCAACCCACAAATCAATTTTTAAAATTTATTTTGTCAGACATATAATTATTTAATTCTTAGTATTTTCAGTTTGATGATTAATTTTCTCATTTGAATATGACTTGTGTTTCTCATTATATTATGTAGAAAGCGTAATATAATGAAAGCTCAGAGATAAGAACGACTAGATAGAAAATACCTTTAAAATTAGACATTGAAAATTTTTAATTAAGAATAACATATTTCACAGTTCAAAGTGGAAAGAAAACCATTTGAGAGAGGAAAATTAAAGGTTCCAGTTTGAAAAGTCAAGTGCATTTTTGCATCTTTTTTTTATGAACCAAGAGGTTGCTAAATGTCTCAGAAATAAATGAGCAAACGCTAATGTCACACTTTTAAGGTGCGGTGAGACATGTGAGAATTGGGAGGTGTCAGCAGTACTAGTGCTGAGAGTGGTGATCAGTGTGAGCAGAAAAGTAATAAATTATTCATTATCAGCCTAGTTAGGGGTTGTTTTGCATGGCTGTTGCAAAGAGTTATCCAAAGTGTGGTTGTGCCCATAGTAATGAAAATGTAAAGGTTTTTAGCTCACTTGTGCAAGGAGCTTATTGCATATTTCCTACAACTTCACAAAGGTTCTTTTGACCATTTTATTGATAATTACTGATTAAATGTGCGATCCACTGATAGGTTGGCAAGGGAAAAAGCACAGTCTCTTTGTTAAGCTCATTTGCCCAGATAAATCCTACCCTAAGAATATGAGGGTCACATTACAATTCAGCATCACTGTGGCTGACTTAAGGCCACTTGGGGTGACTCAGAGGTTCCAACACCATTAGATTCCCTGTCGGATGTATTTCTTCCTTCTGAGGAGTATGTACAAAAAACATAAAAATCTCTTCTTCCCACATGAAATTACTGGGAAATTGAACTAGTCCTCTCTTTATATAAAGAGTAACACACAAGACACTGGTTTTCTTGCAGTTTCTCCTGCAGCATCTATAGAATCTCATTTGGATCATGGACTTTTTGGATAGTATTAAAAAAGCCATTGTTCTCTCCCTAGGAGTATGCACAGATAAGCAGATATAAAAAAAAATCATTCATAAAATTTCCAGAGGTATGAGAGACTCGCCTAGTTGGTCCACAGAACCCAATTCGATAAAGTCTTCTACAGCATGGCTCAGAGTGAGTCACTCTGAGCCCTCTGGATGCTGCCACCTAAGGTCACTGTAGTGAACGCTGTTTGTGCTTTGTCCAGATCCCCTATCTCTAATTTATTTCTCTGTGCCCTTTCATATCCAGTACTCCTCCTCCTGCTTGCTCTTTCTTGTAGAATTGTCCTCAGCTACCAGAGCCACTTCACCCACTGTTACAGAGAGTTGGAAGTACCTGGGTGAAATTTTTGCCAATGACTAGAGCACAGGCTAATTAATACCAGCTTACTCTCCTCAGGTTGGAACACATTCTAAAGTGTAACTTACATTCAGACATACCTTAAGGGAGGAATCAAGCTAAAGCCACCTTCAGTTGACTTTACATGAACTCGTTCCCTCCATGGCTTCTTCCCCTTTCCTGTTATGCTTTTCTTACTCCCTTACCGGTTTTCTCAGGGAGCTTTTGCTTAATAAGTCACTTGGTATACAGAACATTCTCCCAAGGTCTGCTTTTCACTGAAAACTAACCGTAACTATATAACTTAATTATATAAACCTGGAAACATTTGATAAAGAATAAGGCTGTTATTATTATGCTACAAAGGGGTATGAATAGCAATGGTCCAAGACAGATTAAGACACATGTTCATCCTAGGGCTACAGTGGCTCTCTCAAAGACAACACTTCAGAAATCCTAGCTCTTTTAAGATATGGCATATTGCTGTTACACTCGTCGAAGCCTGCTTAACATTTTGCTCTTTTTAATATATCACCAATATAAGTTAGTTAACAGTTTTTTTTTCAAAACTGCCCCTCCCCAACCCCTACTGCATGACTCCTTTCTTCTCCCTTCATCCTACCCCTTTCTCCCACACTGGGTTATAGCTTTAAGTCTGCCTTTCGTCTGGGAAACATCTTTGCTTTAGTATGTTCTAGGATTTAGCAACAACCCCAAATTTCTTCTCACGTATTCTTCCAGAGAGCTAAAAAGCACAGATGTAAAATGAGTTCTAGTAATAGCCCATAGCATCCCATAGTTCCCAAAGGAATGTAGGCAAAGTAACCTTTATAAGTGGCCATTAGTTACATGTGATTTTGTGTCTGTTTCGCCTTAGTTTTGAGTAAACTTTTACTTTGCAGACTAAATTTAAGGAACATGTAATAGTAAGATTCAACCCAGATTCTGATATTTGTGTTTTTAAAAATTATTTACAGAATTTATTTGTAGCTATTAAAATACTATCCTAGTAGACAGCATATATTCTGCTTGTTTTTTGTTATATTCTAGAAGTGTAATTTATGAGTTTTCTATATGATTGGTGAAACAAAAGGCCTTTCATTGAAAATAATTCAGTATTGCAGTTGTGTTTTTCTAGATGAAAAGTTCTTGTCTCAATCATTGTTTCTTTTGCAAATTCTGTTACGATGTTCTTAACATGTTTTACGAATATGAATGATGTGAACAATTAATGGTATCTTAGCTCTTGGTCTGAATGGACCTAATTCAGTTTTAGAATCATGCAGTTGGTTTCATTATGGCAAAGTGCACTTGAATTGGTTGTAAGCACAATGATATTTAACCCAGTCAGTGTAAATCATTTCTCAGAGGTTACAGTGATTGAAATTTAGATTTCCACAGCAAATAGAACTTAGCTTTCATCAAAATCAGCATCATGATACAGTTTTAAAGTAGACATAATACAGTTTTTAAGCTTTAAGGTTGTAATTCATTTGCCTTAAGTAATGTTTTTATTATATGTTGATGAAGATTCTGTTTGATATCAAACAAGCACTGAAATGAAGTGTTGTTGTGTAGATTAGAATCTCATAATCAGGTGCAGCGACTTACTATATTCTTTTCTCAACCCAAAGTAAATATCATTTTGATTTTACCCATTACAGAAAAATGTTTAACTTAATTTTTGTTAGTGGATTGGGCATCTTTCCAAAACAAAGATACAGATAAACTGAGGAGTAGAGAATATAAAATAAAATGAACTGAGTATGCAAAATGATTAAGTCTTTGTCTATGAGTCAGTTAGGCATGGAATATTGGCAGTTTTTTTTGAACTTCAATGTAATGTTATAGTTTGGCATAATAAAGAAATTAACTAAAATATTAAATATTGATGATAAAAGTGCATGTTTGGTACTAGAAAACTTTAAGCACATCAATTGTTTTTTAAATAATTCTCTTAAGACTTCATAGTATTTGCACAAGGTTAACTCTGTACAATCTTGTTCCTAAAGTGGTTATAAAAAGAAAGTAAGTATTTTATTTTATTTGCTTCTGTCAAAGCAAAAGGCCTCCTGGAAAATAGGATACTTAATTCTTTAGGAAATTACTAGTGTGTTAAATTAGCAAAGAGTATTTTTTCTAATCATTATTATTGTCATTATCCCAAGTACGGGTCACAATTTTCTGAGTTGTTTATATACAAAAACAAATATAGTGTTATTTTTCCATAATTAGATGTGGCCAATATTTGTGTGCATGACTAAAACATTGTTGTATAAAAGTTGAAAGAGATGTGTTTCTTTCAGAATGCTGATTTCAAGTCACAGGATCAGCATTAGAGAAGACGAGCAGAAATGAAAATATTGTCATGCATTTTTCCTGTTCTTCCAAATCATCAGTCAAAAAATAGAAAAACAGGATCATGTGTTTATGGTCAATTAACATTTTTTTTTTTTTACATTTAAGGGAGATATGTAAAGACTACTGATAGAATTATTGAGAAGATGCATGTGAATTACATAGTTTGCTGGCTTTAAAAAGTTTGAAAGTTTATCTTTGTTTTGCACATATAGAGTGGGTCCTTCTTTCAGACGAGCCTTGCTAATCATTTTGTTAAAATTTGAACTTCATCATATCACAAAGCCTCATTCAGCAGACTCACTCTTGTCCCATTCCTTTTTTGTTGTTGTTATTGTTGTTGTGAGTCAGCCATAGATAATGACAATTTAAGAGCCAAGCCGTAAAATAAGGATTAAGAGAAGTCATGCTTCTTAGTCGTCACATCAACACTGTTTTGACAGTCGCTTATTTGACTCCATCCCATGTTCACTTGCGCTTTCTCACTTCTCTTGTTCTGACCAGCTGTGGGAGGTAGTTTATCTGCTAATTATATGAGTTACGTAAGTTGTATTTTCACAGCTTCCTGTATTTCAAAATTTAAGTTTATTATGTCACAATATGGAATTTAAGATCTCAACCCCATCATTGATGGTACACTTGTCAGTCTAATTTGTATAGCTCCTTTGAACTATAAGTTGGTATTATACATACACTGTTCCTTTTTAATATCAGGTCTGAAGCCTGTAACAGTGAAAAACATCTTGATTTTTCTAATTTACATTTGATTGCTCAGTCCTGTCTCCATTGCATGACTCTAACCTTTTTGATCAACTAAGATAGAATTAACATTGGAACTCCTCGCATGTATTTCGGGCTTACTGAAAAATACCAGCAAGAAACCTGCCACTTTCCCTTAGATGCAGATGCCCTTTTGTGGGCACAGCATCCACTGATGAGTTCATTTTCTTTTAATTAAACATAATTTAAAAATGGAAAGTAAAGCTCTGTTAATGGTGATAAAGCATTATGTAGTTTATGTATAATTGTTTTTTTTTGTGGTCACAGGCTTTTTCTCTTATAAAATGTTAATTACATCAACTGAGCATATTAATGGATATTATCAAACACACCTGTTCTATTTTAATGCTTAACATGATGAATTTGAAATAATTTATAGTAGATTGGAGTAACCCTCCATTTGAGGGAGAGTATTTTTTTTCCAGAAATTATAAATTGCCTTCATGAAATAGAAGGGTTCAGTTGGACATTGCTTTAGATGACACAGGTACATAACAGTAGACGAAAGACTAAAATTTAGAAGAAATTTCATATTGGTTTTGCAAGTTGCTTCTCCTTAGCTTTGCTTAGAGGACAAGGTGTAGTGCTCTGAGGGATATTTTCACTCTAAAAGCATTTCTGTCCTAGAACTTTAGAGCTAAATAAGCTCTCAGTGTTCATTTTATATGGCAAATTCTTTGTCATTCTTTAAAATTGATTGGGATGCTTTACTTTCCGTACTGTCTTTATCACCACCCAGGACCAAGTGCTCCCTTTTCTGCAGTTTCTTGGCATATCATATAAGCTTCATCATTATTCTCTCAGTACCTGTATTTATGCATCGTATTTGTATTTATATCACCAATTTTAAGGACAGAGACTGTCATAAAGTAGTTGCTTAACGAATGTCTGATGAATATATATATGAATTAATGAAGAAATCTTGAAATAAATTGCTAGTGATATTAGTGGTGATACTTTGATATAAGTTGTATGTTTGTGAAATTCAGCTTCTAATATCTTCTTGGGTGATCTTTTAAGATTTTATATCCTTTGGATGTAATCACCAAAAGATAATTTTCACAGATCATTCTATTTAATTACAGAATATATTGTAATCACTTGGACCACAATACATAAATCCCATCCTGGATTTAATAGGGAATTTGTATGTATAATTTTTCATGAAAGAGCCTATGAAAAGAATTATTGTAGATTGCATGTTTTAATAAAACTTACACTAATTAGATTCATAGTTATGAATTGGAATTTATTCTTTAAAAGAGTCTAATAAAAATTTAGCCTAAATTATTTTTTTATTTTCTATAATATGTTATTTTAATTTTATCCTATGTTTATTAACTCTGAGTAAAAATTGGTATGCAACAAACTCAGCAATTATCTAACGTTGGCTTTAAACTAGGTATTGACTCCAGAAACTGGAGTGAGCTGAAAAAATGTAGGAGAAAGAAGCAACACAATGTAAAGTCTGTCCTGTTATTTCTTTATGTTAAGAGAGATTTTCCTAAACAACTCTAGTAATTCTATCCTTCATAAAAACTTTTCTTTCATCCTTATTCCTTTAGATTAAAAATACCAGCTCCACTCCTTTCGTTTATGATAGAATTACCTTCAGTTTTTAATGAATGAACTGTAAATCTTTTGGGGGTGGTCCAGAAAGCTATAAGATTAACTCAAGATTATTTCTAGTCTTTGACTCCGCAAGTGCTCATTGAGTGCTTACTGTATGCTCTGCATTGTATTAATAAATGGGAACATGCCAGTGAGGGGATTTTTGAGGACAAAAAGTCTTCATTTTAGTGTAAAACATAGATATGTAAACACATAATTGCATGATAATCTAGAAAGCAAAATTCTAGGGATATGAGTTCAAGACTGTGGTAGAAAAAGAGTAAGTTTCTGTCTGGAAAGGGGAAAGGCTTTTTTCTAAGTACATGAAATTTTAGTTGGGTGTTAAGAAATATGAGTAGGGATAAAGAAAGTGGGGGCTATAGAAGAAGGAAGAATATTTGTCACATAGGAAATAACATGGAGGCATGAAGAAGCTTGATATGTTTGGTATAAGAAATGTAGTTCAGCTTGTGTGAGTAGAGGATGTGAAGATGGGAAGCATTTGGAGGTGATACTGATAAGATGGGCTAGTGACATATGGTGAAAAAGCCCTGTTTTGAGGATGTTTGGCTTCATTTTGTGATTAGTGAGCACTCAGTGGAAGAGTTTAATTAGCTCATCCAGACTAGAGGAGACAGAGACTTGGACTAATGAAGGAGTTGTGGGGACAGGGAAGAGGGCATGGATTTGAGTTGTATAGAGAGTATAATACATAGGGCTTTCAGATCAAATTGGATTTTGAGAGCAAGGGGAGAAATCTAGGTTTCTGGCTTGCTGATAGTGAAGAAAGAGAACAGAGAAAGGGGTGGAGGATGGCAAAGAGGATAGAATAACGACTTAGTACTGAAAATGATGTGCTGAGGTGCCAAGAAACCATCTAGTTAGAGTCAGGAGGAAGTAATGTGAAAGATAACACTTTAAAGAGAGATTGTTTGCAAGTTTGGTGAAATGATCCAAAAATACATCAAAAAGGAAGTGAACTTTTAAATTGCTCTTGAAAAGAAATAAAAAATAAGGGGGGGGGACTGCGGGGTGGCTCAGTTGGTTTAGCATCCGACTTTGGCTCAGGTCATGATCTCACAGTTTGTGCGTTCGAGCCCCGCGTCAGGCTGTGTGCTGACAGCCTGGAGCCTCTTTGGATTCTGTCTCCCTCTCTTTCTGCCCCTCCCCTGCTCACCCTCTGTCTCTGTCACTCTGTCTCTCTCTCAAAAATAAACATTAAAAAAATTTAAAAAAATAAAATGCTCTTGAAAATAGTATAGTTTTTAATTGGTTGAAATACTAAGAAAAAAGGAAAATATTTTAGGTCCTATGAATTTTATGAAGAAAGGTGGAAGAACTAGAAATTACAAAAGCATATATGGGTGATGGTAAGTATTAAGAAAGCCTACAAAATTCTCTAGGGATCAGTGGGAGGAAAGCCTTGAAAGGTAGATTGGCATACAAGGGGTTAGGTTATGAATTTCTTTCTAAGCATTTTAGAAGTTTTAAAAAATGTACTGTAGAGATTTTAATTTTTTATATTTTGAAAGTTTAAGGAGTAACATGATCAGAACTCCACTTTAGGTCACTAATGGTAGTAATATGAGCATAGGCAGAAAAGGGAAGACAAAATTAAAGTTAGGGAGCTTGAGGTAATGAAGGATTCAAATAAAATGGGGATAGTACAATTGCAGATGAAGAGAGGCATAAAGGGTATTGGAAAGGCAAAGTCAGCATTACTTAACAAATGATTTAGATTTGAGAAATAATGAATAAATAAGGGGTTGAAAATCTGAAGGTCTGAGATGTCAGAACCATTGATGGACATGGGAAGTCGTTGACTGGGGAGTAAAAATTAGGATTCATCTTTTATATGCACATTCTTTGCAGGTATCCTATGTGCCTGTCACTGTACTAGGTTTAGTATATAGAAATAAAATAAATGATGAAAAGAAAATATATGGAAAAAGGTTTTGTATTCTAGTGAGGGTAATAGAAATGTAAAGAACATCAGAACAAAGTGTGATAAAGGCTACAATAGTGGTATGAACACTGTGCTTCTGGAGCTCATTTAGGGAGATGCTGGGCTTGTGATTTTAGTGGACATCTAGGCAGAAAGTTATAGCTTGGAACTGGAAAGAGAAGTTATACCCAGGAGAAAGGGTGAGGATGCATTTAAGGTCTTATTTTACTTGACCATCCTGACATTTTTGGCATTGCCAATAAAACCCTTTTTTAGAACCTTAGAATTATTCCTTATCATTTTTTATTCCTGTGTAAACTCCTGTGAAACCCAATAAATCTTCCATTTTCTGTTATCTTTGGTCTCAGTAATCTCACAAATATCCATGGGTTTACTACTACTTGTATGTTCATGATTCCAAACTTCTATCTCAGGTTTAGGATTATCTTTTGAGTTCTACGTGCATAAAACAACTGTTCCCAGATATCATTACTTGCAAGTCCTAGGTGTATTCCAGATTCAACACACCTCAAAATTTACTCTGTATCTTTCTCCTTGAACCAGTCCCTCTTATAGCATTCTGGTACCTGCAGCTGGTACTAATCATCAGCTCAGTTGTCCAAGTTATAAGAATCATCCTTGGTCATTTTATCTCATTACTTATATCCAACATTTGTCAGGTGCTGCAGCGTCAGAGTCCTGAGTAGCTCTTTATCAGTTCTCTCTTTTCATTGTTTCATACTCTCTTTTTCATTGTTGTGGTTATTTATTGCCAGGATTCTGCAGTGGGCTTCCACATGGTCTTGTCATCTCCAGTTTGACTTCCCTCCCAATCTGTGAGCCATACTTTGGTGGTTATGAACTACTGTGCCTGGTACTGTTCCACGTGCTTTATATGTACTTAGTCATTTCAAATCTAAGTGATTATGTATTCCTCTCTCTTTGGTGCAGCATATGGAAATTGGAGTGGAAATGTTTTTCAGGGTCACACAACCAGAAGGTGGGGGGAGGTTGATTGAAAACCAGATACTCTGAATAGAGGTACCATGCCCTTATTCACTCACACTAGGTTATATACTCTGACTTTATACTGCTTTTATATTATAAGCTGCTTTGACCTTTGAACTATGAAAACAGCAAACTTAAAACTAGTGATTTAGATCTATTAATTTCAGTATTATTTTCACTTTAATCTTTTTGATAAAATTATTATACTTTATTAATTTTATTTATTTTTTTATTTTGAGAAAGACCACATGAACAGGGGAGGGACAGAGAGAGAGAATGAATCCCAAACAGGCTCCACGCTGCCAGCACAGAGCCAGAGGTGGGGATCAAACTCATGAAATTGCAAGATCATGACCTGAGCCAAAACCAAGAGTCAGGCACTTAACCGACTGAACCACCCAGGCACCCCTTATACTTTATTTAAATATAAATATAGGTGAGTTTCATGTCAGTCTTATTTTAAAACTTTTTAAAACTCACCATTTCTCTACTTTTCTCTCCTTCTTTGACTGGGCCTAGACAAGCATTCATTTGTGCTCCACCCTTTTAATTCTTGTGAATGTGATGTTCATAAGAAATTAATTTTGTTTACCAGGGGAGTAACATGTTCACACAGCAGGTGTGGCATCATTTTGAAATATGTTCTGCTATACAGAGCTGAAGTGAATTGGCATGTAGCTTAAGTCTTGTTTTGTTTCTTAAAGTGATATCTTGGAGTCATCTGTTGGGTTAATGCACCAGATGCAGTAAAATCCTCATACCTAAAGAGTCTACGTAGATATTCTTCATCACATGATGGTATATGGTAAAAGCCTCATATGCTGTAGATATTTAATTTGACCTGGTTACCAGCCTGACTTGGTGTACTTTTCCGAAAAGAAGACCCAAGCGAGAATGTCTTCATATTCCTAGTGATATTGGTTGGATGTAGTTTTAATTCCTATGTAAATCTTTACAGATAGCAGACAGACACTAAAATAACCCTAAGAAATATTAAACATGCCTCAAACTGTTTGGCTATCATGTTGTCAAAATTATCTTACAACCTCTCATTGTAAAATAACTTAACGTTAACTTCTCTTTCTGATATATTGCTGCTAAAATGACAGTACTGGTACATGGAGAAAAATAATTAATGAGTTGATAAAACTTTTGTCTTTTTTTCCATTATGCATTTCTTCCTTTCATCCTTCTGTTCTCTCAACAAATATTTACTGAGCACCAATTACATTCCAGGAACTATGTTATGTACTTGATATTTATTGCCAAAAAGCCATAGAAGTCCCATTCTATCATTCTTAGAATAAAGCCATTCATATCATTCTTGGAATAAAATTTTTATAGCTACAGGTGGCCTGGGAATCAGAGCAGAATGAAGATAAAAAGATATATAGGTTACAAAAGGGAAAAGAAGTGTGCCAAGAATGGGTAATGAGCATAAATATTATGTAATTAGCAATTTTTATCAGTGAGGACCGTGACCTTTCCACCAACATAACACCGTTTTGCCATGAATAAAATTTAAGAAGTTGAATCCAGTCTAAAATTCTGAAAGTTGAATCTTGAGAAAATGGCCAACATTCAGAGAATCATCTAAAATTTGCAAAGCTTCCCAAAAGGACTGATCATTTATAATACTAGCTGACACATATATTCTTAAGAGTCACATTTCCACCTATCTTGAGATGAGTTAATGTCTCTGTAGCAGTTGTGGGTTTATCTGATTTTCTGATTTGCTCTATATTGAAACACTTCTGGTTCCTTCTTGGGTATCACCTCATTGTTCTGAATTAGGAGTGAAAGGTACAACATTCTTTAGGAAGACTCCTGAGCAGTGTCTGAAATATCTGAAAGAGAGTTGATCTCTGATTCTCCAATCTTTCAATTATTCGAGCTCTTACCATCACCTGCTTGGGTGGCTTGATTCTTACTGCTAAGAGCAAAAACCATTAATTTAACATTTCAATATGAGCTTTCTAAGCAGCAGATTATTAGAATGTTGTCATGTGGATGATGCACACACTGACACCATATCATTATCAGTTGTTTACCATCATTTAAATGAGTGCACTTGTGAGCGCTGGGGATTGTATGGAAGTGTTGAATCTCTCAATTGTACACCTGAAACTAATACTACACTGTATGTTAACTAATTGGAATTTAAATAAAAACTTAAAAAAAATAAGCCACCATTTAATTGTTAGTATAATGTAATAAGTCGAACTTGCTTTGGTGCTTTGGAAATTACAGTGAAGCACATTAGTAAATTCCACTAAACATTATGGTTTTCTTTCCAGATGGAATGCAATTAGCACAAAACTATTTAATAATGTACTAGTCCACTGCTATTTATGGCAAAGCCTGATTTGCTGCAGAAGGGACCCTTCTTTAGTGACTGTCTAATATTAGAAAGCAGGAAACGTACAAGGCAATAAACACTTCAGAATTTTTTGTTAGGGGCTGATTAGAATTCAGTGTTAGCTAATACCTCATAATAATATCTCTTTATGGGAAAGGATTCTGAATTTTCTGAGAAAAGTAGGATATTCTGGTTAAAGTAATATGTCTTTGGCAGTTTGAGTTTCTCTGTGGTTTATTAAATTCCTATGTTCTTTACTTTTCTTGGAGATACATTCAAAACTGTTTTCTGAAAAAAAAAAAAAAGAATTTTTAAGCAATTCTACCTAAGACAGAACTGAATGTATAGGTGACTTTTTATTTTCCAACTACAATATTTTTTTTCATGCTCAGAGAATACAATGAAATAATTCACATCTTCTGGAAACTATTCTTTCAAGATTTTAAAGACTTTTCACGGCATGAAAACTTCAGGGCTAGTAAGATGGTTAATAGCTGTGCTAACCTCATTTGAAATTAATACCAGTATGTCAGCCTGAAATGCTATTTTTTGTTATGGAACTTGATATTCGATTCACCATTGGTTGATTCCCCCACTATGTGCAAGATACTGTGCTAAGAAACTTGGGGGTACAAAGTTAAAGCAGAATAAACAAGGAGCCTCCTCCCAAAGCAGTCTTAATTAGCAGGTGATGAACTTTGGCTATGATTGAAGGCAGGATGCAATAAATGCTTCACTACAAATATAAGTGGGAGACAGAGCCAAAAGGAAAGAGTGATTAAAACATCTGGAAGGTGTTTTTTCTGGACCTTAAGAGAAAAAACAAAATTTTTATGAATGAGTAAGTAGGAAAGTACATTATATATTATAAACTGAAGGAATAGTATAAGGAAAGGAATGGACTGCTTGGAAAAAGAGAAGTCTGAAGAAACTGAGGGATAAAGAATAACACATTGTGGTTGTGTATGTGGAGGGAGATATGATGGAAGTCAGAATGTGGAGATTCTCGAATGCTGTGTGTTTTACCCACATCCTAGGTAACAGAGCCTGGGGCAGGCTTAAATGCTAACACTTTATTGGGTACTTTGGTCCCAGGAAACTAAGAGCATGGGGTAGGGCAAGTGAGGCAAACAGGATGGAAATCAAATAAAGATAATACACTACTGAGTTGTCACCTGTTTTACAAGAAATCACAGCTGGTTGTTTGGTCAAGCAGAGCATCTCTGGAGAAGCCATATGGAACTACTGCATTTCTAAGCAGTCTGTCACCAGATAGAAGGTGAGGACTTTATCTCCTGGCTGCCTCTTATTCTCTCTCTCATAGATCAAAATTCAAACTATGGGTGATGAGAATGTTCTAAAATTAGATACTGGTGATGGCTGTGAAATTCTGTGAGCATACTAAAAACCACTGACTTGTATACATTACGCAGGTGACTTTTATGGCATGTGAATTACAACTCAGTAAAATTATTATTTTTAAAACAGTCAATCCATGGGAAGCTAGAGCCTTTTTGAGTACAATCGGGTTGGATTTAGAAGTTAGAACATCTGTGGATTCTGCCATGAAAGGTAGTAACAACCCAAGTAAGCCCAAGCCCAGTTCCTATCTTTAGGGACAAGTGAGACAACTGGAGGTGTGAGAAGATGAAGGAAATGTGACCATGAGAGTGATCAGGCTTTGTAAACTAAGAATTGATTGGATCTTCCAAAGGTGCCACTCTTTGGAAGGAAACGAGATTGAGCAAGGCACAGAAGAATAGATAAGACCAAAGTACTTGGGAAGAAGCTTAAATTAGCTCCTAAAGAAGACTTTAAGAGGATTAGCACATCAACCTACAATTCCTTTCCTTATAACCTATCTTGGGACCAGAGATTAAAGGTAGCCCCAGAATCTTTTCTTCTCCATTCATTGACATTGAGTCCAGTTGCCCTCTTGTTGAATCTAGGCTGGTGTCAGTAATTTCCTTAACTAACATAATGCAAAAGAATAAACTTACTGAGACTTCTTTTTTTCTTTTCATTTACTTATTTAAATTCAGGTTAGTTAACATACAGTGTAGTATTGGTTTCAGGAGTAGAACCCAGTGATTCATCACTTACATATAATACCCAGTGCTCATCACAAGTGCCCCTCTTTAATGCTCATCACCCATTTAGCTCATCCTTTGCCTACTTGCCCCCTAGCAGCCCTCAATGTGTTCTCTGTATTTAAGAGTCTCTTATGGTATGCTTCCCTCTCTGTTTTTATCATATTTTTCCTTCCCTTCTCCTATGGTCATTTGTTTTGTTTTTAAATTCTATGAGTGAAACCATATGTTTGTCTTTGTCTGCCTGACTTACTTCGTTTAGCATAATACATTCTAGCTCCATCCACATTGTTGCAAATGGCAGGATTTCATTCTTTCCGATCACCAACTAATATTCCATTGTATATGTATACCACAGCTTCTTTATCCATTCATCAGTCTGTGGACATTTGGGCTCTTTTTATAGTTTGGCTTTTATTGATAGCACTGCTATAAACATTGGGTTGCATGTGCCCCTTTGAATCAGAATTTTTGTATCCTTTGGCTAAATGCCTAGTAAAGCAATTGCTGTGTTGTAGGGTAATTCTATTTTTAATTCTTTGAGGAACCTTCATAATATTTTCTTTTTTTTTAATGTTTATTTTTGAGAGAGAGAGGCAGAGTGTGAGCAGGGGAGGGGCAGAGAGAGAGGGAGAAACAGAATCTGAAGCAGGCTGCAGCCTCTAAGCCATTAGCAGAGAGGCCAACATTGGGCTCGAACTCACAAACCATGAGATCATGACCTGAGCCGATGTTGAACACCCAACTCACTGAGCCACCCAGGTGCCCCAATCATACTATTTTCTAGAATAGCTGTACCAGTTTGATTTCCCACCAGTAGTGCAAAAGGGTTCCTCTCTCTACCATTCTTGCCAACATCTTTTGTTTCCTGAATTGTTAACTTTAGCCATTCTGACAGGTATGCGATGGTATCTCATTGTGGTTTTGATTTGTATTTCCCTAATGATGAGTGATGTTGAGCGTCTTTTCATATGTCTTAGAACCATCTGGCTGTCTTCTTTGGAAGAGTGTCTGTTCATGTCTTCTGCCCTTTTCTTTACTGGTTTATTTGTTTTTGGGTGTTGAGTTTGATAAGTTCTTCATAGATTTTATCTAATAGGTCATTTGCAAATATCTTCTCAACTTTCTGGGACTTCTGATCCTATGTCAGAAATAGACTTGCAGCTTTCATCTTTATTTCTTCAAACACTTGTTTTATTATTTTATTATTTTTTAAAAGATATATTAGCTTAAAAGGTTTTATTTTTTTTTATTTTGAGAGAGAAAGAGAGCATGAGACGGGGAGGGGCAGAGAGAAGGAGACAGAGAGAATCCCAAGCAGGCTCTGCATTGTCAGCATGGAGCCCAATGTGGGGCTCGAACCCAGGAACCATGAGATCATGACTTGAGCTGAAACCAAGAGTTGGATGCTCAACCAACTTAACCACTCAGGTGCCCCAGAACACTTTTAAAACAGATTTGCATGTGTTGAAGAATCCTAAGAACCCCATGGAGAGGAACTGAAACTCATGGCTGAAAGGCTCTATTTAGTTCCCACCTGACAGCTAGCTCTTCTTCCCAAGCAACAACCAGCAATAACTTGGAAGTACTGTGAGTGAGCCATCCTGTCCATAGCTCCTCCAGCCCCTGTGGAGCTTCTTTAGTTTGTGCTATGTGGAGCAGAGATGAGCTGTCCGAGCAAGCCCTTCCCAAATTCCTGACCCACAAAATGATGAGACATAATAACATTGCTGTTTTTAAGTCATAAAGTTTTGGAAGTCCTTTGTGGTGTTGTCATAGAATACTATAATTGATATTTATAATTTTTTCCTTAGTCACCCATTTTAGATTTCCCTCACCACCTTTGGCTGGTCTGAGTTACTTTCTTGGTGGTATAACTCACATTTTCTTCCCTAAGGTAACTGAGCTTTTTAGCTTCCTTGTCATTTTGAAGCCATGTTTGCTTTAGTTGTCCATTCACCATTATCACTTGGTGTGGAAGCATTGGAGACACCTAATGAATCCCGTGGGTTCAAGAAATATTTCTCCTTTCCCCCATGGTTTAGTAGAAAACGTAGAACCTCATGATTACTTCATATTACAGCAACTTTTTTCTTTACTCACTGGTACACTGGTAGGAAAAGTACAAGTGGTACAGCTTCCGGTTTAATGGAAACTTTTGCTGTGCTCCTTGACAGAAGTGTTTACCCCTAGGAACTGGGGCATCTAGGTTGAAAGGGTTTAAGCTTTTATGAATACAAAGGAAATACTCATCAAGTGGATCATTGGCAATGTTAGTGGGAGGAGCCAATTCTGATTTCCACGTTTTACTTCCTGGACCTGTAAATTATAGTTATTGAGAGATAATCCTACATACTGGCCATTGGCTCAGTATATATACTGCACCAGAAGACAGCGCTCAAATCCTGGAAGTATTTATTATCCTGAGCTGGGACATCCTACATGAACTTTCAAGCAGCCATTTAAATATATTGTTAGGTTGCCTGTGTCTGGTGATGGATACAGTGTCAGAATGGTGAATCCCATGTCATTTGTTGCATCTATTCCAAGAAAGTATTATGAAGGGTAGTATATAAATAAATTAATAAGTCTGTAAGTTCTTGTATATTGGTATCAAAGTCATTGCAAGCATGGGAAGCAAACAAATAATTTCAGGATGAAATAATTCTACAAAGAACAAATTGATGCTAGGTGGAATTTATTACACAAACTTAAACATTGTAGCAGTTCCTGTAATTTCAGGAGGCTTATACCCCATCTGTCATGCATGTATTTTACCAGAGCATATAGAATGCTTGTCAAATTTTACATGGTGTCATTAACATGGTGTCATAATATTGCAAACTAGGGTGGTTTTTCACTGAAATATCAAGATGACCAAAGTCCTTGAGGACTATATTCTGACAGAGATTGTAAGATTTAGTATAGTCCTGAAGCAAGATAGGGATTTTAATTTTCTACTTTGTAAGATTGAGAAAAGGAAAATCTTCCAGAATATACAGTGTGACAGTCTGTGTTGATAAGCTTCTGTAAAGACGCAGCGTATGGCATGGCATCTTCAATTTGGAGTATGACCTGATTAGTCGACCTTTATCACCCATGATTCATCTGTTTTTCAGAGACAACGCAGTTGACTTGAATGGAGATAGGATGGGATTTACCACTCCTGTGACATTCAAGTCTTTGATGGTGGCATTGATGTTCTCTGTTCCTCCTAGGATATGGCTTCCAATTGACTATCTTGGCCAGTGGTGAGAGGTGGCAGTTTCAGTTCATCCATCTAGCCTTTCCTATAAAATGGCCCTAATACTATGGATCATGGAACCAATGTGAGCCTTTCTGTTAGCTTCTAAGTGTATCATCCCAATTATTGTAGGGACTGAATAAATAACCACAGGGTGGGTCTATTAATTACCTGTTCTCCATGAGTTTCCACTACAAATTGGTATCTATGATAACAAATTTTTAGAGGGGACATCAGTTCCTTATAATGTCTCCAATATTTTTTTCCTATTTATCATGGAAACTGGTATCAGTGGCATTTGTAAACTCTTTCTCTCTTCTGTCTCTGTATGTTATCATCTTGCTCAATATCAATAAACCCTCCTCTTTCTAGCTGTTTACTACCCTTCTCTGAGTTGCCACACCATCAAGATTCACTTCCACACACACTGTTCTTGATTTCTCTGGTACACTGATTAGTCTCTACAATTCCTTTGGCAAGTATGTGATTTCTTCTCTGAGTAGAGGTTATACTTCTCAGATTATACTGAGACCTGACTCTGGTTATCAACCTTGTGGCAATGAGGTGGCAGGTATTCAAGAGAACAGTCATCATTTCCTGAGACAATGGCTTCAGTTGAAAGTATTGCACAGTTTCAGGCAGTGTTTGTAGAATAACTACTGTAGTATGAGAAAAACAGTGGCTGCTTTTGACCAAGAGGGTTAAAGAAGATACAGAGGTTAAGTTACTCCACTTTTCTAACCCATAGGTCTAAGGGCCCCATTCTTTCACTATTAAGACATTTATCTGACAATTGAAGACCTTGATCGTTGCACATCGTTTTCCTTTGCAGTACTGTACCGTTATAATCAGATAGTGTTTTTAGCAATGTTCCCTATGGCTGTAAGAGAGCAGTTGTTTTTAAAGGTACCATTGAAACTCTGGTTTCATAGCATGACGTCTGTTGGCAAACAGTTACCTAGAACCCATCTTTTTTTTTTTTTTTTTTTTTTTTGGCAAGACTTGCCATGCTGTTCAATAGAGCCATCAAACACCAAATCCCTTGTAATTATCAATACAACATACTGATCAGAATAGTATCTCTTGATGTTTGAATTCCTTGCATTCTACCTACATGTTATGCTAATTAATTCTAAGTAAGGGCTTTAGTAATTGTGGTTCCACTACATTTCGGGGACTGATATTACCTCAGTTATCACTAGCAATAGGGTTCCTGTTGCTTTCTGACAAGTGGATAATGTAATATCAAATTATCAGTCTGCTGAACTACTGAGTCCCTTATGGCCTCAATTGCCCTAGCCTAGATTTTCTAGAAAACAGAAGCTAAAATAAATTTTCCATCCAGGGGATCAAAAGTGAGGAGAAAGGAAGCAACCCAGTAATAGAGGAAAATCAAATAAAGATGATGTATTTTAGAGCTGACCACACCTTCAAAAGGGTACACAGCTTGTGGCTAGGTCATATACCATGTATTTGGAGAGGTAATCTGTAACCACTGCGTTTTGGAATAATCCATTTGAGGAAGGAAGTCTTGGAATACTCCATTAGGGGAAGGAAGGTCACGCAATTTATCTGCCAGCCCTTTCTGTCTTCTACTGGTTAAAGTTTGCCCCTCATGGCCCTAGTGTTTCATACATTTGCAGCATATTACATACATCCTCTGGGATATCAGGCAAGTATGGGACTTAAAGAAATAACTGAGACTCACCTGGTTCTTCGATCTGCTGTGTCTTCCACTGATTTATGTCATGTAAAATTCTAACCTTGCTCTTAGAGAAGTCTGAGACAATTAAAGGTAATAGGAAATGAGGTAGTAGTGGTAGCATTTGGGACTTGAAGGCAATAAATCTGGAAAAAATATATTATCAGTACAAAATATGCATAATTCATAGGGAAAGGCAATTGTTTAAAAATATATATGGAGATGTTCAGTGAGGTCCATTAGAGCACAATTCTTGTCTGTGTCCAAACTTTACAAAATTTCAGGATTATGTTAGCCCTAGATAAGACATGAACTGGATATATCCTCTGATACTAAGAAGAATTTGACAATGTTTGATTAATATTGTGGACAGTTCTTTTTATCATAGGTTATCTCACAAAGGATTTTAGCAGGTGTCCATTTGAGGTTATCTTATGCCACTATTCAGCCATCCTAACTTTGGTATTAATTATCTTATAACCCAGTAAATCTCTGATACTGGTGACCAAAATTTATGTATCCATAAGTGGAATTTTTAAATTTCTCCATGAATTTTTCATTTGCTTTACAAGAGGTCTTTGCACATGACTTTATCAGCATAAATGGCTTAAGCATAATGACCTGAATAAGGTTTTTTTTTTGTCTTTTATGGTGGGTCTGTACTTTTATAAACATAACTTCTCAGGTAGCATCAAACATCAAGCAATTTATATATTTGTTGTCCAATTTACATAGGAGTACCTGAGGAGGATAAGAATCATCTGTGTTTTCATCGTTCATTTCAAAGTCTTGAATTATGAAAACGTGTCAGCTATCTGTGATTATATTTAGCCTTTTATATTAATCAAATTGACATGCCCTACAAAGGGCCCTAAGTTTAGTCACTTGAGTTGATTTCTTCCAGTAAGAAGCTGGATTCTGCAAGGGAATCTGCCATCATTATTCAATAACCAGCCTTATATTTTCTGTCTTCATTTGTGAGGTAAGATGCATCTAGTAAGGATTTTATATGAGAATTTTTAAGTATGTTCTGAAAACATGTGGTTCTGTAACTAGAGAAACATAATCACTAGATTTTCTATCAAATAAGGATATTAAACTTGCTTAATTGAGAGATTAGATGTATGTTTAATATGGGAAAGAGAAGTATGAATATTTTATATTTATATTATATTTAATTAAATATTATATGTAAATAACATTTTTGGATGATTTCAGTTAGCAGTAGAGATTGTATGCATGTGATACATACAAATGTGATACATCATGTGATCAGCATGTGATACATCAAATGTGAAGAAGGTGATTTTAGCATGAAAAATGAATAGTTTTGTTTTTCTTTAACTCATTTTTTTTGGAGCAGTTTTAGGTTCATAGCAAAATTGAGAGGAAAATGCATTGATTTTTCATATATCCCCTACCCCCACACATGCACAGCTTTCCCCATTATCAGTGTCCCCTACCATAGTAATATGTTTGTTATAATTGAGGAACCTGCATTGACACATCGTTACCACCCAAGTCCATAGATTATATTAGGGTTTATTCTTGGTGTTGTACATTTATAGGCTTGTCATTAAATATATAATAACATGTATTCATCTTTATAGAATTATACAGAGTATTTTCACTGCCCTAAAAATCCTTTAAGCTTTACCTATTCATCCCTCCCTCCCCACTGTCCTCTGGCAACACTGATCTTTTTTCCTGTCTCCATACTTTGCCTTTTTCAGAATGTTAGATAGCTGGAATCATACAATATGTAGCCTTTTTAGATTTATTTCTTTCATTTAGTAATATTCATCAAAGCTTCCTCCGTGTTTCTTCATGGCTTGATAGCTCATTTCTTTCTAGCCCTGAATTACTTTTCCATTGTCTGGATGTATCACAGTTTATCCATTCACCTACTGAAGGACATCTTGGTTACTTCCAGCTGTTGGCAACTGTGATTAAAACTGCTATAAACATTCATGTATATGGGTTTTCATATGGACATAAGTTTTAAAGCTGAATAGTTTTCCTAATTTATCAGAGGCTTCACACTCTTTGTGACAAGGAGGATAAGCCTTTATTATAGCCTACTTAGTTAGGCTATAAGCAGTGGCCTTTGACGTGTGCCGCATTACTGAGTTAATGCCCTAGAGCATGGCCTAACCTTTCTCATGCATACAAAAAGAGAGGTTATAATGATTTGGTAGGACCATATAAGTGGCTGTTGATGAGATATTTTGAGCTTACTTGAGACTTTTTTGGTTTCTATGATCCATGGAGTAGTTCTGAGATGTTTGATTTAGTCACATTTTATAAGAGCATTCCTATTTCAGAAAATTTTGGTACCTGTTATTTACAATATCTGTTTAATATGAGAAATTTCCTTAATTGGCTTTAGTTGTTCATCTTGAGAAGTGTAGGATAATTTGTATAGTAATCTTCCCTTGATTAATGCCCTTCATTCGGTTGATAAATCATGGCTTAGAATGAAGTGTTGTTTTGTAGAGTTAGAATTTTTTCTTAGAATCTTTTTGTCTCTTCTTAATTAACTCGATGGATATATAGAGTCAGTTTTTGAGTTTCAAGATTCAGGGACATCTACTTAATGGAAGATAGCTTCTTAATGGAAGAATAAGTCCACAAAGGATGTGTATATTCTTAAGAGTTTCTAACAAGACTTGGGAGAAGTGGGATAGATTTTCAGTGAATTCTTAGGTGTATAACTATCCAGATGAATTATTGATTTTCCCAGGAGAAGGCAAATAAATACTGACTTTTTTTTTTTTTTTTTTTTTTTATCAATTTGGACTCTAATCAAAGCTGAGCATAGATACATTAATGTAAAGAATTCGACCTCAAATGGCATCGAGGAGAATATGGTTTAGGTACTAATGGGAAATAAGGAAGTAGTGTTTTATGAATTACTAACTGAATTTTTTTTTTTTTAGGTAAAATTGGTGCATTTCTAGGTAGGGGCATAAAAAGATAGTTCATTGTGTATTAATCAGGTTATGACTAGTTCAACTTCAGCTTAGGAGGGTATTGAAAACTTTAGGTAGAAGTTTGAAGAATAAATCTGGACACCTAGAGGTTTACTGTAATTATTTTACCAACCTTTATAGATGTTTTTTGGCTCATAAGTTTTTGGAAAAAGCTATGTTTTTTAAATTTTGTAAATTTTTAAAAAATGTTTATTCATTTTGAGAGAGAGGAAGAGAGAATGAGCAGGGGAGGGGCAGAGAGACAAAGGGAGAGAGAGCATACCAAGCAGGCTCTGCAATGTCCACGAAGAGCCTGACATGGGGCTTGATCTAATGAACCATGAGATCATGACTTGAGCTGACATCAAGTGTTGGACACTTAACTGAGCCACTCAGGTGTCCCTAAAAGTTTTTCATTCTAGTATAATTAACATACATTGTTATATTAGTTTCAGGTGTACAATATAGTGATTCAACAACTCTATACATTGCTCTCAGTGCTTATCATGATAAGTGTACTTTTAATCCCCTTGATCTATTTCACCCATCCCCCACCCACCTCATCTCTGGTAACCACCAGTTCTCTATATTTAAGTCTGTTTTGTTGTTTGTTTGTTTGTTTGTCTCTTTTTTTCTTTGTTCGTTTTCTTAAATTCCATTTGAATGAAATCATTATGGTATTTTTCTTTCTCTGATTTATTTCACTTAGATTTATACTCTCTAGATCTATCCATGTTGCTGCAAATGGCAGGATCTTCTTTTTTATGACTGAACAGTACATTTTCTTTATCCATTTATCTCTTGATGGCCACTTAGGTTGTTTTCTTGTCCTGGCTCTTATGAATAATGCTGCAAGGAACATGGGAGTTTTAGTATCTCTTTGAGATGCTGATTTCAATTCCTTTGAGTATATTTCTGGATCATATAGTAGTTCTATTTGAAAAAATTTTTAGGAATCTTCGTACTGTTTTCCACAATGGCTGTGCTGATTTACATTCTCAGCAGTAAACAGAGACTGCCTTTTTTCCACATTGTCACTAACACTTGTGATCTTCTGTCTCTTTGATCATAATTACTCCAACAGGTGTTAGGTGATATTTCATTGTGGTTTTCGTTTGGGAAATACTCTGAGGAATGGGTAACTTATATACAGCGCCAGGAGAAAGAGCAGAAAGAATAGCAGTAGTATAATTTGTGGGTAACGATTAGTCCAGCTAGAGAAAAAAAAAAAAAGATGTACAAGAGGGAAAAATTCAGTTTGGAATGAGATTTATTTTTCCCCTGTTTGCTAAAGAGTTGTTGAGAGTGTCTACATTGGAATCAGTGTTTTGTTTTTAGGCCCTTAGGACATTCGTAAAAGAAAATTTGCCATAGGTTATTTGTTATTTTGTTTTACTTCTTTTCTAGAGTTCCTTTGAAGTGTATTATTTTTTAGCATAAATTCTGCCAGAAGGAAGTCACACCTTTAATGTAGAGGTGAACCATGATAAAAAAGTAAGAGAGTCTACCAGGATGAGTCTACTACACGTACTTGTGAATGGTATCTTGACTTCCCTAATCAAGTAGAGGATGTGATCAATGCCTCAATGATTGTTGACCTCAGAATATTGACTGACCAAAGTAGCTTTTTTTCATAATTTGCCCTCATGAAGGTTTTATATAAGGAAACCTGAAGCAAAATTTAACCCATTATCTTCCTTATTTATCACTGTTCTAATAGACCTATAAACATTTGACATGTAAAACTGCCTTCCATGTAGTGTTGATTTTATGTATAGTTTTTAAACACTAATACAGTGTTTAAAATTTTATAGTGAAGTCATCTATTTGCATTTTAATTCCCATGTATTTTATGCCTTTTTGGTATTCTTGATACAAAGAAAAATATATGTGTGTGTGCTCACATTGATTCTTTTCTCCATCAACTCTCCTTAATTCTCTTATGAATTCTCCATCACATAAATGAATTGCCCTTAGGTATAATATATATGGGAATTTTCTGAGATCTTCCTATATCTCTGAATCCCAGACCCTTGACTTTTGGAAAGCTATTAACTATAGAATCTGTTGATCATCACCCAATAATCTGGTCTCCTTGTTTTCTGAAGTAAACTAGGCATTTTCTGCTAGAGAAATGAGACCATTTTTATCACATTATTTTTATTGTCCCCTTTTTTTCTAACTTAGGTAATTTTTTTTGGGAAAATCATCAAATGGTAGCAAGTGATTTTAAATTACATTTATGAATTTCTAATAACAGATATGACCTATAGTATGTATTTAGAATTCCAAAATCTTGATTTTGCTTGGAGACTGTTTTTACTATGTTTGCTTCTTAACTAAATCTTTTTCAAACCCCAGTGATCTCAACATGCTTGCAAATCTTCAGAGGGTCGTCTCTATTAAGGTATAGAATTTCACAGCATTGCAGTTCTTCATATCTCTGTTGGGTATCTTCCAGTGACATTTCATCAGACGATATTTTATGACTGTTCCATTGTCCCACCTGATCAGTAGTGAGTCTTGTTTCTAACAACAGTAAGTCTAGAATGTGAGGGTCTTTGACTCACCACTATCATATTAAAGAAACAATCAGTTCATTATTTTTGCTAGCTTATTTTTGAACTTTTATTTCTTCTGTGATTTATGTATGCTTACTACATTTAAATGGAGAAACTTCAAAGATAGTTTATCTCTTCTTAAGGGAAAAGAAAAATATTTTAAAGTGTCCCCCCCACTCCCCGGGACGCCTGGGTGGCTCAGTTGGTTAAGCATCCGACTTCGGCTCAGGTCATGATCTCATGGTTTGTGAGTTCGAGCCCCGTGTAGGGCTCTGTGGTGACAGCTCAGAGCCTGGAGCATGCTTGGGATTCTATGCCTCCCTCTCTCCCTGCCATCCCTCCACTTGTGCTCTGTCTCTCTCTCAAAAATAAATAAAAAATGTAAAATAAATAAAGTGTCCCCCAGTTTTTTTCTGAAGGCAAAATCAGCAAAGTATAAAAAAATGAAATACCCTGATGTCACCAGAATTCATATATAGACATAGCAGTATTTTCAGCTATCAGGTAAACATAGAATCAGATTATATTTACTGATATTTCCTGGGGAAAAAAAAACAAACTTAAGGACCTTTGAATTATGGAGTAAAATTTGATTGTTTCATGAACTAAAGGACCAGATTTAATGCCATCTAAATATATAGTGATCTGTGATAAGTGAAAGCTCACAGAATATCACATGAGAAAATCTTCAAATTGTGGTTTTTGTTTCAAGATTGAAATACTAATTTCTCCTCCTGTCTCACCTGTACCCAAACTACCTTCTCCATGGCCTCTTCTTCCTCTATCCTCTTTTGAATCTCTTTTTTCTAGGATCTCCAATAGCCTCTTAATTGCCCAATTTTGAGATTTCAGTGCATTTGATGTCTTCTAAGTTTTCTCAGCTGCATTTCATATTTTTGACATCATACTTTTTATTGCAATTCTTCTGTGCTTTCTAAGGCACAGTACTTTGCTTGTAATCTTGTCACCACTCTGCGATTCTGTGCTTGCCTTTCTTATTATATCGTCTCACTGAATCATTTCATCCATTCCTATCACTTCAAATACTCTGTAGAAGCAGAAGGCTACTAATTCTCTATTTCCATCCAGACATGTTATGTGAATTTTGGACTGTTATCATCAACTCCAGTTCTGGCTGGGATCATATACATCACATGCTGACCTCAAAGGCTTTGCTCCATAAGCATTTCTTCACATAGTCTGATTTCAGTTAAGAGAACCATTAACCACTTAAATTCTGAAGTCTGAAACTGCATACTCCAGATTTATCTTCATCATCAAGGTTCCCCCCCCCCCCACCCCGGGAACCATCTCATCTTTTTTTTATCCCTTATTTCTCATTTCTCATTTCTCATTTCTCATTGTGTATTAGTTTCCCAACTAGTGGCTTTCTCTAGTTTTATGCAGTCCATTTTCCACAATCATAGCAGAATAATCTTTCAAATATCAAATGAGTAATTCATCTTAAATTGAATTTGATGTATAAAATATCAGTTGGTTTTCTTAAAATTGCAAGCCAGTTGCTCCACATCTATTAAATATTCCATATTCGATTTGTGATGTCTGTATTATTGTGTAATCAATTCTTACAGATAATTTAATATAGTTTTTCACATAGGAATGGGGATAACTCATTTTCAGTGGGTGAAAATAAGGGAAATAAGGAGAATTCTTTTTGTTTTCCTGTTCATTTTTATAACCTTGTTATGTATTTCCCAAAATAATGTATAGATAATCTTGTTCTCTTTCTTGCTTACCAACAAAGACTTTGCCATTGCTGACACCTGTGCTTTAAAAGATCTTTTAGATATGTGTTATATTTATCTAAAACAGTGTTTTACCTGTCATTTGACATTTAAAATAACTGAGAATCAACCCACAGTTTTAATTAGAATTGTCACATGAATACATGCTATCCTCAACTCAGGCTGCTAGCAGTAATTTATTTGTGAAGCTAAATGATAAATTGAAAAGAAAATTGCAAAGCATTCCAAAAAATAGATGCTGGTTGGATGTTTCATTCATAGTATAATTATTGAGATTGCTTTATAGTCATATCTTTCAGTGTCTACCTGAGAAATGTTAGATGGAATGTTAATTTTTTGAGATATCACATGTGTAAAAATGGTTTTATCTACACTTAGCTGATAGTTTGGATATATATTTTGGTTCCAGAAATAATTTTTTCTCAGAAATTTCAAAGTATCATTTCTCCCAGTTGTGGTAAGGTAGAATTCTAAAGTGGTCCCCTAAGACCTTTAGCCAAAACCCCCCCCCCCTCAATATCTGATCACTCTCCTCAGCCCCTACCATCTCTGAGGTGATATCTGATCACCACGGCCTTCCTTCAGCAAGAATCCTGTCATGTTGGGTTAGCCAGAGTCCCCCTTTACTGATGATATTTCCTCTTAGTAATTTTCCATCCATTCACCCCCACCCAACTCCTTGGCTATAAATTCTCGCTTTCCTTGTTGTATTTGGAGTTGTGCCCAATCTTTCTCCTGTACTGCCAAACCCCATTCAAGTGCTCTCTACATCCATCAGGATAGTGCTGAATAAAGTATGCCTTACTGATTTGACAAGTGTTGTGAATAAACATTTTCTTTGACAACACTATCTCTTAGTTATTTAATCAAACACTAAGTACTGCCACAAAGGAATTTTGCTGATGTGCTTAAGGTCCAAATCAGTTGACTTTAAGACTGGGAGATTGTTCGATGGTCCTGACCCAATCAAACGAGTCCTTTAAAAGCAGAGTTTTCTTTAGATGGTCACAGATGAGGAAGCCAGATATTTGAAGTATGAGAAGTTTTCATTGCACTGTTGCTGTTTCTAAGATGGTAGAGGCCATGTGGTAAGGAATGGGGGTGGTCTGTAAGAATTGAGAGCAGTCCTGGGATGGCAACTAATGAGGAAACAAGGACCACAGTACTACCACCACAAGAAACTGAATTCTGCCAGCAGTGAGCCTGGAAGCAGATTTTTCCCATTTGCCTTCAAATGAGAACTCAGCTCACCTGACACCTTTCTTTTTCTTTTTATTTTCTTTAAAGTTTATTTTTGAGAGAGAGAGACAGAGAGACAGAGAGACAGTGTGAGCTGGCAAGGGGCAGAGAGAGAGGGAGACATAGAATCTGAAGCAGGCTCCAGGCTCTGAGCTGTCAGCACAGAGCCTGACGGGGGGCTCAAACTCCCAAACCATGAGATCATGACCTGAGCCAAAGCTGGACCCTTAAATGAGCCACCCAGGCACCCCTCACCTGACATCTTTCTATATTCAAGTGTATTTGGGAAATCTGAAACCGTTTTAACCTAAATTATGATACCTAAATTTGTCTTCCACAGGGAGACTTTTAGGATCTTCTTTTTGACCCAAATTTGTTTGAAGTTGCTGAATCATATATTTTAACAAGAATCTGTTTCCATCTTTTTTCTGGATACATGGTAAGCTTTTTTTTATAATGAAGAAAAGTGTTTTGGCCCAGAAAAATTTTCATGAATCACATTTTCATTTTGTCCCCTACTATTTTCCCTGTAATGCCTATACAGAACTCCCATTGTTCATATGTTGGACATACTTGATTAATGAACCGATTTTCATATATTTTCTCCAATATTTTATTTCCTCTTCTTAATGTTCGTTTTTCCTACTTTATTTAATCAGTTTCATTTTCTAACACTTATTCTCATTTCAGCTATCGTATTATTCATTGCCATGATCTCTTTTTTCCCTCTGATTTTCAATTTGTATAGTATTCAGTTACTGTTTTGTGGGTATTCTCTTTATTCACGGAGAATATTAACGTGTGTGTGTGTGTGTGTGTGTGTGTGGTTTTAAGCCTTCTCCACAAGTTTGTCTTTGCTGCAGGCTTCTTATTTCTGTTTATGGTGTCTGTCTGCATCTTTCATTTCAGAAGACTTCTTAGGATATGTAATGCTTCTTGGCTTTCTGTTCATACATGAAAGTATTACATGTGATGGAATTATCATCTGAGAGTTTCACCATAGGGTGAACCAGCAGGGCTGTTTCATTGGAAAACTTCCATTATCATAATCTATAAATCTTTTCTCTGATGCCACAGAGAGGAATCTTCCAATCATTGGGAGAAGACTATAAGCCTTACTCTTATGACTGTGGCAAACAAATTACCTGGCCAGATCTCCAGGAATAGAATGAAGAAAGAGATATAGTTTTGATACTCCATATATATATATATATATATATATATATATATACACACACACACACACACACACACACACACACACACAACCATATATAAACTTTCAGTAGTTCTCCTATTATCCATATAGCACCTCTGGCTGTTGTCTCCTAGTTCAGGAAGAAATTAATTCTCTAGAGAATATATTTTCTGTTCTGGCTGAGTGTGGGGTAGGACGTGTGCCAGTGGCCTGGTTTTTCTCAGTGGGGGAAAGGACTGTAGCAGGATCCTAGAGAGAGGTTGGAGTGAGAAAATTTTTTTCAACATGTTTTCCTGTTTGTGGCATCATTCTCATACTTCTTTCAGAGGTATCAGAGTTTTAGGGGAATCCTGAAGTGCAAACCAAATTTCTTCTCACTTTGCACATCTCACTTGGGATTAGTTTTCCAATGTTCAAAGCCAGATGTCACTTATCCTTCTGATCACCATCACCTTCTCACCTGTACTTTGTTTTTACACATTTGTGGATTTAAAAAATGTATTTTATTGTTTTAGTAGAGGTTAGAGATAAATATAAACCATCTATATTTTTAAATGTATATTTATTTTGAGAGAGAGAGAAAGCATGCTGGAGGGGCAGAGAGAGAGAATCCCAAGCATGCTCTATGCTGTGAGCACAGAGCCCAATGTGGGGCTCAAGCCCATGAACTGTGAGTTCATGACCTCAGCCAAAATCTAGAGTCAGATGCTCAACCGACTGAGCCACCCAGGTGCTCTATTATCAGTCATATTTTCAGAGAAGTAATTTTAAAAACATAAATTATGACATACCACATCTCTGCTCAAAATATATCAGTGGCGTCCTTTCCCATTAGAGTGGAGCACACAATTCTACTTGTGTGGCCCCGGCTGTCTGCTTTGTTGCCATATTTTGTAGCACTCTGCCTTGATCAGTATGCTTTAGATACTGACCTCTATTCTGTTCCTCTATTATGTTTGATTTTTCCTACTTCGGAGTTTTTTTACACTTTCCATTTCCTATACTTGGACTATTTATTTTCCCCTCCTTACCCCTTCCCTACATTCTTCACCAGGTTAACTCTTACTTATTCTGCACTTTAAATGTCATCTTCTCCAGGAGGCCTTTTCTAATCTCCCTATTTTAAGAACATTGTTTTGTTATATTACATGAGAGTCTGGTGCCTGACACAGTTAGCAGTTATATCTTAGTGTGAATTCTTTTATGTCTGTCTCCCCTGTTTGTCTTTAACTTTCTGAAGAGAGGACTGCAGGTTTTATTGACCAGTGTATTGGTGAGAGCCTCTTGCAGTTACAGCTACATAATTAGCATTGGGTAAGTTTTCTTGAGCATATAGGTAAGCTGATGAATATGTGGAATTGGATCTTGCAGGCTGTGGGATTCCTAAGGAAAAGTGGGAGAACAGGTGAGAAGATGCTGAGAAGTGTGTGCCTGAACTTGCTTGTTGATGCACAAGAGAACTCTCAAATAGTTTCTGAAAAACGTAATTAAATTGAAGGCTCTCCTGCCATACCCCTTTGAATATCATAGTTTTCTTTAGAGAATTTAAGTTATCCTCTTTTAGGTGTATAATTTTGAGCATGATGTATACATTCTTTAATTCTTAATTTTCTCATTTATAAAATGGGAATAATAGTGCCAATTTTAAGTACCTTGGTTTTTTCAAGATTGCTTAATATATACATGTAAAGCCATTAGTACTCTGCCTTGAATATACAGTTTCTTTCCCTCTTCATTTCCTCTGTGTTTTACATTGATTCGATATAAGGAACACAACTTTTTTAGATAGTGAAAGACTTAAAATAAGTTATCATGGAATACTGTGAAGTTTGCTTTTCTAGCTGCCTTGAAAATTAGAATAGACCTACCTGTAATATCTTGATTGACTAAGTCAGCCTGTGGATTAAATGAATTCTTGAGATCTTTTAGGCTTGCATGTTCTAAAGTAGGAGAGTAGTGTGCCTAGTACTAGGCATATTTCTCATGTAGAACAGCCTTATATACCAACAGCCATATGACTGTGATTGCTGTAAAAACTGGACCATTTTACAAGGCTTAAGGCATATTAGGGGAAAACAGAGTATCTGAACAGCTAAGAGGCAAAGTTGTATTTATCATGTCCTTGAAGGCAGGAGATTCTGTCTCATGTATTCTAGATTCATCAATATGTGATGCATGCTGTGACATCCAATATTGGCTAACTTAGCTACTTTAGCTAACTTGAAATAAATTAATTGGCTAAAAGGAAAACTTCAGTGTTTTTTGTTGCTGTTGCTGTTATAGCAGGAAAGCATCTTGACATTCATTTAGATGGCCAGCTTTCTCAAGTCAATTTTATTTTTTCACTCAACAAATATTAGTTGATAATCTATTACATGTAAAGACCTATTAATTATATAGTATAGAAAAATATCATTCCAGACTCATTGCTTGCTTTCTTTAAAGCTTGACTTCATAAGTTGTTAAGTTCTTATGAAAAGTTAAAATAGCCAAAGCTGACTAGAAAAGGAGAGGCCATATTCAACTGGAAAAATCAGTTAATCCTTTCTGGAGAAGGTGGCATTAGTGCTGCGTACTGAAAGATGCTCATTAATTTGATAGCTGTAGATAAGGTCTGGTCTATATCATCAGTAGAGGTTCAGAGCATTTTCAAGGGATACCAAATAAATGAGCTTGACTACATAATTTAGTTCATGTGGGGTAGTTGTTGGAGTTCAGGTTAGAAAAGGGTTTCTGGGCAGCATCTCTCTGCCCCAACCTGGCAAAATTTCTACTTGTTCTATCAATATCAGTTTACTGTCATCTCCTGGAAAAATTGTACTTGGATTCCCTATACTACATTAAGTCCTCTTATACCTTTTGCCTATTGACTTCTTTTTAAAATGCTAACCTGCCTAGGGACCAGAATTGCAGGAGAAGCTTGGGCCTGGTAGCTGTAACAACTGACATATAGTGTATTAGATTTGGGTTGTAATTCACGATCTACATAAAAGCCTGTCTCAATCATGTGATCTAAGTTGGTCTTTTTTTTACATGCAGCCTAATGAATTGATAACACTCAAAATGCTGCCATAAGTTTGGGTCAGTTACTGAGTCATGTTACTGAAATGAATAGCATAAAGAATGGCCTGTAGATTTTTTTGAGTCACTTGAGAATTGAGTTCAAATGCTCAGAGTCCAAATAACCCTTAATGCTCCATCCAGCATGTGCAAGGGATTTTCCATGCACTCGGTTAAATTGTTGTGTATAGTAGTGGGTAGGAAGGTTGGGGACATTTCTGAGCTCAATTGGATTAATAGATAGTAGTGATAGAGTCATGGAAGCCATTATCCTGACTATTTTTGGCATTTAGCAATTATAAAGTCTTAAACTCTGAGGTGAAAGGAAAACAAGTTTCTCTCAATTAGCTTATCTAGTCCATAAGCAAATAAACTGAATCGGGGACTTTCGGGAAGTCTCTGTTTGATGGAAAGGAGATAGAACTACAACTTTCCTGGAAGTCTGGTATGCTCAGCCAAGGCTCAGTAGGTCAGCTTTGCCAATGTCTGAAATGGGAAAAAAGTTGTGATCACTTAAGGAAAAAGAATAATGGCTTTCAGAGAGGACCATCCTAAGATCATATATTGGGCTTTCTTTTTGCTTCAAGTTTTTTGAATTATGTTCATAAATGTGTATTGAACTTACCTGTTTAACCTTTTAATAAGTCAGAGAGGAAATCTTGAACAGTTTTATTCCTTAGGTAAAGGTTGAAATGAAATTGTTATGGTTTAGGTTTTTCAGAAGCCTAATTTATTTATACAGTCCTATCTTTAGAGGATTTTAATATGAATGTAACTGAGGTAGAAGATGGTATGGGATATATGTTTTGAAAACTGCCAGTTCTGTGATTTCTTTTCAGCTATGGGAAATGTCCTCATTCAGTTTCAGTGTTTGCTATTTTAATATGTTAAACCAAATCTTTATTTCAGTTTTTCATATAGAGTAACTTTATAACCTGTTTTTAAAAAATAATTTAATCACGTTAATTATTTCCATTGGCAAAGTTATAGAAAAATATCTCCCTGACTTTACCTATTTAATAAGAGGGGCTATGACCACGTCAGGAGCTGTGCTGACAGCTCCGAGCCTGGAGCCTGCTTCAGATTCTGTGTCTCCCTCTCTCTCTGACCCTCCCCTGCTCGCACTCTATCTCTCTCTCTCTAAAAAATAAATAAACATTAAAAAAAATTAAAAAAAAAAAAGAAGAGGGGCTATGAGACATTCTCTTCCATGGTATTGAAAAGCTCAATTTGAACTTGTTGCCTACTGCCTTGTGGGGGATAAGGAAGCAAAAGCTGATACTAAAAATCACGTTTTCAGGAAATGTGTGTAAAGTTTGTTGCTTCCTGGGGAAAGAACAATAGAAATGAAATAAAAATGCCTTATTTCCAGGGATTCAACCCTTTAGGAAACTTTGTATTATTTTTTATTTTAGAAAAAATTTTTGCCTGGAGACTTTTTTTGTCTAATATATTAAATGGATGAGCAGTATTGAAGCTAGTGGGAAAAGTGTTCCCTGAAAATGTAGAAACAACTATTTGAGTTAACATTTCTTTTTTCAGACACATGCACCATGATGAAGATAATTTTTAGATTGAATTTAGGATTTAATGCTGCTAGTGTTGGGAATTTTTCTACCTGATGATTGCAGTTAGGACTGGTGGCATGTGGAAGCCTTGGTTAGAGTCTTGGTCTGTAGAAGTGAAGGAGTTGTCCACACCATTTCATAATCTATAAAAGCTGTCTCGTACTCTAACCTCGGGGACCTCCAGTTGTGTGAGCCCAGCTGACTTCGTACTTCTCAGGGATATTTTCATAACATTGAAAGGTTCTCTATAGCAGTTTGCCGAGATCAGGTTAAAGGATTATTTTTGAGAAGAAAAGTCATGGAAAAAAAATAAGGTTGTTTATATACATTTAAAAAAGAAAGAAAGAAAAGAGGTCTTTTTGAATTTCCTCTCCAGCTTTGTTAAACAATGTAGAAAGAGTGGTGGTGTTTTCCTTTTTAAAAAGGAAATGGATAGTATCTTAATCTTATTTATATACAGCCCTGTAAATATATTTATTTAAAAGGTATAAAAGTAGAATAATAGTTTTCTAAAACATTGGACTTTGCTATGATCTGAAAAAAAAAATGACCTATATTTGATTAATTTTGTATAAATGTTCTGCTTGTTTACCAAGAAGATATTTTTAGTTTTATAAATTTTACATCATCTTTTTTTTTGCACTCCTGAACGTGGTTGAACTGGTTGACATGGAGTTCTCAGGAAGGGCGAACTCCTTTTAGCATTAGTCTAAGAAAAATTTAATTAGAAATATGATATGCTGGTTGCAAAATAAATCCTACAATAAATTCCTGAGCTCATTGTGAAGGATTTTGAGTTATGGCTAATTTGAATAATCCAACCCAATTGGGAATTGCCTCTCACTGCTGTTTGTATGAAAAGAAAAGCAGCCTGTAGGAGCTGATATGTTTTTACTGGCACTTGAAGTAATTTCTAAATAAAAGGAAAGAAAGAGTTGCTGAGCACTTAGAATGAAAGATTTTCAGAAACATTTTTCTGAGATTTTTTTTTTTACATACTCATACCCCTTCTGCATCGATGCACTCCAGGCGGCTCAACATTAACAATTATGTGTTTTTCAAGCAGGACGAAATACAGGATGCCATAGACCTTCTTCCTGTAGCTCGCATGAGAGTGGGGACTGCAAGGAGGGAAAAATAGGAGGAGTGAGATGGAAGTTTGAAAAACAAGCTAATGGACATTATATAGATCAAGAGTCCTAGGCTTAAATGCCTTTGGGACTCTGTGAGCATCCTGGTGAGTTGAAGAGAACATACCTGATTTAAGTAGTCTCACCTTTAGAAATCTTGATATTATTGAACTGAATAAATCCAATCTCAGTGTTGCCAGAGTATGGGATCGCCAGTAAATGAATTATCTCCTCAGAGCTCAACACTCTTCTAAAGAAACAAAATATACACACTCAAAAATATAACTTTTAGTAATGTCTTCAACACATAAAAATTACCAACTAGATAAGCAATGAAAGAGGAAAATGTGACTCAAAATCAGGAGAAAAACTAATCAAAAGAAGAAGATTCAGAAATGAAAGTTGGTGGGATAAGAATGCAGAGGTTTTAAAACAGCTTTAATAAATATGTACAAAATAAATATAAAGTATTATAAATACAGAGTTGGCTAAGGCAATCTACTTAGAAATAACTCCCTCAATAATGAAGCCAAAAGACATGTTGCCTAACGGTGTCACCCAAAATAAAATGCATGCATTTAATGTGTGTGATTTGAAATATAGATACAAACTGTCTAAGAAACAAAAAATATTTTGGGCCTTCTGGCTCAGCTATGAAAGGTGTGTACAAATAAATTATCAGATACAATAACTGTATTTTATTTATTTATTTATTTATTTATTTTATTTAAAAAAAAATTTTTTTTAACGTTTTTATTTATTTTTGAGACAGAGAGAGACAGAGCATGAATGGGGAGGGGCAGAGAGAGAGGGAGACACAGAATCAGAAGCAAGCTCCAGGCTCTGAGCCATCAGCCCAGAGCCCGACGCGGGGCTCGAACTCACAGACTGTGAGATCGTGACCTGAGCCGAAGTCGGACGCTTAACCGACTGAGCCACCCAGGCGCCCCACAATAACTGTATTTTAAAGGAAGCCTAGTTTTTTGTTGTTGTTTGAACACTTCAGCAGTGGTTTTATGGCATATACACATACATACATGGGCACACAGAGATTTACCCTTTTTCTAGAGATACTGAATTAGGATATATGAAATATATTTGTTTCAGTATTTAAATATAGCATCCCTGTAGAAATTCTGATCTAAGGGAAAAAGTTGGTCATTAAAAAGATAGAGGAACCAACATACTGTCTTTATGTTCATTACTTTGTCTAGTAAGAACTATGTGAAAGTTAAAACCATTTTTCCCTCAGAGATCTGAAGAAGTGAGAAGAAAAGCCTTTTATTTTATTAAAAAAAATCTTTTTTAATGTTTTATGTTTTTTTGAGGGAGACAGAGTGCAGGTGGGGGAGGCTCAGAGAGAGAGACACACACAGAATCCAAAGCAGGCTCCAGGCTCTGAGCTCTCAGCACAGAGCCCGATGGGGGGCTCGAACCCATGAACCGCAAGATCATGACCTGAGCTGATGTTGGACACTTAACCAACTGAGCCACCCAGGGTCCCTGAGAAGAAAAGCCTAATTTTTAAAATTTATTTAGTTATTTTTGAGAGAGAGCATGAGCGGGGGAGGAGCAGAGAGAGAGGGAGACACAGAATCCAAAGCAGGCTCCAGCCTTTGAGCTGGCAGCACAGAGCCTGATGCAGGGATGGAACTCACAAACCATGAGATCAGGACCTGAGCTGAAGTGGGACACTCAACCGACTGAGCCACCAGCTGCTCCAAGAAAAGCCTGTTTGAGCTAAATCATAAAGACAAGCCCTTTACTCACAGAAACTAAGCTTTTGGATTGGATAGATAACGTCTCCATTTTGCCCAGCTGACTTTAATTTAAAGAGAGCTGTGCCATGCATACTGGCAATGGAGAAAAATTTAACTCTTCCCTTGGGTATTGTATAGTAGTTGGGATAGGTTACAAATTACTGATTTTCATTTTATTGGTCTTGGTCCAAAATATTTGCAGGTTCACTTCAGATTAATCAAACCAAGCCAAGTAGATTACATCATACTTTGTGAGCAGAATTAAAGCCAAAATTTGGTATGAGCTGTTGACATATTACCAAATAATTCCATTTTAAATATTTTCCAGAGGCAAAGTCCTATGTTTTACTCTATTTTCTAGGGATATGCAAAATTGCCTAGCACTCTGCTTAATTTTCTTTTTTCTTAGGCCTATGGAAGAGCTTGATTTATAAATTTGTTTTTTTTTTCTGTTTGTTTTTTGTTTGCCAACAGTATTGTGTCTCTTCCATTAATATATTCAATAATTTTCATTCCAATAGATATTAAAACGTAGAGCAAATAAACTATTGTTTGAATTATGAGAATGCCTTCTTCCTAAAGGTTATATAGAAAACCTATCTATATAGCAGAGGGAAATTAAGCTCTTCTGAAAAGCCTCCTTATCCTAAGTCACAGTGAAACTCCATGGATGCTTAGCTTTTTGAACTTTAGGAATAACACCTATTCTATCATTTTTTAAAAATGTTTATTTGAGAGAGAGAGAGAGAGAGAGAGAATGAGTTGGGGAGGGGCAGAGAGAGAGAGAGAGATAAGGAGAATCCTAAGAAGGCTCTACACTGTCAGTATAGAGACTGGTGTGGGGCTCAAACCCACAAACTATGAGATCATGACCTGAGCCAAAACCAGAAGTCAGACACTTAAGCAACTGAATCTCTCAGGTGCCCCAACATCTATTCTGTGCAAGTGGGTTTATTAGGAGGATCAAAATGAGGCATTTATGTTTATCATATGGTAAAATGTATTCTGCACTTTGATGATACTTATTGGGATTGTCATTTTGGTTCCCGTAATATCTTTTACAAAGAGAAAATAAAGAATACCAAATTTAGGCTTAGCTTTTCTAGATAAATCAGTATGTCAGGGCCATAAGAGTTTTTGAGACAGCTATAATGACCAGGTCAGTTTTTCATTGCCTGGAAGCAAAATATCTTTCATGTGTGTGCGTTCATGGACAAACATCTAAACTTTTTGAATAGTTTTAGATTTGAAGAATTACTGTGAAGATAGTACAAAGAGTGCTTGTATACCCTACATCAAATTTTCCCTTTGCTAATATATTAGTTTGGTACATTTGTACAATGAAATAATATTGATAAACTATTATTAACTAAAGTACACAATTTATTCACATTTCTTTAGTTTCTCTCTAAGCCTTGTATTTTTTTTTTCTGTTTCCAAACCCTATCCAGAACACCATATTACATTTGTTTTTTTATCATATCTCCTTCAGCTTCTCTTGATTGTAAGTTTCTCAGATTTTCTTGTTTTTGAGGACCTTAAAACTATTGAGAACAGGTAGCTAATTTGTAGAATGTACCTCAGTTGGGGTTTTCCCCGCTGTTTTTCTCATGATTATATTAGGCTTCTGTGTTTTGGGAGGCACTGCATAAAGTGTAAGTTTCATCCCATCATATCATGATCATACACTATCTAAACCACTTATCACTGTTGATATTAAGCTTTAGGTCATCTGACTTGAGGTCTTATTTGTCAGATTTTCCCACCATAAAGTTTCTTTTGTTTTTTTTTTAAATTTTTTTAATGTTTATTTTTGAGACAGAGAGAGGAGAGAGTGTGAATAGGGGAGGGACAGAGAGAGAGGGAGACACAGAATCTGAAGCCGGCTCCAAACTGAGCTGTCGGCACAGAGACCCATGAGGGGCTTGAGTGCATGAACTGTGAGATCATGACCTGAGCTGATGCTTGTCGAGTGAGCCACCCAGGCGCTCCTCTGTTTTCTCTCCTTTCTATGCTATGCTTTTAGGAAGGAAGCTTCAATGAGCAGCCCACACTTAAAGGGTAGGGAGCTATGCTCCACATGCTTAACGGCAAAATATCTACCTTAATTATTTGGAATTCTTAGCATGGGAAATTTGTGTTGTCTCCCCCATTTATTCAGCCATTTATTTACTTTAGTATGGGCTATTTAATTTATACTTTGGGTTATAAATCCAGTACAGACAATATTTTTTTTGTTCAAATTGTTTCAGCTTTGGACATTTGGCATCCTTTTAGTTGACTCCTAAAATATTGCACATTGATCTGTGTTCTAGGCCAGTCCTAGTATTAGCCTTTTTTCCAAGGAACCCTGGCTTTGGCTTCTTTTACTGCAGAGTGATATTAGAAACCATGATTTTGTGCTAGTTGTGTTCGTTGCTGCTGGTGTGCCATTGTTTCTGGGTCCTCTCAAGCCAACAGTGCTGACAATCTATGTATGTCTGTACGAATACATGTATATTCACAAATCTGTAAGCATTTCTACATGTAGCTGTATGTTGACCTAAATGTGTTCATACTGATATCTCCAACTCTAACGTGTTATTACATGGATTATTTTAGCTTTCTCCTCTTTTTACTTGTAACCTCCCACTCATGCAGTAAGAAACCTAGATCCAACCAGCCACTATGTATTAGTTTCCTAGTGCTGCTGTAACAAACTACTAATTTGTTATCTAAAAGTTCTTTAGGTCAGAAACAACACATAGACTCAGTCAGGGTGTCAGGAGGAGTACTCCATTCTTTCTGGAGGCTTTGTGGGAGAATACATTTTCTTGCCTTTCTCCAGCCACCATAGTCTACCTGTGAATGTTTATAACAGCTCTACCATAATCACCAATATAGAAGCTCCTATAGAAATGTAAGTTTTCTGTGGATGTTAGTTTTTAAATTGACTGAGTAAATACCTAGGAGCACAGTTGCCGGATGGTATATTGATGTCTTTTTTTTTTTTTTTTTTTTTTTTCTTTTGCATTTTAGCCACTCTAATAGGTATGGGGCAGTATGCCATTATTGCTTTAATTTTCAATTCATTAATGACAAATACTGTGGAACATATTTTTGTATGCTTACTTACCATCTGCATATTTTTTCAGCTTCTTTTCTTTATTAAAATTTTTTGAGTATAGTTGTCATCCAGTGTTAAATTAATTTCAGGAAGAACACAGTAATTCAACTTTCTATGTTAAACTATGCTCACCACCAGTGCAGTTGCCATCTGTCACCATACAACACTATTGCAGTATCATTGACTATATTTCCTATGCTGTGCTTTTTATTCCTGTGACTATTCATTCTGTAACTGGAAGCCTGTATCTCCCACACCCCTTCACCCATTTTGCCCATGTCCCCACCCCACGTCCTTCTGGCAACCATCAGTTCTCTGTATTTATAGGTATGATTCTGCTTTTTGTTTATTCTTTAATTTTATATATTCTACATACGAGTGAAGTCATATGGTATATCTTTCCTAGGCTGCCCTATTTCACTTAGCATAATACCTTGTAGGTCCATCCATGTTGTCACAAATAGCAAGAGCTCATCCTTTTTTGTGGCTGTGTAATATTCATGTGTGTGTACACACCACATCTTCCTTATCCATTTGTCTGTTTATGGAGACTCAGGTTGCTTTTATATCTTGGCTATTGTAAATAATGACACAATAAACATAGGAGTGCATATATCATTTTGAATTACTGTTTTCATTTCTTTGGGTAAATATCCAGAGTGGAATTATTGGATCATATGGTATTTCTATTTTTAATTTTTTAAGGAACTTCCATACTGTTCACCAAAGTGGCTGTACCAATTTACATTCCTACCAACAGCTCATGGGGGTTCCTTTTTCTCCACATTCCTCGCCAACATTTGTTATTTCTTGTTTTTGTTTTTGTTTTATTTTAGCCATTATAAGCTGATATCTCATTATATTTTCTTTGGAGAAGTAGCTGTTCAAATTTCTTGCCCATTTAAAATTTTGTTTTGTTTTCTTTTTGTTGTGTTTTAAGAGTTCTTAGTATATTTTGAATATAAGTCACTTATCAGTTATGTGTTTCACAAATGTATTTTTCCAGTCTATGGCTTGTCTTTTATTCCCTTAAGAGTAAATGACAGAACAGAATTTTTAATTTTAATGAAGTACAGTTTACCTTGTTTCATGGATTAAGCTATTGATGCTGTATTTAAAAACTCATCATCAAGTGTTGTGTCATATAGATTCTCTTCTCTGTCTTCTTCATGAAGTTTTATAGTGTTGCATTTTAGGTGTAAGATCCATTTTGAGTTAATTTTTATTTAAGGCATAATGTCTTTGTGAAGGTTCTTTTCTTTTTTTGCATTTGACAATCCAGTTTTTCCAGCACCATTTTTGGAAAGACATGAACTAAATTACCTTTTTTCCTATGCTAAAGATCGTTTGGTTATATATCGGTAGGTCTCTATCTGCGTTCTCTATTCTTTTCCACTGATGGCTGTGACTATTCCTTTGTCAATATTACAGTGTTTTTTTTTTTTTTTTAGTTTGTTTATTTATTTTGAGAGAGACAGAGCACTTGAGTGGGGCAAGGGCAGAGAGAGAGGGAGAGAGAAGGAATCCCAAGCAGGCTATGCACTACCAGTGTAGAACCCTGTGTGGGGCTAGAACCCATGAACTGTGAGGTCATGACCTCAGCCGAAGTCAAGAGGCAGACACTTAACTGACTGAGCCACTCAGATGTCCCAATATTATACTGTCTTGATTACCATAGCCTTGTAAGACTTGAAATCAGGTGAAGGGAGTTCTCCAACTTCTTCTTAAGTGTTGCGTTGGCTCATCTAGAACTTTTTCTTTTCCATATAAAATTTATAATCGGTTTGTCAGTATTTATGAAATTGCTTGCTGGGAATTTGATTGCAATTGCATTGATTCTATAAATCAAATTGGGAAGAACTGACATCTTAACAGAATTGAGTCTTCAGTCTATGAACACAGCATATCTCTCTGTTTAGTGAGACCTTTGATTTTTTTTTTAAGTAGTGTTTTTTTTTTTTTACTTATGCTTTAGGGTGCTGTAAATATTTAGTTAGATTTATGCATATATAATTTTTGAGTGCTATATTAAAATTTATTATTTGTTATAAATTTCAAATTCTGTTTGTTCATTGTTGGATAATAGGAAAGCAATTTACTTTTGTACATTAACCTTGTATTCTGCAGCAGTTTTATGTCTTCCTTTCCAAAATGTGTAACTTTTATTTCCTTTTCTTATCTTATTACACTAGCAAGGACTTCCCATATGGCATTGAATATGAGTGATACGAGGGAATATTCTTGCCTGTTTCCAATCCTAGTTGGAAAGTGTCCAGTCTTATCATTATATAGGATGTTAGCAGTAGGTTGTTTGAAGATGTTTTTTATCATATTAAGGAAGTTTATTTTTACTCCTAGTTGCAGAGACTTTTTACCAAGAATGAGTATTAGATTTGTCAAATGCTTTTCCTGTGACAATTGATAGGATCGTATGATTTTCCTACATTAGTCTGATGATGTGGTGGCTTACATTGATTAATTTTTGAATTTTGAACCAGCTTTGTATACTTAGAATAAATCCAACTTGGTCACTGTATATAATTATTTTCATATACTATTGGATTTGACTTACTAATACTTTGTTGAGGATTTTGCAGTTATATTCATGTGAGTGTTGAACTGTAGTTTTCCTTTCTTGTGACTTTTTTGTTTGTTTTGGTGTGAGGGTAATGCTGGTCTCAAAGAATGGCTTATGAAATGTGTCCTTTGCTTCTGTTTTCTGGAAGAGATTTTGGAGAATTAATATCACCCCCTTCCCTCATTTGTTTGGTAAAATGGGGTAGTGAAACCCCACTAGTGAAACCATCTGGACTTGGTGATTACTTTTGTGCAAGGATATTAATTATTGATTCAATTTTTAAATAGATATAAGGTTTTTCAGATTGTAAATTTCCTTCTGTAAGTTTTGATAGTTCATATATTTCAAGGAATTATTTAATTTCATTTACATTATCACATTTATGAGCATAGAGTTGTTTGTTGTACTTCTAGTTTATAGAATGTACCAACTAAACTTTTTGTTTGCTAGATTTTTTTGTTGGCTTTGATTTTATATATATATATATATATATATATATATATATATATATTTATTTTTAATTCTAATGTCAGTTTTTTTTAATTTAAAAAAATGTTTATTTAAAAAAATGTTTTTTAATGTTTATTTATTTTTGAGACAGAGAGAGACAGAGCATGAATGGGGGAGGGGCAGAGAGAGAGGGAGACACAGAATCGGAAGCAGGTTCCAGGCTCCAGCCATCAGCCCAGAGCCCGACGCGGGGCTCGAACTCACAGACTGTGAGATCATGACCTGAGCTGAAGTCGGACGCCCAACCGACTGAGCCACCCAGGCGCCCCGATTTGATATATATTTTAAAATTTTATTTATTTATTTTGAGAGAGAGAGAGAAAGAACAAGAGTGAGTGCATGAGTGGGGAGGGGCAGAAAGAGAGAGGGAGAGAGAGAATCCCAAGCAGGCTTCATGCTGTCAGCACAGAGCCTGATACAGGGCTCTATCTCATGAACAGTGAGATAATGACCTGATCTGAAATCAAGAGTCAGAGGCTTAACCACCTGAGCCACCTAGGTGCCCCTCACTTGATATTTTAGTAGAAGGGTATAAAGAACTGAATGATGTGTCTTTGTTAATCTACTTAAATCTTTTTGATTGACAAATGTCAGTCAAGCACTCTTCCTGGAGATGCAAATGACAAAAGTAATCTTTGTATAAGCTAATGTATTATCTAGTTTTTTGAACTCTGTATAACCACATGTTTAAAACAACCCAGGAAATAGAAGATTCCAATAAAAGTTTTTTTAATGTTTATTTATTTTTGAGAGAGAGAGAGAGAGAGAGAGAGAGAGAGCATGAGCAGGGGAGGGGCAGAGAGACAAGGAGACACAGAATCACTCCAGGCTCTGAGCTGTCAGCACAGAGTCCCATGTGGGGCTGGAACCCACAAACCGTGAGATCATGACCTGAACTGAAGTTGGTTGCTCAACCAACTGAGCCACCCAGGAGCCCCTATTTTCAGATTTAATAATAATATAATGAATTATTTATTTTTCAGTCCCTCTGCTCTCAAGAGCTTAGAGTTTCATACTGAAATCCTAGCAAATTCTGGACTAGTTATCAACATTATTCTTCAAAAATGGATGTTTCTGGGAAATTTTTCCTATGTAAACACACCCATTAGTGTATGAAAAACATAAAACTGGGTCAAAAGGAGTATATTATTTGTTACAATAAATACTGAAGAAATCAAATGAATTTGTTATCACAAAGACTATTATAGTAATATGTAATATAGAAATAAGTATTCAACAAAATTTTTTCATTTAGAAAATCACACTGAATAGCTGTTTGTAGACAAATGTTTCTAATTTTGACTAATACATTACTTATAGAATACATATTTTTCTAACATGTATGAATACACTTTTCACATTGAAAACAAAAGTATGGTATCTTTCCTCCATAGTGGGCTAGATACCCTTCAGTCCCTTCAATTCCCAAATTGTAGATAACTTTGAATAAAGGACAAAAGGCATATACATGTAAAATAAAATTTAAAAAAGGAAGGAAAGAAACCAAAGTTAAATATAATAAATAAAAATGGAGAAAAATAACTAAAATAATAAGGTATTTGGATTATTTGAGACCTAGGAATGCTGGATTTTGAACAAATCTGAAAGATTCAAGTTTTGCCCATAACTATAAGCTTTCTAAGAGAAGATTTAACCTGTTAAGAAATAATAGCAATAAGAATTTTCTAGTAACATATCTAATAAAATGAAAGAAACAGAATTTTTTAGAAAACTCTCCCCATATGTCCAATTGATAATTACATACACTTTGACTGATTATAGCTGCTGTTGCAGAACTTCTTTTTAGCATCCACTAGATATTTTAGCTGTATTGTGAATAACAAAAACATAGTTTTTTTTTTTTTTCTTTTTCAGATGGAAGTGACTGTAAAAATAACCCAAAATGACTGGGTCTTTAAAAACTGATGAAATTGAAGTCCATTTAATGGGGGAAATAACTTCTTCTCAGTCACACAATGTCAGAGTTAAGACTAGAAGTGAAGTCTCCAGGGCTCCCAGCTGAAGACTTTTTTCTCTACCGTTCACCACCTCATGGGAGGACACTGTCATTTCTAAAACCATTTAAATCAGATGGAATTAGCCTCTTCCCCTCTGACTTAGTAGACCTAAATAAATAAATTACTTGCAAACAGTTAAAAATCTGCAGAATATTTTCCTGAGTTCCTTAGTAAAATGTATTTCCTCAAGAATGTTCCCAAGTTCCCTAGCTAGACTTAAAAGTAATATGATTCAGCCATCAGACAGTGGACAACTCCCCAGTCCCAGCAGTTCAGACAGTTAGGAAGTTGATCTTTCATTTGAAAACTGATGAAAGTATTGCAATTTTCATTAATTTTATACAGAATACCTTTATATATTATGCTTCCAACAGGATTCAAGAAGAAAGGAATTAAGATAAATCACCTATCTATTACCTCCTCCTTTCTTCATATACTTGCATTATTGTCAACTCGAAATGGCTAATGACAGTGATAACTTGAGATAAAAATTAGTTTGGAATGTGTAAGAAAGCAAATTCTTAATATTTTAGATTAAAATTTGACAAACTAATTAGAAATATGCAGGTATATAGGTGACAGAACAGTAACGTCAGCCAGGAATCCTAAAGTAACTTTCAGTGTAGTCATGGATATCTTCTGAATTCTGCTGAAAATTCCCAGCTGAATCATGGATGCTTAATTTAGTTACCCCATGAAGCTGTGCTTTTGTACACTTTCTACATTTCAGTACCCTCTAATATATACCTTGCAATCTTACACTTATTTTCATTAAGACTCCTGAAAGGTGTATTGGTAACACAAGTTATTTCTAATATTCTTGTATCTAAATAGGTAGAATATGGTTAAAATTAGATTTATAATATTATTCACATGAGGACCAACAAGTAAAAACATTAACTCTGAAGTTTGACAGTCATTTAAAGCTCAGTAAAGTCATTGGTTCTGTAGAGCATTCTATTTAAAGTGCAATGAAACACAACAGTGAAATATAGGAAATCAAAACATTTGAATTTGTGCTATAGCAATTCATAATAAGAAACGAAACTGGGTTCTTGATGTTTCTTTTACTTTTCTTATTTGATTTACTTTTCTTACATGATTACTAATATCATGTAAAAAGCGTGAGAACTTTCCTTCTCAACTTGAAGTTCCTGCTCACCACCTCATCCATTTCACAATTTTAGCTGGCATATATTTAAGTGAGCATGTTCAATGTATTGTGCTGCTGTTGACGTTTTTAAGTTTGAGTTGATTGGGAAAAGTCATAATTCAGATTCCTCTGAAAATCACCTATCAAGATGCAAAAATCTAAAGCTTTCCCTTAGGGAACTCATCTAAATTCCATCTTTTGCCTGTGATTTTTTTCTCAGCTCCTGGCATTGAAATATATAGTAGTTATTGATCATTCTGACATATTTTAGGGTGCTTTTGCAACTAGAAATCTGTGAACTTAATTTTCCAGCTTGGGATATACTGAAAGGAATCTTTATTCAGCTTTGCTAGCTAGATACAGAACCAGCCTTCTAGTAGGTAGTGAGTGGAATAGGGGACCACACACTTGCCCTGGTTTGAGGAGCTTGAGGTTCCACCTACCCCCCAAAATGTTGCAGTTTGCTAATGCCTAAAAGTTAATTCCTAGAGTTCCAAGCATTTGAGCTTTAGAGATAAGACTTTATGGTACAGGAATCTTGGGAGAAATAACTGAATATCTAATGGTTATCTATCCTTTATAGAAATGCAAAAGTTCCTTTCCAGAGATCAAATGTTCAAAGTAAAAATTGATGAGAAAATAAAGACTCAGAGATTAGAAGGTAGAAAAGGGAAAATGATATCATCAAGGATGTCGTGAAGGAATGATTTTAGAATATTGAAGTGTTACCAATTTTGCCTACTTCACAGATTTGCTTCATGCTAATCTCAGAAGAAGGCCTTTTCCCCATAAGTGGGATATTTTCCCTGAAGGGCTACATTTCTAATCTTTTTTGGAATGATAAAGATGTCTATTTTTAGAGGAGTCATTTCAAGATATTATCCACTGGTTTCATTAGCCAGTTTGAAGGGAGGCTCTCTTTTGTTGGTGCTTAAACTTTCATGCTGAATGTTTTCTTAAGAGAAGCACAAATACTCTTAATGGTAGAGTCAAGACCAGGATCCATTTAGCCAACATGAAGGAAACAACAAAAAAAAATTGGACTTATACTCTATTTTATAATAACATTTTGCATCCCAAGAAAAGTTCTGCAAAACACTGTTGTCTTTGTGTGTCTCCTTGTTGAGGATGCTAATTCTGATCATGGTGTTTGTTACTGAATGGGGTTTGTGTGGCTCTCTGTTCCTTGACTACTAAACCGAGCTGAACTTTAACGAACCATTTCATAACACCATGCTGTCAATAACAAAGGTGGAATGATGAAAGAGAATGGATTTAACAATATAAACTAATAACTAAAATAATATCCTGCAAAGTGAATTTTACTCTTAGATCTAGTACTAACTGGATGACCTTGAAAAATGTCTCTTAATCTTTCTAGGTCTTAATTATCCTCTTGAATAAAAAACAACAGGGTTGCCCTCAATGATCTCTATAATTAAGGTGATATATATATTACCAAAGAGAAAACTCTTGAAAACAAAAGGGGACAGTGTTAATAATTATACCTAAAACATAGGCATACACCAGAAATGTCTCAGGAAAAAAAAATGCATGAACACCCTACCTAAAATGGACAGATGACTCTTGGAAGTTATTTGCAATCCCATGTGCTGGGAACTTCCTGCTTCCCCCTCATAACAATGATGAGCCCTCAGCAGCCATTTTTGTAAAATATTGCTCTTCTGCCCCAGTCTTAATTGGATGCTTAAGGGTTAAACATTTAAGAAAGCTGTGTCTGTCAGAGTTCTTCACCCAGGAATTTAGAATTGAAACTAAATCTTTATAGTTTAGTCTGCCTGTTAACTTGGAAGGGGAAGATTTAACATATACATTGTAAGTAAATATTCAAAAACCAAAAAATAATTTTAGAGAGCAAGAATAGAATAAGGCAGATAGACCATTAATCTCTGTCACGTTTACTCAGCAGAGTGACCATCATAAAATAGGCACTCAGTGAAAATCTTTTAAATGAACCTTCTGTTTTCTTAGCTGATAATTACATAGTGTTCGTCAGATTTCAAACCTTATTTTCTCTCTTTGATGATTACATGTTTTCCAAAATGTATATCATATTTCTAATAAGGATTCAATATAGCTGATATTATTAACTTGTGTATCAATTAAAAACAAAATAAAATAAGCTAAGAGTGTTAATGATAGGAGAGAAATAAATAGATCAGGAAATTTGTGCCTTTTGAGCATTAAATATTTTTTTGTGATGAGGACAAGGAGAGAGGCTTTTTATTCAGTAAAAACAATTCTGGAAGGAAGATATATTGGAGTGTTATGAGATAGCATCATAGTATTGAAGGAAAAGCACCAGGCTTTGGAAAAGAAGAGAAGAGGGAAAGCTTTGTGACCTCAGTAAAGAAGTTTGTGTTTCTTCTCTTTAGTACATGGCCTCTAACATGCCTGAGCCAGTCCTGTGTCTGTGGCCCTTTACTTAGGTTTTAGTTCCCTAGTAGATATAACATTGACCCACCAGTTCATGGTGGGGAGAATCATATAGCACAGGTATTGAAGGATTTGAATCATATAGTGTAGTATTGAATCATATATCCTAGACATTGAAGGATTTGTTGTGAGCCAAGGAGCCATCCACATATAAATACCAAATAAATGTTATATCCCAACTTCAAAGATGTTAAGATATGGGGAAATTTTAGGATCTTAGAGATAAGTATCTTAGTTTGAGATTCCCTAGACTGAGAAAATTGTTTGAATACAATAAATGTGTTTGGAAGATAATCCCTGGAAATGCCAGTAGAGAAATGAGGAAATGTGACAGCAAAGGAAAGGAGGCCAATAAAAAATACTTCATCAAGCAAGCTACTTCTGTGAGCAAACAGAGCCTACTACCACTGAAAGGCTCTGGGAAATGATATAGAACATTTACCAAGTGATGTGAGTTCTCAGTTGAGCTACACTTTTAGGGAGCTTCATTCTCTAGCACTTCTGTCCTGATTGTGCCAAGAGAGAGCAGGTATCAGCAGTCAGTGAAAAAACGAAAAACAAAAAACAAAAGCTACTTGGGTCTGTAGATGTGATGCTGTCAGGTGGAAGTAGTCCTGGGAGCGAGGAGATGGTAAATGGCTGAGGGAGGGGATTCTGATACCACAGGGAACAGCATCTGCCATATCAAGGAAATGCAGCGATTTCACATAGATAATTTTCAGATACACTACTAATGTTACCGGATTTATAATCCCAAGAGGAATGAAGAATTAATGTCTTAGAAAAACTCTTTGAAATATTAAATTTTTAATAAGAAAAATTTATATACCTTTTCAATTGTTGACTATTGGGCTAATTAATGGTTTTGATATTTTGATAAATGAAGTCTCCTTTGAGGCCTTAAAGAATGATGTAGTGGCAAAGTCCATGAATGTGAAAAAACTGAAAGATGAGTTTCGGGATCTAAAACTTGTTTTCCAATCAACAAATTATATATATTCTAAGAAGGCTATTTATTTATTTTTTTTAATTTATTATTTTATTTTTTTATTTTTTTTTCAATATATGAAATTTATTGTCAAATTGGTTTCCATACAACACCCAGTGCTCATCCCAAAAGGTGCCCTCCTCAATACCCATCACCCACCCTCCCCTCCCTCCCACCCCCATCAACCCTCAGTTTGTTCTCAGTTTTTAAGAGTCTCTTATGCTTTGGTTCTCTCCCACTCTATTCTCTTTTTTTTTTTTTTCTTCCCCTCCCCCATGGGTTTCTGTTAAGTTTCTCAGGATCCACATAAGAGTGAAAACATATGGTATCTGTCTTTCTCTGTATGGCTTATATCACTTAGCATCACACTCTCCAGTTCCATCCACGTTGCTACAAAAGGCCATATTTCATTCTTTCTCATTGCCACGTAGTATTCCATTGTGTATATAAACCACAATTTCTTTATCCATTCATCAGTTGATGGACATTTAGGCTCTTTCCACAATTTGGCTATTGTTGAGAGTGCTGCTATAAACATTGGGGTACAAGTGCCCCTGTGCATCAGTACTCCTGTATCCCTTGGGTAAATTCCTAGCAGTGCTATTGCTGGGTCATAGGGTAGGTCTATTTTTAATTTTCTGAGGAACCTCCACACTGCTTTCCAGAGCGGCTGCACCAATTTGCATTCCCACCAACAGTGCAAGAGGGTTCCCGTTTCTCCACATCCTCTCCAGCGTCTATAGTCTCCTGATTTGTTCATTTTGGCCACTCTGACTGGCGTGAGGTGATATCTGAGTGTGGTTTTGATTTGTATTTCCCTGATAAGGAGCGACGTTGAACATCTTTTCATGTGCCTGTTGGCCATCCGGATGTCTTCTTTAGAGAAGTGTCTATTCATGTTTTCTGCCCATTTCTTCACTGGGTTATTTGTTTTTCGGGTGTGGAGTTTGGTGAGCTCTTTATAGATTTTGGATACTAGCCCTTTGTCCGATATGTCATTTGCAAATATCTTTTCCCATTCCGTTGGTTGCCTTTTAGTTTTGTTGGTTGTTTCCTTTGCTGTGCAGAAGCTCTTTATCTTCATAAGGTCCCAGTAACTCATTTTTGCTTTTAATTCCCTTGCCTTTGGGGATGTGTCGAGTAAGAGATTGCTACGGCTGAGGTCAGAGAGGTCTTTTCCTGCTTTCTCCTCTAGGCTTTTGATGGTTTCCTGTCTCACATTCAGGTCCTTTATCCATTTTGAGTTTATTTTTGTGAATGGTGTGAGAAAGTGGTCTAGTTTCAACCTTCTGCATGTTGCTGTCCAGTTCTCCCAGCACCATTTGTTAAAGAGACTGTCTTTTTTCCATTGGATGTTCTTTCCTGCTTTGTCAAAGATGAGTTGGCCATACGTTTGTGGGTCTAGTTCTGGGGTTTCTATTCTATTCCATTGGTCTATGTGTCTGTTTTTGTGCCAATACCATGCTGTCTTGATGATGACAGCTTTGTAGTAGAGGCTAAAGTCTGGGATTGTGATGCCTCCTGCTTTGGTCTTCTTCTTCAAAATTGCTTTCGCTATTCGGGGCCTTTTGTGGTTCCATATGAATTTTAGGATTGCTTGTTCTAGTTTCGAGAAGAATGCTGGTGCAATTTCGATTGGGATTGCATTGAATGTGTAGATAGCTTTGGGTAGTATTGACATTTTGACAATATTTATTCTTCCAATCCATGAGCAGGGAATGTCTTTCCATTTCTTTATATCTTCTTCAATTTCCTTCATAAGCTTTCTATAGTTTTCAGCATACAGATCTTTTACATCTTTGGTTAGATTTATTCCTAGGTATTTTATGCTTCTTGGTGCAATTGTGAATGGGATCAGTTTCTTTATTTGTCTTTCTGTTGCTTCATTGTTAGTGTATAAGAATGCAACTGATTTCTGTACATTGATTTTGTATCCTGCAACTTTGCTGAATTCATGTATCAGTTCTAGCAGACTTTTGGTGGAGTCTATCGGATTTTCCATGTATAATATCATGTCATCTGCAAAAAGCGAAAGCTTGACTTCATCTTTGCCAATTTTGATGCCTTTGATTTCCTTTTGTTGTCTGATTGCTGATGCTAGAACTTCCAACACTATGTTAAACAACAGCAGTGAGAGTGGGCATCCCTGTCGTGCTCCTGATCTCAGGGAAAAAGCTCTCAGTTTTTCCCCATTGAGGATGATGTTAGCTATGGGCTTTTCATAAATGGCTTTTATGATGTGTAAGTATGTTCCTTCTATGCCGACTTTCTCAAGGGTTTTTATTAAGGAAGGGTGCTGGATTTTGTCAAAGGCCTTTTCTGCATCGATTGACAGGATCATATGGTTCTTCTCTTTTTTTTTGTTAATGTGATGTATCACGTTGATTGATTTGTGAATGTTGAACCAGCCCAGCATCCCAGGAATGAATCCCACTTGATCATGGTGAATAATTCTTTTTATATGCTGTTGAATTCTATTTGCTAGTATCTTATCGAGAATTTTTGCATCTATATTCATCAGGGATATTGGCCTGTAGTTCTCTTTTTTTACTGGGTCTCTGTCTGGTTTAGGAATCAAAGTAATACTGGCTTCATAGAATGAGTCTGGAAGTTTTCCTTCCCTTTCTATTTCTTGGAATAGCTTGAGAAGGATAGGTATTATCTCTGCTTTAAACGTCTGGTAGAACTCCCCTGGGAAGCCATAAGAAGGCTATTTAAAAGTTGGGGTTTTTAAGTTATGTTCCATTTATATATTTTTTTATTTGTCTTATGTTCCAGGATTGCTTTGTTTCTTGTTTTTTGTTTTTTGTTCTTTGTTTTTTGTTTTTTGTTTTTTTTCCATTACTGAGAGGTAATTTCCATAATATATACAACAGTTTTGGAACTATGCTCGTAGTTACTGACTTTATACTCACTGCTAGATAGTCTAATTTATCAGGGCCCAGAGTGGCAGAACTCACAGACTCTTACTGGGTAATAACTACTAACTCTTCAATCCAGTTCATTTCAGGAGCAAAGAGGTTGGGGTAGTTCTCTAAGAGTCCCACTATCTTCTGCCTGATTTTGGAATTACATTGAATATGGATAAATTCAAGGACACTAAGAAAATATTTGGAAGCAAAGCATGCTGAGGACACAGTAGATAAGTCAGTGAACTTGTGGTCATTCTGAGTGCTGCAAAGGAATAAACATTCAGCCAAGTGATAATTGAATAGAAATACAATTTTGTTATGGTATTTGGTTGAAACATTTATCAGGTGAGGAGAACATAAGTCTACCTAGACCATGCACATTGATCATTTTCCTTTGAAGAGTTTACAATAGATTATTTAAAATCTCTTGTTCATGCTTATGTGAACAAGCAGTGCAATTAAAAAACTTCTTCAGATTACCTGTTGGTATTTAAGAAAACCCCTTTACAGCTTTTGCAAGTTAGTTTATTAAACTAGGGGAAACACATTAAATCAGTAAATATAAAGACAGTACTTATTTTATTTTACTAGGCTCCATACCCAACATGGGACCCCCCAATTCAAAACCCCAATATGAAGAGTTGCATGCCAGCCAGGTACCCCTAGAAAGACAGTATTTTAAAAATAAAAAATGTTTTTCCAAATTCTTATACAAAGAATAAACATATTCCTCCCTAATTAGCTTTAGTTCAGTGAGAAAGTACAGCAAAGCTTTGGAGTATGCAGGCAGACTTCAGACAAAAACCTGTTTTGTTTTGTTTTTCTCTTAAACACAGAATTTCTGCAGAACATAGGTCTAAATCATGAGGATATGATGGCTTCTACATTCATCTCATGTATAAAAGTGCTGATATTCATATTTCTTTGACATAATTTTTATGCAAATCTTGACCTAAAGCTGAAAATATTAAAATTCTAAAAGTAGAGAAATTTTACTTGTGATATAATTCTGGACATATTTATTATTAAATGTGCAGCATATAATTTTTCATTTTTAAAGCAATCTATGTTTTAAGGTATAGGGATCCAACGCTGAAGTTTATTGTGAAATTATGGTTGTAATGCAAAATAAGAATGCATGTAAATATACTTCTGCATGCTTTAAAAATCACTGTTAATAATGAAAGTGAAAGCTTGTGAGAACATATGGCATTGAAAATGCCTTTTAACATTAATTGTGCGGTCACTGACTCTGTCTGTATATACTGTAAAATATTTCTTAATTAAGAAGTGCCAAAACTTGAATATATTTCTTGGTGTATCAGATCATTTGTATTTTTAAAGCAGGAGTCTTAACTTTAGTTGTAATTACTGGCATTCCTTACCTAAGAGGTAGACATGGGAATATGAACAATCCAGGAAGGGTAGAAACAAGGAAAAGGAAGGAGCTCCAAAGATAGATCAAATATAGAGCACCAAAAATGAGAACAGAGTGTGCCAACTATACATATTTTGCTTTAAAAAAACTAATAAAACATTAAATAATTCAGTAATTCATTGATACATATTTTGTTGTGAAGAATGTAAATGACCTTACATATGACACAATTGGTATAATCAAGTTATTGGTAAATCAACTTACAATTTTCTTCAAAGACTAGTCTCCAAAGGAGGAAGGAGATTTTGTCAAATGTTGTCTTTCTGACTAAGTCAGGTGCATATACTCTTACAAATGCTTTTTTCTCTATGTTAAAATTGGTGACTTTTAAAAAATTTTTTAAGCTGGCCCATTCATCTCCTATGAGGACAGCATGTGCGAAGCTGATAGAAAACTTTAAGTAAGAATGGGGCTACTTATTTTCAGTGGTGTGTGTCAAATCCTATTTCTAGTCTTCTCCACATGTTTGGAGCCAGGGTCAGCATTGTTGGAAATGGTCATTTGGCCCTCGACTTTAATATCTACTTTTCAAAGCCAATTAAGTGCCAGCCTTTCCATTGTATATCTACCAGACCTCTGGGTAGGCTTTGGTGAAATCTTGAAACTGTTGTCAGGTTATCTCTGGATATCAACACAATCCCTTCATGGACTGATGGTTTTTTAAAAATGTCCAGTGAAGAATCTGAATAAAGTTATGCTCTGTTCAAACATGGCAAAACTAGATAGACAGATAGATAGATGGATGGATGGAGAGATAGATAGATACATAGATAGATAGATAGATAGATAGATAGATAGGAGTAAATAGGAAGATAGATGAATGGGTTGAGAAGTTTGAAATTCTGCCATCACTGAATATATATGGAATATTCTCATATGTTCATCTTCATGTTTTGGGAAAATTCTGACTTTGAACTTAAAAGTGAAGGTGGTGAAATAGGGCTAGAGCATCTGATAAATCAATAGCTAATCAGAAGAAGAAATTACTCCTCAGCAATCTTTATAAACAATACTCCATCAAATTAGGAAATTACTCTGTTTTTTTTTTCACTACTTATTTTTTGTTATCTTTGTTGACTGCGGATTTAGAATTCCTGCATGCCTCTCACTTGACCATTAACATCCTAAGAACACATTAATAAGTCAACACATAGTATGTTCTGCACTATCATTGCATTTTAATGTCATTTCTTAGAGACAACTATTTCTACATTCCTATATACAAATTCTTTCAGTATTCATAAAATTATGGAAGGTAATTTGCAGGTTAGCTTTGTCTATTTCCATATTATCTAAGTAAAGAGATATAGGTCTGTGGTTTTTGAGGTTTTCTGCAGATGGGACCAGCTTTGGGGGGAAAAGGAAAGATTCATTAGACATCAGACACTATACATCTTTGCAGTTAACAAATTTGCTTTGACGATTATTGAAATCCATGTGTAGGAGACTGGCTTCAGAGAATGGAAGTTTGTTGTTGTTCCCTTTTTCTTCTTATCCTTCTCTTTGTTTTGTTAGAAAGGAGATTTGAAAATTTTGGAATGACATGCACTTTGTGAGAAGGTTGAACCTGGTGATATGAGATAATAGCAAGCCTTTAAGAAGAAGGAAAGGAAAGGAATTAGAGGAGTCTAGAGAAAGACTTGCCTAAGTTGGGCTGTGACCCTGGGGCGGGTAGATAATATTTGTCGTAATTATTAATTGTTGGAGTAAGGGTGTGAGGATTTGTTTGTGATGGTAACACTCTGTCAGCTTTGGCGTATTTCATTCTTTTATTCTCAGGTTTATTTAGCATCTACCATTTCAGTCTAGTGTTTCCTTTTCCTCCATGCCCCCTCTTCTTCCCTTGCATCACCACTCACCTTCACCATCATCTCTCTTGCTCTCCCCCCACCCCACCACCCGCGCACAAAAAGATGAGAGCGAAGTAGAGCTTTTTAACACATAGGTTACTTCCTAGTAAGAGCTGAGTAAGGCAATTATTTATGTATTTAAATTATCTCATGACGTTTTACTTAATTCCCACCATCTGTTCCTTCACTTTCATGGATATTAGATTCCTCTTGCTAACAGCATATCTGTCTATAACCTTTCCTCTGTAGATGCTGATGCCCCCCTTCATCTTCTTGAAGTATGATCTTTTTTCTTTTGTAACTTAATTTTTTTCTTTCTCTTTCTTCCTTCCTGCCATTTATATACCATCCTATTTTCAAAACAAAAATTTAGCTATAGATAACTTGACAGTATGCATTTTCTTATTTATTTAATTATTTATCATTTTGCTTATACCTAAATCACTTTGATTTAGGGATTATCCTTTGACCTAGGTGAAATGTTCAAATAATCATAATTCTTCTAGGGGCATACAGCTTCCAAGAATTTGGGACTTCGGGTAAGCAGAATCACCCAGGAAACTAATGGATACAATGGACTTGGAAGTATCAGTGCTCTAGTTTTATTTGTTTATGTTTTTAAAACTCACATTGGATGCATTAGCTAATGCCTTATAAGTGTTCGAAGTTAGTACTAGTCCTTCAGGTTTCTAGGGAATATTGGAAACATTTTTGTTGCTTTTACCTGTGATTGTTTTTAGCCTCTTGAAAAGGAACTCCATAATTATAAATTGTAACTAGGTTAGAGCCATATAAATTGTGGAATTTCACAGATAACAAATTTGCTGAGGGGTTTTTTATCCTTATAAAATTTATGAGTATGTTAATATTCTAATGAAAAATTGCTGAGGAGTCAAATTCGTAATTATAAATGACTTAATTTAATAAAAATGTTGATTCAAGTAATTATTTACTTAAAGCTTAAGTTTGCTGGAAAGCCTCTAGCAAATTTTTTATTAACATCACATAATAAAGTAATTGTGATACTTTTAATTAAATTCCCAGAGCAGTGACCGTATACTAATAAGATTTTTCTTTCCTCTATACCTTTGAAAATTGTAGCTTATCTAATCCCCTCATTCAAGATGTCAGAAAATCAACTATGTAGAAATATAGATAATCATCCATCATGGTTGGAGTTGAGAAACATGGTTCATGCTTTCACGGTGCTGGAACAGTTTGAGAAAGGGCAATGAAGAAATACGTTTCCAATATTGAATCATTTCTAGACTATGCAGTTCTCAAAGCATACAGTTTACCTCTTCATTGGGAATTTCCTGGTGAGAGACAGAGTAGCTAGTGACTCGGAAATATTAGATTGAAAATAGGAACTCAGTAGAAAAACGTCTTTAAAACTCTTAAGCATCACATTTTCATATCTTCTCGATAGAGGTTTCCAGTAATTTACACATTCACCATTTACAGAGTATTTCTGAACACCCCTTCTCTTTCTCATGAGATTCCTACCCAGTCTGCTACTGAAGAGTGGAATGGACTAGTTTCCACATGGCAACATCTGCACGCTTAAAAACTTCCGAAACACAGCATCATGAAAACTTGGACCAACCTCCTAAATTTTCTCCAAACCACCATCATGGAGGAAAGTGATTATGTGGCTTATCAGAAATAGCAGTTTTAAAAGCCGTTAAGTCTAAGAAATCTGTGTTTAAACAAAAGTGCATAAAGAAAGTGAACATAAAACCTGAGATAAAATGGAACTGCTCTGGTTAGACCTGGGCCTCTGGCTCTGAGCTCCATTCAGTCACACACATATTAGGAATTCAAAGGGGACCTTTTGGAAGAAAGGCAATGAGATAGTGGTCTACAGGACTGTTTACAGACTGACTTGAGATTTTGCCATTATAAAACACATGAACAATTTTCCTTTCGGAAAAGAATCCATGAAGAATCCCACTACCCACTCTCATTTCTCTCAGTGCTCACCTATGTTATTTATGTGTTGAGTGAAACACATGATACCCTAGGTAATTTATTTTTTCTCAGTTTACAGTGTTTTTTTAAATATGTCTAAAATTCTCTCTTGGAACATAAAATAATTCACACTTCACAAGAATACTACAAGATTATATAGAATCATTAGAGTGAATGCTTTGTAATATTCTTTTAATTTTTTTAAATATTTATTTTTGAGAGAGAGAGAGTGTGAGCAAGTGGGGGAGGGGCAGAGAGAGAGAGAGGGAGACATAGAATCCAAAGCAGGCTCCAAGCTCTGAGCTGTCAGCACAGAGCCCAAAGTGGGGCTTGAACCACAAGATCATGACCTGAGCTGCAGTTGGATGTTTAACCGACAGAGCCACCCAGGCACCCCTGTACTACTCTTAAGAGAGTATTTTTATGATATAATTGACAGTTGAGTTTAGAATCTTAGCCCTTCCCTCTAGAACAGGCAGCTGAGGAACTGCACCGCTTTGTTTAACAGCAGCTATGGACTATGTGGCAAGACCAAGAACAGCTCTGAGAGCAAATGCAGCAGTCTCTGGAAGTCCTGAAGCAGTCACCATCTTGAGTATTGGAAGCAAGTAGCAGCTTATGTGTATTTACTTATGTTCTTGTACATTTTACGTTTGGCTAGAAGGCTTTTAACACAAAAATTCAGATACGGTTTTATTTTTGTTATATTGTAATGACATGCCTGGGTTTTAAATTTAAATTATGAAGCCAAGGACCAATTTTGAAAAACTTACTTTACAAACAGTATTTGGGCTTCTCTAATACTGCATAGACAGCTTGTCAGTGGTTACTGTTTTACTCACTTTCCCTTGTTGACCTTGTTCTCAGGGAGCTGTATCACTGCACTAGGTTGGTTGCTGCATGTTACTCATTTCAGGAACCATCAGTTAGATATATCACAAAGGCTGCAGGTGAAGATTTTGTAGTTGTGCAAAACCACAGTGAACTTAACTAGAGTCTTGAATATAGCTCTTAATAGTTGAAGAATTTAAGTGTATCCATGTGATAGAATACCATTCATAAATTAAACATGATTTTACAAATTAAACTTTATCAGTAGGAAAAGATAGTCATGTTGAGTTGCCAATTGAGAACCAGAGGATTCTCTTTAAAATTTTCCCTCTCTCTATGGATCTATTTACTCTTCTTCTGTTTCAGTAACAAAACAAATACCCCTGCTGGTAGGACAGTTCTTTTCTTTCTTTTTTTCTTGTTACTTGGTTTCTTCATGTTAAACTTGTTCACAGAGCATCATCAGTGAAATTTAGATTAGGACCTGGCTAGGCTGCCCTTGCATATTTCATGAATGTTCACTACTCTCATTGGCCTCTACATTTCTTCTTCATTTATGAAAGGGATGATGCTTCAGAGATTAATCAGTATTAACAGCTGTATGACAGGTTATTTACTTGCCTGACACTTTTACTAATTCTTAGGCCTGATAATAGCTTTTCTCCCTTATGACACAGAGCAATTTTTAAATGATTGACACTAAATGTTATTATAGTGTTACTGGACTCAGAATTAATTTTAGTCAAATGTTGAAGCAAGGGCTTTAATTATGAATCAAGAGCATTGCTTAAATATTGAACCATATTTTTTGTAATACAACAAACTAATAATTTAAATTTTAGTATATAACCATTATTATATTCAGTTATATATCCCTCACAGCAGGAGATAAATTGTTTATTGCATTTCGAAAATCACTTCATATGTTAAGTATAAATATTTAAGAACATCAAATAACTCCAGATACAATACTAATAGAAAATAGAAGAACTTTTTTAATCCTACCATTCTTATTCTCCCCCTTTTCTTTGGTTTTATAATAATCACCAGAACAGGGATTGTCTATACTTAAGAAGTATACTCTACAATTTTGACTTTATTCTCATTTTTGACATGCATTGAAATCCATGTACATATATATCTCTCATGCTTCCTGGCATCAATATACAATTTTTTAGGAATTACTTTCAAACATGGTGCTATAATAATTTTTTATCATTTTATTTTCTTTAGATTTTATAAAAAGGTATGTTTTATTTTATTATTTTATACAGAAGTCCATTTCTTCTGTATTCTATATAAAATAATTACACTAGAATTAATAAAGTTTAGAATAACATAATTTCACCTTCCATAAGTAATAATAAATAATGCCACTTATTAAAAATTACTCTAGGAAAGCTGAGAGTCTCTTAAAATCCTAAAAATATTAAAAGGAAGTAATAGAGTTTTTTATTTAATTTAGCACATTTTAAAAAATCTAAAGCTCTTTATTTCTTATATTTATCACATCAGGCCCCATCATAAGATAAATTTAAACAGAGTTTTGGTATTGAAAAGTAAGTATAAATGTCAAATATTAGTCTGTTAAAATTGCAAATAATTTCTATGTAGAAATCAAATGAATCATGGAATTCAATATTAAGATATTAATATTCAGTATTAATTTTCAGCTTTTTAATCAGTAGGAATATAACAGGCAGCATGTGAAATATTTTCGAATTTAACAAAAGCAAATTTGATTAAGCCAGTTTCAGAGACTATTTATTATGGATAACGGTATTTTAATCAGAAAAACTCCCAACCAAAACTCAATGTCAATGTCTTTTGAAGGACGTACAGGAAAATTGATTTTTATTTATAATATTTTGCCTTCACATGAACATATAATTAGCTTAAAGTAAGTATTTTCTGTGGATTTTTTTCTTTAGTAGTTTAACTTGAGAATATTTTTATGTTAGCTGAACTAGAAGACTAGATTAAACCTTTGGATTGTTTGCTTGGAATTCAATTCTGTACCAACAAGACAAAGAGGGTATTATTTAAACCCTCTTCAAGTGAGTTAATTAGAAGCATAGTTGAAACCAAGGTGTATCATAAGCCTAACATGTCAAAGTTAAGGTGCAGTAGATCTTATTTTGTGTTTTCAGCTGCCCTATTCAGAATGGCCACAGCAAAAGGAGTAGCTCATGCCTGCTGTTTTTGGGGCTAAAAAAATTGTTCCTTTCTCTTTCGCTTTCCCTTTCCCTTTCCCTTCCTTTACTTTCTTTTCCTTTCCTTTTTTCTCTTTTTGCCTCCCTCCTTCCTTCCTTCCTTCCTTCCTTCCTTCCATCCATTGCCTCCTTTCTTCCTTCCTTCCCTTCTTTTTTTCTGTGACTTTTTAAATATATTTTCAGTTGGTGACAGTTTCGTCTTTCTCTTCTGGCTGGGAAATATTATAGAACTTAACAAATGCAATATTTTTAATGCTTCTGATAAGTTAATTTATATGGCATAAAAAAATATAAGAGGAAAATAATATATAAGGACAGCATCAAGCTTTGCCAGAATTATCATACAGTAAGTAATGTGCATGAACATTAAAATATCTGAAATACAAATTGAATAACTCAGTGCTATTAATTACTCAACTTACTACATAATACTTTGATTTCCTTTAAAATCACTTTTATATTGTGTGTATTATAATGATAAATATATGTTATCTTCTCTCCTTTGTTTAGAGCTGAGCTGCATCATATATTTCTGGGTGATCCTCCAGTGCCTAGCACACTTGCACCAAGTGAGATTTTAATGCAAGTTTATTTAAGGCAATTAAGGATGTTCACTCAGAGCTTTTTAAAAATGAATTCTGAATGGCACAATGTCAGTGAAGTACTGACTGAATTTCAATGGAATTGTTGTTTGCAGTGAGAGAGACAGAGAAGACAAAGAAAACAGAGAAAAAGGCCAGAAGCCAAGGGCAAGGAGTTAGTGGGAGGGAAAAGAGTAGAAATGAGAGGAGGAGAAACTAAGATTTCATGCACATAGAGAGTATGCCTAGACTTTCCCTTTTCTTTTCTCTACTGACGTTAAGATTGCTCCAGGCAAATAATAAACTCTGTTCATAAAACTATAAAAACCATACAAAATTAATTTTCATTACTTTGTATTTAATGAATTGCTAGATTTTTATAGCAATTATTGAGAAGTATTGTGCTTTTCCCCATAAAACTTAAAAAATCGTGGGTTAGAGTTTATGTACATTTTCCATGTGTTGAGACAATATTAAATAGTACCTGACACACTTCAGCTTTGCCCTGAGAATGATCTGCAATCCTTGAGTGATGGGCCTCAGCCTCATCATTTCAAAGGTACTTTTGAGCTTTCAAATTTTATTCCATGAAACCATGACGGTGTTAGAGCTGACATGCTTTTTAGAAAATAACTTTTCCTCTTTCGAGGATAGATGTCAAATGTTTCATATATGGCTGACTAATTTACCGTTTCACTGATCTTATTAGCTAATTGTGTTACATTTCTTAAGCAGATCATCTTCATAGTACTGGTAATCATTAAACATGATTTTTAAGAGGTGTACATGACCTAAGGTTTATCAATAAGATAAAAACAAAAAAAAATACACACACACTGATGTAGCCATAATATTTCAAATGAGAACCTTTAAATTCGTTGAGGCAAATTAATTAATTGAAACAAATATTTTCCCATACATTGAATTATATTTACCAATCTGATAGACATTAAGCTAAATAGATACGATAGAGTGTAGATAAAATCAGGGACCATTTAATGAAAGGATAGACTTTACTTCAAGAAATTACTTTATTCAAAAATATGTCTTCAGATCTGGAAAATTGGAGCCTAATGCATAATTTGGGAGGACACAAGAGGGGGGGAGCAGGAGGGAAGTGGAGAATGCTAAACTGTTCGAGGTAAGGGAATATCAGGAGGTTGGGAGATAAGGAAGCAAAGTATAAGAGAGGAAAGAGAAGGGAGTTGGGCAAACAAGAATAAGACTCTATCTTTCAAGGGGAGCAAAGAAATTACTGTAGTTAGGTTGTTTTACTTCTCTGCATCTTACTTTAATCTTCTAAAAATTGAATTAATAATATCTAATCTCTAAAAAGTGCTTTGATTATTAAAAGAGATATTCATAAAACATCTAGAATAATACATGACACACAATAACTGCTTGTCATATATTAGGCCCCCCAAGTGCATGTTAATAATAATGAGGCAAGCCATATGTTTACAAAATTGGTAATTAAAAACCCCAAAATGATAACAAATCATATACTTTATTTTCAATTTGATATCACAAACACATAGAATCTTAGCAGTTCCTCCTTTAGCCAACCTAAAACTCAATGAATGCCTGCATTTCTTTTACATTATTAAGAATACTCAATCCCTAGAATAAGACATTTTAGGATGAAAGATATGACATACGGATTTTATACATTGAGTAGTTTTCCAGGCCATGTTGCCAATAGCATACATTGTCTTTAGTATTTAATACAAATCTAACATACATAGTTTGGGGCCAGTATTATTTTGGGGGTTGAAAGATTCTATGTAAGGTGATATGGTAGAAAAATAGGACAATAGGGTTGATGCAGGAAGATGATCTAAAGGCAGACTTCTGTGGAAGCAGAAGTTAAAATTGAAAGAATGAATTAACTTTAAAGAACACATTATTAATATTTGTTATGTTACGAATTACTTCTCTTCTTGGCCCTACCCTCTTCTATTATAACTCTTAGAACTTTAACCTTAGATCTTGACGCAAATATTACAGATCTATATTTCTAGCCTTCACTCTCTGTAGTCCTTCTCATCCACATCTCAGTCCTGTTGCATTGTTAGTACTCTGCAGCCTGGATAATCTTGCTAAAGCCCTTGTAAAAGGAATACCAAAATAGGTACCTGAATTTTGCAATGTTAGATTCTAGTATCCCTAGTTCAGTTTGCATTCTCATATCTTTTTTTGTGTTTGAGCATCTTTGTCTCTCCGTCTCATCCTACTCCCTCTGCCCAGACAAAACACCTAGATTTCATCTTCCCTTTCTGTTTATTCTCTTGATTAACTTATTAAGTCTTTAGCGTAGATTTGCTATTTTCTAATTTCCAATTCTAGCATGATTTCATGATTAATAATCTTTCTCCATCTGGACAAGAATGAAAATTACTTAACTAAATTTTGGAAGGTTTGTAGTCATACATGACCCATATAGAGATTTGGTCAGTGCTTAAATTTTATAGCATAAACCTTTAACTAGTTGCCCTTCAATTTATAAGTTTCCCCATTATGAGGAGTCTAGATAGAGAATCTCAATACACAGGCCTATTTTACTCATACCTTGGGAACAAAACATAGGGTAGGGAATATAATTATAAGGAACCAAAAAGTAGAATCAGAGCAATGTGGCTAAATCAAAATCCCGGGAATATACCAAGGATTGAACTGAAAGAATTAAATCAGCCAATAATTCCAAAAACCAAGAATGAGAATATATGTAGGAGGCACACATCCCATCCACATCCCACTGCCTCTTGGCCAGTGACCATCTGCAAAGGCTGTGTGTGAAGAAAGAACTCTGATTCCTGGCCTGGTCAGCAGAAAAGAGGTTTAAATACAAACCAGAACCCATAACACACTGTCCAAAGTGTCTAGGATCTAATTACAAATAATCATATCAAGAACCAAGGAAATCAAGAATTAATGAAAACCTTCACTTGAATGAGAAAGACAATCAACAGATGCCAACACAAAATTGACACAAATATTGGGGACAATAACTTAAAAGTAAATATAAAAGTGTTTCAATAAGCAAATTCTTGAAAAATTAAAAAGATATGAAGTCTCACCAGAGAAACAGAGGATATGGAGAAGACCTAAATGGAAATTTTAGAACTGAAAAATATAGTAAAATGAAAACTCACTAAAAGTACCCAATAGCAGAATTGAGTTGTAAGAATTGAGAAAAGAAAGACTCAGTAAAGTTGAAGATAGATCAAGAGAAATTATCCTATCTGAAAAACAGAGAGTTAAAATGAACAGTTTCAAGTACCTGTGGAAATAACAAAAGATGTAATGTCCGTGTCATTAGAGTCTCAGAAGGAGAGCAGAAAAAAACGGGGACTAGAAAAAACATTGGAAGATATAATGGCTGAAAATTTCCCAAATATAGCTAAAACATAAATTTATATATAAATTTAAGGAACTGAGCAAATAGAACTGAGCAAATACCAACAAGATAAAGCTAAGGAAACCCAGACACATCATAATCAGGTTTCTCAAAACTAAGGAGAAAGAAATAATGTTATAAGCAACCAGACAGAAATAAAACATTACCTATGAGGAAACTTAATCCAACTGACAGCAGATTCTCCAGAAACAGTGAAGCCAGACGAAGAAACACAAAAAATTTTCTGAAAGGAGAAGTTACCTCACAGTTTTTTATAGAGCAAAAATATCCTTCAAGAACAATGGCATTTTTGGATGAAGGAAAACTAAGAGAATTAGTTACTAGCAGGTCTGCTATGAAAGAGAGAGTTATTACTACAGACCCTGAAGACATTACAAGGATAATAAGGGAATACTACAAACAACTCTACACACATAAATTTGATAGCTTAGACACAATGGACCAATTCCTTGGAAATAATAAAAGAAACTATCAAAAGAATGGTTAAAGTTCTTCAACAAGAACAGAAATGACAAGAGAAAGAAACTTGAAATATCAGGACTAGAGAAATAACAATGATATAGGGAAAGATGTAGGTAAATGTAATAGATACTTTTGTATAGTTGAGTTTTCAAAATTAGTTGTTTAAAAGCAGACTTATTGTATTGTCTGAAATGGTCATCCATGTATGTAAATGACATGTTTATGACAACTAATTTATAAAGAGGGTAAAAGGAAATAAGTGGTACTAAATTTCCTACATTTCACTTGAAATGCTAAAATATCACTGTATGTTAACAGTATTATGTATTTAGAACAGTCATCAAAAAATTTACAGTTATATACTCATGCAATATTAAAGTAACACAAAGCATTAAAACAGGATCAAGTAACTCACAAGAAGGCTGGAAAAGAAAAACAACAAAAAACAAAGTATATAAACAGAAGACAAATGATTAAATGGCATATTTAATTAATAACATATCAGTAATTGCATTAAATGTAATTGTAAATGGTCTAAATACAGAAAGACACCCACAAATGGATTTGTAAAATGGATTTAAAAGAGTATAATCTAGCTACACTTTTTTTTATAAGAAACACATTTCGTAGGTAAAAACAAAGATAAGCTAAAAGTAAAAGGATGAAAAATAATATGCAAACACCAATCACACAAAAGAAACCTGGAGTAAATATAAGATTATATAGATTTTAAAACAAAGAAAATTATTAGAAATAGATACAAAGGCTACATAATCACAAGGGTCAATCCACTAAGAACAAGAAGACATAATTCTAAATGTGTGTGCATCAAACAACAGAACTTACAGATATATTAAGCAACAATCAACACAACTCAAAGGAAAATAGAAAAGTCTGCAATTATAGTGGGAATCCTCAGGCCCCTTCTTTCAAGAAAGAAATAAGTAGCTGGAAAATCAGCAAGGGTGTAACCAACCAACATCTAATTGACATTTGCAGCTCACTACTTCAAACACTTGTAGAATATTTATTCTTGTAGCATGCTTATGGAACACTCACAAATAGGCCATATCCTTGGTTATAAAATAAACCTTGACATATGTAAAATAATATCATACATAGTATGTTCTCTTTCCATAAAGGAATCAAACTAGAAATTAATAACAGAAAGACATCAGATAAATCTCCAAACATGTGAAATGTGAAAATTAAATGATGTACTGCTATAGAATTCCTGAATAAAAGAGTAGATCTCATGGGAAATAAACCACCACCACCAGCACTGAATTATATATAAATAAAATACAACATATGAAAACTTGTGGGATGCACCAAAGCAATGCTTAAAGTGAAATTTACAGCACCAAATGCTCATTTTAAAAAGTGAGAATGTCTAAAAACAATAATCTCAGTTTTAACTTCAAGAAAGTGAAAAAAAACTAAAATAACTCTGAAGCAAGTTAAAGGAAAGAAATAAGAGCAGAAGTGAATGAAACAAAATAAAATGTGAGTAAAGAAAATAATTGAACTTAAAGGCTGGTTCATTAAAGAAATAAATGAAATTGATAACCCTTAACAATATTGATGAAAGGAAAAAGAAGATACAAATTACCAATATGAAGAATACAAAGAGGACATATTACCACAAACTCTGAAGATATTGGAAGGATAATAAGAGAATTACAACTCTACACACATAAAAATTAACAGCTTAGATGGAAGGGACCAATTCTTTGGGAGGAAAAACTACCCAAAGTAACTCAAATGGCATAGGTAATTTGTATAGTTCTATAACAATAAAATATTTTAATCCACAATTTTAAAAAAAGGCCTGAAATGGGGCGCCTGGGTGGCGCAGTCGGTTAAGCGTCCGACTTCAGCCAGGTCACGATCTCGCGGTCCGTGAGTTCGAGCCCCGCGTCAGGCTCTGGGCTGATGGCTCGGAGCCTGGAGCCTGTTTCCGATTCTGTGTCTCCCTCTCTCTCTGCCCCTCCCCCGTTCATGCTCTGTCTCTCTCTGTCCCAAAAATAAATAAAAAACGTTGGGAAAAAAAAAAAAAAAAAAAAGGCCTGAAAAAGTAATTTCCAGACCTAGAGGATGTCACTGGGTTTCATATTTAAATAAGAATGAAAACAAAATTTTTACATCTCTTTTAAGAAAAGAGAACAAATTGGCACTTCCCAAGTAATTTTATGAGGCCAATGTTGCTTTAATACCAAAACCATTGTATGTATATACAATTATGTATATACATTTATACATACAATTATATATACACATTTATATGTACAATTATATAATTCTATGCAGTTGTACAAATATATACAATTGTATATAATTACTTAATTGTATACAAATTGTGTATATATATAACTTATATAACACAACATATGTAATATATATAACAACAAAATGGGGTGCATTCCAAGAATACAGGGTTTCCATATTCAAAAATCCATCACTGTTATCCACCATCGTTAACAGAGTAAGGGAGAAAAATCGCATGGTTTTATCAGTGCAGAAGAATCATTCAGCAAAACCCTATTTAAATAAGAACTTTCAGCAAATAAGAAATGAAAGGAAATTTCTTCAGTCTTATGGAGAATGTCTCTAAAAAAACTTCTGGGTAACATCATACTTAACAGTGAAAAACTGATGTTTTCCCCCTAAAATCAGGAAGAAATGAATGATGTCTAATGGAAAGCTGAGACAGGGCATTAATATAAGAGAAATATAGAATGATTAGAACTGATATTTAAGCTATACTTAGAGATAAAGATTTAAATTACGTTGTGATTTTTATTAGTGTACTCTATTCTGTATCAGTACTTAAGCAGCTTCTTGATAATTTAATTAATGAATTTGATTAAAAATATAATAAGTTCATATATCTTCCTTACATTTGAAGGATGACATTTAGCTTCCAAACTTTGATTATTGCTCATTTATGTCTTATACTAGCTGTAGATTCAGACTTGAATTTTTCTATTTCCCAAGTGTAGTATGAACATTTTCTGCAAGTTCTATTGCTGCATCCTTCAGATTGGAGATTTTGGTAGTTCACATTAACTTTGAATACTCATTATAAATGTCCTTTGAGATTTAAATGTCTGTTTCTTATTTGACTTAACCAATAACAGCAGTTTCTGCTTTAGAGATTTATGGTTAATGAGGGAATAAAGTACAATGTAAATATGAAAATAAGGACAAATAGTCATGCACTAGATGCATAATGACTACCTAAAAAGAAGATACAAATTTTAGAGGAAGGCTCATTTATTATATGATACCCAACAGTGACATGTGAGGGTATTATAGAAAAACAGCTTGGCTGTGTGTAGGTGAGGGTAAACATAATGTTTACAAAAACGCAAATTGTAAAATTTGTTCGTTACTAAGAATGATCTCAGAACTATATACATAATGATTTGGCACTTCATTTTGTATCTACTTAATTGTTTTGTTGTTGTTGTTGTTGTTGTTGTTTTGCTTCTATTTTACAGGAGAGACAGTAACCAGAATTGTAAAGGAAATGAATTTATCTTTAGACATAATTTAAATTTGTGGTGGGCATTACTTGGAAATTAATGTACTATTTTTATATTCTGAGAATGAGATTGTTTTTATTTGATGCATTCAGCCCTACATTTAATAGTAATTTAGTGAAATGGCCAACAAAACCAAACAAGAACAAAATAGATAAATTAGTTTTTGTTGTAGGTGGAAAATTAATGAACAGAATTGTTTTATATTAATGTGTTTTTTCCTTTTTGCATTTTCTTTTGATGTTGAAAAGAACTAAAACAAAACAAAATTACCCTTTTTAGAGTGAACTCTGATATAATTTCATGTAAATTGTCAAAGTAAATTCTGCTATAGTCCAGACTTCATTTTTTCCCCCTAATGATGCCTGTTTCTGTAAAACTAGCTTGCTAGAGCTCTGGTGAGCAATAAAGCAGGCTCTTTCTCCTGCTAGAATAATGAATTCTTATGGCAAATCAGAACTCATTCTTCCCACCTTTTTTCATCCTCTTGCGAAGTCACCTCTTTCCTGGGCCGCACTTTTGCTCAGCATCTTTGGCACTGAATTTGGCCAATTTTCATTTCATATTGTGTTTGGGACTATTTGAGTTTCTGCCTCCAGGAAGTAACAAAGTCTGAAAATTGAAGCTATTCTCAAATAATGTTTAAAAAAATCTAGAATCATAGTCTTAAAAGTCTCTCACTGAATATAGCTGTAAAATTATAGATTAACACAATAATCTGAAAAACAAATTCCATTGAGCTAAAGTAAAATTCTCCCTGATTGAAGCAATGCATTTTTTTTCTTAAAAAGAAATACAGATTATTAAAGGTGGGGTTGAAAAAAAACAAAGAACTCTTTACTTGTTGTCATTTTTATTATTATGTCTGTGTCTGATTGTGATTATCACAGTGGGTCTGAGTTAATGACCAAAAACTTGGTTACCAAAATGCCTCAAAAGCTGATATTGGCTAATATTGACTCTTTGAATGTTGGCTTATCATTCTGTGTAAAGGACAACACATAAAAACAGTTATGTCTGATGAGTATAATTTTGTTTCCTCTTTTTTCTCTCTTTTCTCTGTATTCTTTGTGAATACATACAATTGTGAATACATAAATTTTGTATTCTGTTCTAACTGCAATATTTTTTCCTGATTCTACGCATAAACATGATATATTTTTTCATCATTATGTAGGAAAAGTAAAGCTTTATCTATCTGACCCAGTCCTTCTTGGCTCCAGGACAAAAATTTGGTCCTCTTGGCTTTGATCAAACCAGAATAATAGTCTAACAGCAGTATAAGGAAGTAAGTGAACTGCATTGCTGGCAGTTATGGATTCTGCTTACAAAACTTTCTTCATTCTTTTCCCTTTAGATTTGGAACTCAGGTTCTGAGTTGATCTGCAACATCTTAGACTGTCTTGGCTGCATGCCAGGCATGCATTTCTCATGACAACTCATGAATGACTTCTCTAGCCCGCTGCCTCAAAGACTTTGTCTTTTCTGCCTCTGTTGCGCTCTTTGTCTTTCTCCCTGCCTTTCTAAAAATTATTTTTATTTTTGAATGGTTATTTACAACCTCTGCTTTGCCTCCTTTCCAAGACCACCCAGAATGTTTGCAGATTTCATAAAGGCTTACCATCCCCTTCCCGCAAGTGTCTTATAATCCTCATTGATTAGTTTGTTTTCTCCTTAATGCCACAATTATACATAACTGATATAATCTAAGCTTTACATGCTATGATGAAAAGATGTCAAATTTATACTATTATTTAAAAATCTCAGTATGCCTAGTCTCTACCTGCTTATCTACTCTAACCTCACTCACTTTCCAAGATCATTCTGTACTTCTCCATATGCCACTAACATTGTAATATATGGATGTTCTCCTACACTGTGGTGGAGGGGTTTTGTTTGTTTTATTTTTATTTTTTAAAGTTTATTTATTTATTTTGAGAAAGAGAGCATGCAAGCAGGGGAGGGGCAAAGAGAGGGGGGGAGAGGAAGAATCTCAAGCAGGCTCCTCATTGTCAGTGTAGAGCCAGATGTAGGGCTTGAACTCATGAACCCAAGATCATGACCTGAGCCAAAACCAAGAGTTGGATGCTTAACTTACTGAGCCCTTCAGATGACCCTTGTGTGTGTGTGTGTGTGTGTGTGTGTGTGTGTGTGTTTGTGATGAAACGGTTTTAAGGTCCTTGAGGGTCTTTAAACTTCACTAGGGTAGGGACCATGATATTGTTTTTTTTCTTAACTGCTGTATCATCAGTGCCTACCAGATTTCTATTCTTAGTAATAATTCATTAAATACCTGGTGAATGTTTGAGTTTTTGTGTTTATAGAGTCTCATCTGTGTGGGGTGGTCTTCATAGCTGGAAAGTAGAACTAGTGAATGTATGTGCATCCCTTGGCTTCCTGAGCTGCACTGTCATTTGCTATTCACAGTAGGGGCTTCTCATGATGGCAGAAGTGTGTGTGTGTGTGTGTGTGTGTGTAAAATATCATATTTGCTCTTGTCTACATGTCTACTTCCTCTCTACCTCTGTAATTTTATTCTTGTCTGAAGAGTCAGTCACTGTAGCCCCACTGCCATTCCACAATTTTCTTCCTTAAGGACTTTGATCTCAATGATCATATTGCAGAAGTATTAATTTTATTGGGTTCTTTTATGTTTTTAATGTTTATTTATTTTGAGAGGCAGAGAGCAAGCAGGGGAAGGAGAGAGGAAGAGGAGAGAATCAATCTCAAGCTCTGTGCTGTTAACGAGTGATGAGATCTCACGAACCATCAGATCATGACAAGAGTCCAGTGCTTACCCATGGAGCCAAAATCATGGGTTGGGTGCTTAACCAACTGAGCCACCAAGGCGCCCCTATTGTGTTCTTTTAATAAGAATCTTTAAAGCCTGTGGAAGGAGTTGAGGTGAAATACTGCTTAGAACATTGAAAGCCTTTTGACAAAACTGCCAATTGAAATTAAAAATGACTACTATTCTGATTTTTCCTATTTAAATCCATCTGTTCCTCAAATTGAGATGCTTTAAGTTTCTAACAATTGGGAACACTATGCAATCAAAAAGAGAAAGGTAAATTAAAGACATTTATGTGCTTTTTCAGAATTTTAACTTGCTTCTGCTTTAAGTCGATATCTAGGTGACTGTGACCTCTTTCTCTTTCCTAGCTATTAATTTACTGGCTTCAGGTCCTTGTTATATTGTATTCCCCTTGCATTTGCCACATCTGTGACCTTTTCAGATTCTAACAACTGTTTGTGTGATAGTCTGCACCTTTGACACTCCTGTCATCCAGAGACATTTTCCACTATGTTCCCATTATTTATCAGCCACCCAGGCTGAGAAAGTCACTGGAAAAGATATAGGTCTGAAAGGTCCTTTATTTGAAAAGAGTATCCAGATGACTGAATAGGTCCTTAAGTGTTAAACGTTCACAATTACCTATTTAGAAGACCTATGTGTGGCTGTCCTTATTTTAAAAACATTACACAATAAAAAGATACACTTCAGTTTTGATGATATATAAATACCTACTTTAGAAATAAAGTGAATAATGAATAGTCTTTCTGTCTGAATTTCACTTAAAAGATAAAAGCACTTACTGTTTTAGTATCCTAGGTTCATGGAGTTGGAAGCATACCATTATTTCGTATTGATGATTCTACAATGAGTTTGTTTCAATGCAAGTGTTCTGCTGTTCATTCACTCTTTACTGTCAAAACACTGTAACCTATGGAGGTGAGCAGCTGACTGAAGAAGTGGGAAAAAAACCCACAATAGATGTGTATATAATAAAACAATTTGAAATGTCTTTTGAACTAATGTGACAATTCAGTTTATTTTCTGTCCAATGTGTACGTTTAATCAATGTTAAATCTGGGTCACTACCAAACAACAACAAGGTATATTTTATTTTGAAATTGAATCATAGACTAAAAGAATCTGCCTTTAGTAAATTCTGTATTGTAATGTTAGTGTCTTAGTGTCATGTTTCCAAAGAATACTCTGATTGGATATATACACTATACTATACTACACTAGAATAAATCAATGTATATATATAAATTTATATTACTTCTGCTATCACATTGATTTCTTCTAACTGCATGACTTAAACCAGTCAAGTCTGTGCATTAGAGTAATTTAAGAAGCTTTTCAAACCACTGAAGTTTGGGCCTCATGAAAGAATAATAATTGAGCCTAATCTCTCTCTCTCTCTCTTTTTTTTATTTGAGAGAGAGAGAGAGAGAGAGAGACAGAGAGAGAGAGCATATGAGTGGTGAGGGTGGATAGAGAATCTTAAGCAGGTTCCACACTTAGCATGGAGCCCATTACAGGGCTCAGTCCTACGACCCTGGGATCATGACCTGAGCTGAAATTAAGAGTCAGACACACCAACAGACTGAGCCACTCAGATGCCCTTGAGCTGGATCTCTTAAGTATAGAGCCCAGGTATCAGTATTTTAAAAATTCTCCAGGGTGATATTAATGTGAAGTCAGAGTTGAGAACCGTTAAACAAGTAAGTGAATCCAGAGCCTAGCAAGCTCTGGAATATATTAGTTTGTAGATTTCCTTGATCATAGATTGACAATTTTCATAGGACATGAAGAAGCTACAGAGGAAAGGACATTTGAGTAATTAGCAACCCTAGAATTTGTTCATCAGCATCCACCATGTATACATTCTTATAAAATGGGCCATAGATACCTTTATTCCACAAGTGCAGCAAATGAAGCCAATTAGAAAATCATTTCCTTTTTATCTTCAATATGTGTATAGCTTTTATGCAATATCTAGGTTTCTACAGTGAGTTTTAATATGAATGTCCTGTGGCCTCACTCCCTGAGAAGGCAAGATTTTGCTTAAAGAGAGGTTATTTTTGGAAACCAGAATCTAAATTTTAGATGGGCACGAAAGAGGAAAAGATCTGTCTTGAAAGGATTTATCCCAAAGGAGTTGTCCTAATTAGGAATGTTAATGAAGATAAAGATACTGATATAGATATGGGTATATGTAGATATAGATCTTCTTTATATAACTACTTCTTGGTTTCCAAATAAATCTGGGAAAGAATCAGTTATATTCTTACCACTATTCCCTGAACCTCTGAAAACAGGAGAATGATAAAGACAATTAGAATTCATGTGTCACAGAGTAGGGAAGACATGATTTGAAAGGCAAAGTAGTCTCATATTTAACCAGATTTTCCTTTAGCTTACTGTGAATGTAGTTTTTACTCCAATTATTGGGGAAATGTATACTGAAAAATCAAAAGTGAATTTTAACTAGAAAGTTTTTGAAATTTTGAGATTTCTTGACTCATGGACTATTGAAATAGAGCATTCCATAGCTAGAGAAGTCTAGAAATTCTGTAATATTTAACAATTTTTTATTATGTATAAAATACTAATTTCCTTATATATTTAGACTACTGTGTGCTGTTTTTGTTTTTTTCTTTCAGTTTTTGCATTTTATAATACATTTAAAAAGAAAGAAATGTTTCAATGAATGCTAACTTTGATCAGCCATCTGTATGATAACTGTCAAGCTATAAGCATGTCTTTGAATCCTACTTCAAGTTAGAAGATATATGCTTTCAAAATTATTGATTTTTCAGCTTTAACCTTAGTAAAAAAGAATGAGCAAATCATCTCATTCAAAACAGGACCATAATATAACACAAATGTTTTCTTATGGTTTGATTTATAATTTCAGGTGAACACGAACTTGCCATCTATATAAGCTTAACTCATTGCCAAGGAGAGATGGGACTCTGATTAGCTTTGAATGACTTTTAATTTTTTTCTCCAAAAATTTATTAGAAGTTCTGCATGACCCTTATGAATCACACAAACCTATTTGTGAGTGGGATTGTTTGCAGATATGGACTGTAGCATCACTAAAATAGAAAATAGAGCCCGTAGTCTCCAGGAAGCTAGTTTACCTTCATCAATAGCTGATATCATCATGAAGCAGCAGTAGGGAAAAAGATTTCTAATCACTTTCCCTGTTGCAGTTGGCTTCAAGAGAAAAAGGGTTATTTTTTGCCTAGAAAGTACTTAATAATTTTTGGGGTAAAATTTTTTAAAATGGTTGTGTAAAATCCTGTCTCTTTTTAAAGATCTTAACATCATATTTATTTTTAATTTAAAGCAGTAACTAATAGAGATAAGTAATTTAGGTCAAATGGGTTAGAAGGTTACGATTCTGGCCAAAGACCATCGCAACACTATTTGTATAAAATAGATAAGGGTGCATTTTCAGAGAGAAAAAAGTTGTAAGCTATAAAACAGAGCAGAAGGAGATGACTTTGTGAATATGTGAATGCATAGCTTGGTTGCATTTGCAAAGGGCTGGAGCTGTTTAACAGTTTATATTTAGGACATTTGTTTTAAATTTAAAGGGTTTTTTTGGTTTTGTTTTCTTACAGTAGGGTGGCTTTTGTTTTCATCTGAAAAAGGAAATAAGTGCTAATATATTAACTCTCTTCAAAGACTAGGATGAACAGCTTCCAAAACAGAGAAGTTATTGAAATTGGAAATTATTAGCTTAAACCGTATATTTAAGATATATTTAGTGTCAAAAGAGTTGTTGAAGCTTTTGTAATTTAACTTAAATATTTAGGTTTTGTAGGCATTATTTTCTAAGTATGTATGATATGTATGTATCTATCCATCTCTTATGTGGTTGTGATGTTTATTCTGCAGCTAAATGTGTCAGTTATCCTGAAGACAAAGGATACAATAATTATGAGTGGAGGAAAAGGGTGTTGCTCCGATGGGCCAGGTTAATTTCAAATATCTTGTTAAGTTAAATGGTTAGTTTATAAAAATCATGCTGTTTGCTTATGAAATTGATGATTATGTGGCTGTCATTAGGTATCCATAACTCAAAAAAGGAAATACATTTTTTAAAGTAAATATGCCTCTAGAGCATCCTATTTCTACTTCAACTGTGGTACTTAAAAAAATTTTTTTTAATTTTTTTTTTTTTTTTTTTTTTTGAGAGAGAGAGACAGTATGAGCAGGGGAGGGGCAGAGAGAGAGAGAGAGAGAGAGAGGGAGGGAGACCCAGAATCTGAAGCAAGCTCCAGGCTCTGAGCTGTCAGCACAGAGCCTGATGTGGGGCTCAAACCCACAAACCATGAGATCATGACCTGACCTGAAGTCAGACACTTAACTGACTGAGCCACCCAGGCACCCCAGTAGTACTTTTTTTTTTAAATGAGGTTTTCTTTCTAGTAAAGAAAAAATGCAAAAAAAAATTCCTTGGGGCAGCAACATAGAACGTGATGCTCAGAGAGAAACCTCTCACATTGAAAGAAAATTCCTGTCAGTAAGCACTAGTCTTTGGTCACAGAAACTGCTCTTGCTCCATGTTTAAATTACACTGTCTTAGTCATTTACAAAACGTATCAATACTATTTGACCTGTTGTGATTTCTTGCTAGATAAAAAAAAATTAAGCTATATATTGTTTCTCAGTTACAAGTCATATATCTATTATATTTATTAAGAAAATAAATATTTAAGATTTCCCATTTTATCAAAGAGAAGTAGACATCAAATGCCATATGATCAAACTATAATTTATTGTAATAATTCTGAGCTGTTCCTAAGAATAAATTGCTCCTGCTATTTAGGATCTAGGCAGTTAAGGCTTATCTTTGAATTTCATTGGGGAGAGACTTTCAGATGCCAAGATAAGCAGCAACAGCATAGATGATGGCTGTATTAAGAAGTGCACTTGCGCTATTTTGTAGAAAAAACAGATTTGAGATTTTTTTCTTGTTTTATGTCTCTTATTGTCCATATATCACATAAAAAATTGCCTTATTCTTGTTTTGAATCCATAGATTATAACTGCAATACATTCATAGGTATTGTATTTCAAGTTGAAATCTTGTAACAAAGTCTTAAATATATGCCATGTATTTATATCTTGATCTTATTTTTATTTATTTTTTTTTTTAAAATTTTTTTTTCAACGTTTTTTATTTATTTTTGGGACAGAGAGAGACAGAGCATGAACGGGGGAGGGTCAGAGAGAGAGGGAGACACAGAATCTGAAACAGGCTCCAGGCTCCGAGCCATCAACCCAGAGCCCGACGCGGGGCTCGAACTCACGGACCGCGAGATTGTGACCTGGCTGAAGTCGGACGCTTAACCGACTGCGCCACCCAGGCGCCCCGATCTTATTTTTAAATAAATGTTAATTCTATTAACATTTATTAAATGTTAATGCTATTCTCATGATGTGAAAACTAGTATATTGGAATAATAATTATAATTTAAAAATAATAAAAAATATATAACATAATCTCATAAGTAAGATGATAACAATTTATAAAATATATATGATTTTGTAAATAATGTATATAAGCTATATAATGTTGATCTCATTCTAGTGATACTCTTAATAAGTTTTTATTGAATATTTACTAAATTAACAATAGAAGTTATTTATTAAACAGTAGTAAATACTTTTAGGAACATTATTACAATTAAACCTCACAACAAACTACGAGGAGTTTTAATCCCTATCTTTCAGATAAAAAAAACTGAATTTTGGAATTAAATAACCTTTCTAAGGCTATATGTTTAGTAGGGGGCAAACGTTGGATTTAAATCCATTTCCATGACTTTAAAATCTATGACTTCAATTACTGTACTACAATTGGCCAGTACCATGTTGTATGTAGAATGCAAAGAAATATCACAATTTCTGTATTCTTTCAAGCAAAAGTCAGATTTTGATCAATCTTAAGTTTAGGATTTATATGAAAATCAGCACAATGTGTTCTGCATAGATGTGCTATCACTATTACTTGGTATCAAAACATTTTTGTCTTTAGAGAATTATTTTTTAACTATTAAGAGGATCATAAAATCTATTATTTAAATGGAAGTTGAAGCAGTTCTGTTCATGCCCCTTAATAGAGCAAATGTCTAGGTGGTTTTTGGATATTATTTAATGATTATTTACTCTGAGACATGAAGTTGTTTAGACTTCATTGTAAATATTTACTACATTCATGTACTTTGGTTTCTTTTATTATGCACATGTTCTATAAAACATGACGACAAAGAACCAGAAAGCATTTCACCTAAAGAAAATCAGCATATTCATTAAAAATAAAAGCTGAAGTATAAAGATTTCAAATATATATCATGTGACTTTTCATATTATAAATATTTCCTAAATCTCAAAGGAAGTTTAAAACATAGAGCAGAAGGAATGTCACGTTTTCAACAGTGTTATATAGGCATATTATTAACATGTTAACATTGGTATAAGAATGCGTAACACTGCTCCTTTTAGCTATTTTATCTGTTCATACTTTTTTGGTAATTTGTGTATGGTAATACTTAAATATTTCATATGAATTTTCTAAGAAAATATTTAATTAAAACTTTATCGATATTTCTGTAACTATAATTTTTATTAAGATGATAATATCCCATGCATTTTTGGATATATCATGGTTTCCTTCTTCTTTATCTATTGCAATTCTTCAGCAACTAGTAATTGCACACCTATATGTGCCAGGCATTTTTTGGGGTCCCAGGAATTCATGAGTGAAGGCCATAAACTTTTTAAGCCCTCACTTAGTAGAGCTGATTTTCTATAAATTAAGATAGTCAATAAACTAATAATGATGTAATATACACCAGGAGAATTTCAAGGGGTAGAGAGAAAACAATAAAATAGGATAAGGGTTGGTAGGTGTGAGTATAGACTTCACCTGTTATGGCATTGAGAAGCTTTCTATTTTCTAGGTTTGTTTGTTTTCTTGGTTTTATTTTTGCTGTTATAAATGAAGAATTGAGAAATAGAACCAGAGAGATAAACACATAGATACTCAAATATTTGATGCATAAATTTAAAGTGAATGAATTTAGTCATCCTAAAGAGGACAGACTTTATTATGAAGGAAATTTCTTTGTTGAATAATGTCAGTAATAAATGTAGAGAAAATGAACCTGAAAAGTAATAATTAATATAAACTTTTTTTTTTCTGGAAAGAAATGATTATAAGTAGCACTAAAACAATGGGGACTGAGTAAGATAGAAAACTAAGAGCTGTAAAAGAGACAGAATCTAGTTGTTCATTTGAAATAGAAAGTCAGGATTATATTCAGGAAATAGTATTCTTTTCCTACTTTTTAAAAGAGTGTATTCCTTTATGGCTTTTATTGATATGTTACTGTAAAATATTATTAAAATTGACCTCGACTTGCATTCTGAGTGTACATTAGATGCGGTTATATATTATTTGTTTCAGAAATACTGATTAGAGTCCCTGTTAATAATTTCAAATGTATCAGTATGCAATTTATGTTTTTCTTATAATTTATATTTATTGTATTTCTTTTTACTACATTTTATCCTCATTCTAATTATCATGTCTATTTTTTTTAGTTTTTAGCAGACTTCTCAAAGTGTCTAATTATTTGTTTTTTCCTTGAATATAAGTATTGATTACTTTATCTTTGTGTAATGTAATTCAAGGGTTTTTGATGTTACCTTTATTAGCTCTTTTTATTCTGTTTACCTTTGAATACTACTTTTTTTTCTCATTTTACATTCTGAAAATGAATAAATGACTCATGTCTTTTCTCTCTATTATATAAGAAAAACATATTAGGGAAAAATGTTATGACTTCACCCTGACTTAAACTCATGCATTTGTCCTATTCTTTTGTCATTATTTTTCTAAATAGTCAAATTGTCTATTTTTTTGTTTCTCTCCTAATTGCTAGTTGCTCAGGACAGAGAAAATATCCAGTATGGTTCTACTTTCTTTTTTACTTTTCTTTTATAAAAAAAGAGCAATGATTTACATAAGTAGAGAAAACAATATAATAATCTTCATGTCCTCAGCTTCAAATATTATCTACTCATTGTCAATCTTATTTTTATTGGTACCCTCAGCCTCTACTTCCCCAAAATTACTTTGAGGCAAATTTTGGAAATTATACAATTTCATTTATAAATTGAGAGTGGTTGGTATGTTTCTTTAAGTTTCTTTCAAAGATATTCTTCCTCTGTACCTGTTTTTCTTTTGCACTTATTTTTCACAAAACAAACCAGTTGGCATGTCCTTAGAGAGTTTTAATCTGGATTTTGCTGATTACATTCCCATGTGTCTATTAATATGTTTCTGTTTGTTACTTACTTTTTCCCCTGTAAATTGGGAGGTAGACTTAGAAGTTTGATCAAAATCAGGTTTAATGTTTTGGCAAAACCACTTCATAGATAGTATTTCATGCTTACATCTAGAAGTAAATAATCTCTCTCTCTCTGTCTCTCCCTCTCTTTCTCTCTGTCTCTTTCTCTCTCTGATGTCAGTAGCAGTTGATGATTATTGCCAATATCTTTTACTTCTACATCATTCGGGGTTACAAAAACATAATAGGCTAATACCCTTGTTAGCTGTGATGGTCTGCAAAGAGGAATCTTCCTCATCAACAATTGAGTTATGGTGAACAGTTTTTATATAAAAGAAAATACTAGATTGATTGCTTTTATTTATTATTTTTCAAAATACTGGTTGGTTCACTTACATCCTCCAAAGGAAACAGAATTTTTGTTATGGTTGTTTGTTTTCATCACTAAAACTGCAAAGGTTAAATATTTTTGATTTTTTACAAAGGCTGTGCTTACTGTTATTTCAGTTAAATTTTTATTGTAGAGTATTTGTTTAATTTTATTGTGGTCAGATCAGGTGACTTTTGCATGTTTGTGATTTTATTCAAGAATAGTCCATTGTATCATAGACAACAATAGAAATAACTAATAGAGCACAGTAAAATACAATACAGATGGTAAGCAAAAAGCTTCTGAAACATGTTAGATAAAAATAAAATAAATAGATCATTTGTGTGCTGACATAGACAGGAGGAGATAGAATGAACAAGTATTACATATTCATGAAGCACCAAATTTTTATGACTGTTATATCACCTTTAAATCAAGTAGTCATTTGTGTCACTTGCCCCATGTAGCCTCTATCTGAGATATGTAGAAACAAAGCATAGCTGTATAGCAAGTTATATGAGCTATAGCTACTGGGTAGGAGTCTGGCCCCTGTATCTTTTCCATAAAATAAGCATGTATGTTGTTTTTAGGCACTTTCCTTCTGCTTAGCCATCTTGACTACATTCAACTCTGGTCTTTACAGCCCTATTATAGCAGGGAAGGCTGATGCAGGAGGGCAAATGGTAGAAAAGGAAGGAGGAACTGAGGGAGGGATTGAGGTAATGTGATTCTATACCACTGGCACACTGCCATAACTGTGTTAACCTATATAGTTTGCTATATATTTGAAATTCATTCAGTAAACCATGTGATCAGTGTATCTTCTTTAAAAATATAATTTATTGTCAAATTGGCTAACATACAGTGTGTAAAGTGTGCTCTTGGTTTTTGGGGTAGATTCCCGTGGCTCATCGCTTACATACCACACCTAGTGCTTATCCCAACAAGTGCCGTCCTCAATGCGCATCACTCATTTTCCCCTCTCCCCGTCTTCTCCTACCCATCAACCCTCAGTTTGTTCTCTGTATTTAAGAGTTTCTTATGGAATGCCTTCCTCCTTCTCTGTTTGTAACTATTTATTTTCCCCTTCCCCCATGGTCTTCTGTTCAGTTTCTCAAGATCCACATATGAGTGAAAACATATGATATCTGTCTTTCTCAACTGATCTGGAGACTTTCTGTACTGTGACTTCTAGGATGAGATGCCTGATACTATGTATGACAGATAATAGCATCAAAGTGTTTTCCTACTCTAAGAGTAGCCCACACCTAGGGCTGAATTACAACTTCTACGGGCCCCTTCTTCCATACAAATATTAAAATTTATATGTTATGTCTGTATTGGTATAAAGATGAATATGTTAATATTATATACTAATTTTTTATCTAAAAAGTTTTTCTTCTAATTGACAAATAAATTAAGATATTTTCATGGATTTTAGAAGCGTTGTGGGCAGTAGGCACTGTGCCTGCTCTATGCAATGAAGAAGTTGGTCCTACCATACCCTTCCTGTTTTCCTACTTTCTAATAAACACTTTTAAAACTTTTTTCCTAATTAAAAAAACAAACTTAAAAACACTATAGAAATATAAAAATAGGAAGTAAAAATTTCTCATTTCTACAGATGGGTATTGTTGACAATGTGATACATACACTTTTATGTATATGTATATACATTATAGATTATATTCTGCTGTTCTTATATTGGCCTGTATACATACACAAGCACACGCTGTACTCTATGGAATGATACAATGAGCCCTGTTCTTTGTGTTGATATTTTCACTGACAACATATTATGGGCATATACACTGTGGATGATACCTCAGAGATCAGCTACAGTGGCTATAATGCATATTTGCTGAATTATTAAATAAAATTCAAATTTCTAATAGAGAAAATGATTTAAAAAATCAGTAACAAGGGTAAATAAAATATATAGCAAAAAAGCAATTAACTTGTGAGTCATGTTGTCATGAAGTTCAAATGAGGTGATGTATATTAAGCCACTTACAAGACAAGGAATGTGATTATATTCATTTCTATTTACAATGATGATTTACTTTCAACAAGATGATATTTAGGGGAGGTCCAATAGAAAGTTCTACAAGTAGAAAAAATCTTGAATAAAAAACAGTAAAACGGAGGAGACAGGGCTTTATAAGGTGTGAAAAGTGTCTAGATGTTATAGTTGGTAGTAGGGTAAAAATGTTACCAGTCTGATGTAATCTCCGTAGCTCAACACAAAACAAACAAACAAATAGAATGCCTTCATAGACATCTGTGTTCACGATGGGAACCTTAGTCAGACCATACGTATGGCAATGGTCTAACTCTTGACACTGCTCTGTTTTTTTGTATATTAAAGCAAAACTCAATCCCATTCCAGGAAAATCAAATCAGAACTTCTGTGGCTGAGAGCTAGTGGTTAAAAAAAGAAAAAAAAAAAAAAGATCCCAACCATTGTAATGTGGATAGAGGGTTGAAAACCCCTCTTTGAATATATGAGTTTTATTAGTAGGCAAATGAGTCATTGAGAGTATTTAAGACCTGGATATATAGTTTTTGAAGTCACCTTTGAATCTTAAGTCTTATATAGAGGTAAGGCTGACTTAGTGCTGTTAAATATAATTTAGCTTACTCATTATCAGCAACAGTTAACACAATTCATGAAATACTTCTTTCCATCCATGTTTCACTTCACTCTTCTCTTGATGCTCTTTTTCCGTCATTTTCCCATTTTCCATTATTAGTTAGATCTTTAACAAAATTTATTTTCATAGTCTGATCACTAAATTTTTCTGATAGTGGTCTTAGGAAATTTGTATATTTTTAAGAATGGGGAAATAAACTGTACAGTTTATTTTTAAAGACCAAATCCAAGGAGCTATTGTTCTGCTTACTCTCTTCTGATTATTCCTCTCCAAGATTTCTATATAGTCCTTAAAAACTGTTACAACTAAGCTTTGAGTACCACTTAAAGAAAAATATTTTTTTTCCAGTGAACTTCGAAAGTAAGTCATTTTTACCTCAGAAGGAAAGATAACTGTTTTCAAGATAAGACTAATCACATTAGGTCTTCAAGAATCTCTTTTCTATTCCACATTTATATTTATCTTCAAAAGGTCTAATGCAGTTCAAGGAAAAGATGTATGAAATCAGTTTGATTCCCTGAGGCAAACCCAGAGAAACTCATATTTATTTCTTTTAGTAAATTTAGGACTGCTGTCTAAGCCAAAATTAAAAGCATAAATAACAAATAGGAATGGACCAAGAAGCTAGATAAATTGACTTCACAACCAGATTTACATGTTGGATCATCAAAACTTTCTGTGGCTCAACCATTAATTTATAAATGCTATCTTCAATTTGAGCTTTTCCTTTCTCTCCTACTGTTTCCCAGTCTTCTACATTAAAGTACCTGGCTTTCCCCTGAAATGTAAATCCTTCTCTGACAATAATGTAATATATACAGAGGCACCATTTATTAAATTTCTTCTGCTAAAAATCTTCTCTGGTGTGCACTCTTTCTTCCCTCCTAGAGTATATTCTAGGAAAACCCTCTTTAGCACTAATGATGAGAAACAAACAAACCAAAAAAACAACTATGTATTTAGTTTCATACCACAATGATAAGATTTAACACTGTGTTTCTGAAATTGACATGGCCAATGGAAAATGATATATAATGTTAAAAAGACTGTTTTTAAGCTTGTTTATTTTGAGAGAAAAAAAGAATCCCAAGCAGCCTCCACACTGTTAGCACGGAGCCTGATGTAGGGCTTCATCTCACTACACAAACCATGGGATCATGACCTGAGCTGAGATCAAGAGTCTAACGCTTAACTGACTGAGGCACCCAGGGTCCCCAAGACTAACTTTTTAAATGAAAATTTCTAATTGTATATCTATATTGGTTCCTCTGATAGTTAATAATTATTCACATCTAGTGAAAATCACAGAATAATTATTTATATTATTATTAATATGGGCTTCTGATATTGAATTTTGATTATAATTTTGATAGTATCCAGCTGGATTTGCTGTCTTTGATTCCTTGTGATACCTCTTTATCATGACAAATTCAGCTTTTTTCCTTAAACTGCCTTGAATAAACTTATAAACTGACAATTTGTGTACAATAGGCCAGTATGATCAGAAATAAAATCTATCCATTTGTTTAAAACTCAAGCTCTTTAGTGAAAAAAATTATTCTATTTGAAAGGTGAACAGAGAAACAGAAAAAACAAACTACATAGTTAGAGAAATGAGACCCATCGTAACACTGTACCACAATAAAGAGTGAAGTTATAATCATATATTCTCCCTTTCTCTCTCTCTCACTACATATATATATATATATATATATATATATACACATATACATATATACATATATATATACATATATACATATACATATACATATATATATATTCTTAAAAAATCACTTGACATGTATTGAGCTTGTACTATGAAGAAAGGATCAAAGAAGCTAGCTTTAGCCAAGTGATATTTATTGTGAGGATATAAGTAGAACATAATAGAAATCCACAAAGAAGAGGTTTTATGAAGCTATCTCTCATGAAGCTTAGCTTGGATATTAATGCTGGACTCTGAGCTATGCTAAGGACTCAGCCATAGCAGTGTCAACTTGGGTTCCCTCCTGTGGTCATAACCCAGAACATGACTCATATACTGCATGAACTCTTTTTCCTGATTTATTTTCTTCTTCTGCTTACTTAGAGTTTCTGTCCTCTCATGCCTTCTGTATACACTTGACTTTGACTTACCATGACCCTCTACTTTTTTTTTTTTTTTTTTTTTTTTTTTATTGTGGTCAAAAGGCTTTATTTTAGAACTTGATTTTGGAAAGTTTATTTTAAAAAAATTGAAAGATTTGAACATTTGACTAAATCAGATCACAGATCATTATGAAAAAATGTTTGTTTAACCAGAGTGACAGTCAAGGATTTTAAAGGCAAAACAAAAGGTTATATAGTTGTGACTAAAACTTAGCTCTTTTGATATTAAGAAGACTCAAGTTTCTTTGAATAATCAAAGGTCTGATAAAGACAAAAAGCACAGAATCTTTGTTTTCTAGGTAGATTACATTAAACATAGGAAAAGGTTTGTTCATAATTTCTTATAAACTGAAACCAATAATCTGGAAACGTTTTTAACAGAAAAACTGAATTCTTATTTTGCACCAGTGTATTTTTTTAGTTAAGCTTTTTTTAATTTTATTTTTTATTTTTTTAAAATTTACATCCAAATCAGTGTATAGTACAACAATGATTTCAGGAGTAGATTCCTTAATGCCCCTTACCCATTTAGCCCATCCCCCTCCCACAACCCCTCCAGTAACCCTCAGTTTGTTCTCCATATTTAAGAGTCTCTTCTGTTTTGTCCCCCTCCCTGTTTTTACATTATTTTTGTTTCCCTTCCCTTATGTTCATCTGTTTTATCTCTTAAGGTCCTCATATGAGTGAATTCATATGATTTTTGATTTTCTGTGACTAATTTCACTTAGCATAATACCCTCCAGTTCCATCCACGTAGTTGCAAATGGCAAGATTTCATTCTTTTTGATTGCAGAGCAATACTCCAGTGTATATCTATACCACGTCTTCTTTATCCATTCATCCATCGATGGACATTTGGGCTCTTTCCATACTTTGGCTATTGTTAGTGCTGCTAACAATAGTTAGTGCTATCAATACTATCAATAGTTATTGATAGTGCTGCTATAAACATGGGGGTGCATGTGTCCCTTTGAAACAGCACACCTGTATCCCATGGATAAATGCCTAGTAGTGCAATTGCTGGGTCATAGGGTAGTTCTATTTTTAGTTTTTTGAGGAACCTCCATACTGTTTTCCAGAGAGGCTGCACCAGCTTGCATTGCCACCAACAATGCAAAAGAGATCCTCTTTATCTGCATCCTCGCCAACATCTGTGGTTGCCTGAGTTGTTAATGTTAGCCATTCTGACAGGTGGTATCTCATGGTGGTTTTGATTTGTATTTCCTTGATGATGAGTGATGTAGAGCATTTTTTCATGTGTTGGTTGGCCATCTCAATGTCTTCTTTGGAGATGTGTCTATTCATGTCTTTTGGCCATTTCTTCACTGGATTCTTTGTTTTTTGGGTGTTAAGTTTGATAAGTTCTTTATAGATTTTGGATATGAACCCTTTATCTGATATGTCCTTTGCAAATATCTTCTCCCATTCTGTCGGTTGCCTTTTAGTTTTGCTGATTGTTTCCTTCAATGTGCAGAAGCTTTTTATTTTGATGAGGTCCCAGTAGTTCAGTTTAGCTTTTGTTTCCCTTGCCTCCGGAGACGTGTTGAGTAAGAAGTTGCTGCGGGCAAGATGAGAGGTTTTTGCCTGCTTTCTCCTCTAGGATTTTGATGGCTTCCTGTCTTACATTTAGGTCTTTCATCCATTTTGAGTTTATTTTTGTGTATGGTGTAAGAAAGTGGTCCAGGTTCATAGACACTCTACTTTCAAGTCACTCTCTCATCTCACCCATTGCTAATCAGCGAATTTGTTTTATCTTAGTTCAGATTAATGAGAGAGAATCTCATAAGTCTTGGTTGTTTTTCTTTTTCTTTTTTTTTCTCAAACCAAGGTTTTTGGAAGGGATCAAACTTTGGCCAGATTAGCTGTGGTAGGGATAACAGGTTTGTGTAATAAAAAATATGACCGTCAAGGCTGCACACTTCAACAAGGTATGTGGGTTTCATACTTTGCCTTGAAGCAGTGACGGCCATAACAGGTGACAAGAAACATGTTAAATCACACAATGGACTAGGTGTAAGATTATTAACAGCATCAGCTGCTACATATCTAAGTACTACTCTATAAAGCATTTACATGCCTGTTTTCAAGGGGAAATTATAGGAATTTCAGAAGTTATTTCGAGCAAGGAATGCCTGAGGAGATTTAATATATATATCTCCAAAAGAAGGTGAACATTGACTTTTCTTAATTAAAGCAGCTACTATAAAGGAAATTGAAATAAATTAAATCCTACATCTCTCTGCCAGTTGTAACAGTATAAAACCACAAAAGCTTGTATGAAAACAAAGGTTCATTGTTATAATTAAGTCAAGATGTTTTTCAGAGTTATGTTTCTAAACATTGTTTGTCCACTTACTATCTACCTTCTTCATTTACCTCCACAGTAAAAGTACAAGTTCAAAAATTAAAAATGAATTTGACAGAGGAAAAGAGACATATTAGAAGAAAAATGGGAATTTGTTGTACTTGAGTTTGTATCCTAGAAATGATGACTATTTCATAATTCTCTTATGTGAATAATACAATGAATATGTAAGGCATTCTGAAACAGCTACTAACAATAATTATTTTATGTTAATATTTTGTTTATAAATGGGGTCTTTTAACTGGTATGAGACAATAACCAATTTTTATATCCCATAAAGGATATAGAGTACCACCAAATGCTCAAATTGAGCTGAAATTTATAACTCATTTATCTGGGGGTTTGGTTTTTTTTAGTACATACAGCGTACAGGAACATATATTATTCATCTAAGCTGTGAACTCATTTGCATTTTCATTAAACTGTAAAGACTGTATCACTGCAATGTAAGCAGGATCTTAACTTTATTCTGCTTTGCACATACAAATCCAGATTTCTTGTGTTTAAAACTCGAAGTGTTTAGTAATAGGCATCTATACATATATACATACAGACCTGTGTATGCTTGTAATTGAGGGAAAAAGCATGCAAATAAAACAACTAATCCCAATTTATTTGTTTTTATTTGAAATAAGGTACTTTTCAAAAGAAGTGAATCTTCCAAATAAATGAAACATTCTCTTAAGCACTGAAACTTCAAAACTATTATTGTTGTTTGAAATATGTTACAACTTTTCTTCTTTTAAAGCCAAGTATACAGAATGTTACTCTATTATTGATGATCCAAAGATATAAATTTCATAAGCTATTAAAACTTGAAGGTTTTTTTCCCCTAAAAATAAATGGCCACAAGGCATGCTCTTTGTTTCCTATATTTTTATATATTTATGTATAGGTTATATAAAATATTTTTATAAATATTTATGAAATATTAGAAAACATCTTTATGGCCTCTTACTAACAGGCTATGCAAAAGAAAGAGGAAACAGCTCTCTTTTAATAGTGTTTGTCATCAAGTTTGTTTCTTCAAATTTACTTAGTCAATGAGTAAATAAATATTAATTGGTGTTTATGAGAAGGCACTAGAAATACAGAGAAGGAGAAATAGTCAAAGCCTTGTTGAAGAAGGAGATATATCATAAACTGGCAAACATTATAATGAGTAAAGAAGACTTCTGGTATTATTCAGGATTGTATTATGCTATTAGAATATTAACAACATTTAATAATTATCAAACATTTTTGTTGTACCAGATGCTCGTCTTTACATGGTTTAATTCATTTGTCTTTCTAAAGGAACTTAGAAGGTGTTATTGCTCCTTATTATCCCTCCTTTCTCATATTTTATATGAGGAAAATGAGGTAGAAATGTTAAGTAAGTAACTTACTAGTTCATAGCTATTAAGTGTGGAGAAAATAATTAGAAAGCAAAATCTCCTAAGCCAGATATACATCTCCACAAAAGTAGAAGAGAAAGAAGACAGTTTTGTTGTTGAATAAGCCTTAAGCCAAAATGTAATGCACATCACAGGAAGTCTGTTAAGAGATTGCAAAGACAAAAAGAAATCTCACCTTATATATAGCCAAGCAGATACAACCCATTACATACGTGTTTTCAAGACAAACAATAAATGGCCCTTGAGTAAGAGACCTGACAGCACCATTTGTCACACATACTTTATCCAAATTCACCTGGTAATTGGGATGACCATCTGTGTTAGCTTATTGGCTTTATCCAAAGGAAAAATAAACTTATATCTTTATGACAGGAAGTAGTTTTACATCTTGGAATGTGGCTCCTGTCAAAATTAGGCTCCTAATCTTCCGAAGAAACTGGGAGATGGGAGTACTATCTTCCTTAATGATTGCCTATCGCAGAGATGGTCCCCACGTTCTTTTTTTTTTAAATTTTTTTTTTCAACGTTTTTTTATTTATTTTTGGGACAGAGAGAGACAGAGCATGAACGGGGGAGGGGCAGAGAGAGAGGGAGACACAGAATCGGAAACAGGCTCCAGGCTCCGAGCCATCAGCCCAGAGCCTGACGCGGGGCTCGAACTCACGGACCGCGAGATCGTGACCTGGCTGAAGTCGGACGCTTAACCGACTGCGCCACCCAGGCGCCCCAGGTCCCCACGTTCTTGAGAAAGATATACCTAGGTTGTAAAACTGGAGCTATTTAACTTTTATTTTTTATTTTTTATTTTTCACAGTTTTATTCATTTATTTTTGAGAGAGAGAGAGTGTGTGAGTGGAGGAAGGGCAGAGAGAGAGAGAAAGAGAGAGAGAGAAAATCCCAAGCAGGTTCCATGCTGTCAGCACTGAGCCCCATGTGGGGCTGGAACTCATGAACCATGAATTATGACTTGAGCTGAAATTAAGAGTCAGACGCTTAATTGACTGAACCACCCAGGTGCCCCTAACTTAAAAAAAAAAATTTACGTATGTTTTAAGAGAGAAAGAACTCACAATATTAAGTTTTCTAAAGTACATGCTTAAGGCAAAGGAAAAGGTTGCTTTCTCTTTTATTCAGCAGGAAGAATTAAGCTTCTTATTTTTAATTTCTATGTGCTTTTACATAAGTAAATAATAGAATTAAGATTTGAGTCCAGGAAATGTTGCCAAAGCCCAAGCCCTTAAATACTTCCCTGTATAAAATTCTGCTAAGTGTATGCTTGGCTTGGAGATGGCTGTATTCACTTGCTTTGATACTTATATCACGAGAAGGATGCAGTCATATAAGCTCTAGGGAAGGAACATTCCAAATATATGAAACAATAAATCAAAAGATCTTGAGAGCAGGGCGTCAGTGTGGCTCAGTCAGTTAAGTGTCTGACTCTTGGTTTCCGCTCATATCATGATCTCACAGTTGGTGAGTTTGAGCCTTGCATCAAGCTCTGCACTGACAGTGTGGAACCTACTCAGGATTCTCTTTCTCTCTCTTTCTCTCTGCCCCTCCCACATGCTCTCCCTCTTTCAGAATAAGTAAATAAACTTAAAAAAAAATCCACAAAAGACTTAGATCAAAAGAGGTTTTGTGTGTTTAAGGGACACAATAAAAATCAGTGAGGCTAGATACAGTGGACAGGGTATGGATGGGGGTGGTGGAGTGGGGAGCGGAAAAGATGATAAATTTGGACATTTAGGTCCTTACCTAAATCTTAAATCCTACAGGCATTGTAGCCATAGTAAGAAGTTTGAATTTTATTTTAGTGGTAATGGAAAGCAATTTGAAAGCTCTTGTAAGCAGAGAAGTATGATTTACAGAAATTGATTTAGAGAAATTATTTTTCTTGTTGTATGAAAAAGTTGTGTTATGTTAGAGAGTTGACAGTGGAGGCCATGTAGCCAATAAATGGCTGTTGCTATAGTCTGGGTCTATGATTACAGCACTAGAGATGTGAATTAAATTTTGCCTATTTTTGGAAGTTAAGCTACAGAGCTCTGTTGATGTTTTGGATGTGAGGTGTGAGGGAAGAGAAAAATCAAGGGTGATTCCAAGAACTTCGTTCTAAAATAAATGGTGGTAGTTTTTTACTGGCCTAAGGAAGACTTCAAGTCTAGAATAGATTTAAGGCAGGTGTGGGAATCAGTACTAGTTTTAGCCATACTTAGGTTGTAATGTCTTTTAGATGTAGGCCCAAATGGTGATGTCAAGTTAGCAGTGGGATTTAGGAGTCTGCGGTTCAGGATAAATAGTCAAAGCTACAGAGACAAACTTGAGGGTCATGGACATATGAAAATTATGCATATAACTGTGGAATCAAGACTAAATAAAATTACCTATCCTGTAAGGGCAAATGGAGAAGAATGCTGAGGACAGGAAGCTTCTTGGATATACATGTACACCCAAGTAATAACCTTTAAAAGAGTATTTCTCCTAGGGATTATTTGTTGGAAAATGGAAGGGAAAAAAAAATCTTTGTACTAATATGAAAAGGGAGAGGTAGAAAGCCAAGAAACAGTGTTACTATGGAAGTGAATGAAGGAGATAAATCCTACAAAAAAGTCAAATTTGATAAGAATGACTGATCTCCAGTGGGATTAAGAGTAAAATAAATTGAGTACCTACTGTGTTTCACAGACTTGTTGAAGTACTTTACAGATATTAAATCATTTAATCCTCACAATTACTTTCTTCTCCCAGAGATAAGGATGAATACTACTGAAATTTCACAGATAAAGGTAGAAGTTAATTAACTTGTTCAAGGGCACACAGCTTGTAAGTGATTCAGTTGGATTCAGACTCAGGAAGTGGACTCAAGAGCCTATGCTCCTAACCGTTATGATCATTGGTGACTTTTTGAAAGGTACAGTAGAGGAATTTACTATTCTCTCTGCTAGGAAACTCTCCCCTAGTATCTACATATGCCTCTCTCTTATACTTCCTAAGTTCTCTGTACAGTGTCATGTTATCAGAGATCCTTTCCCTAATAGTTAACCCAGTGTCTCCTTGTACCACTTAATTTTTCTTCTTGAAACCTGACAGTTCCTGAAATCATTATATATTTGCCTGATATCTCTATATCTATCTATCTATCTATCTATCTATATGTCTGTCTGTCTGTCTGTCTGGGAGTAGGGACTTAAATTTGTTCACCATAGTATCACCAGTGACTAGTGAATGGTTGTAGCCAAACAAAGATTTATTGGCCAAAAGGCTGTTGATAAGTTAATGATGAATTAATGAGTAAATGAATGAATGAACATAGCTTTGGTTGCAGTTTTGACTGTCTGCCTGATTTTAGAGACTATGGATCTTTAGTTTCAGTAATTCTGAGGGTCATGTCCTTTTCTCCAACAGGGCTCATTTACCACGAGGAAAGATGATTGTGGGAGTGAGCCAAGATTTGAGTACCCAGAAAAGAAGGGAATTGGAGAACCTTAAATGGAGGGGAAAGAATAGTTGAAATAGAGGGAAGAGAGTAGTGTTGGTATAAAGAGTGTTAGGGGACAGATAAGTCATGGAGAGTACTGTTGGGTTGGGAGGGAAAAGTCAGAGACCAAGGCATGGGAAAAATTGAAGGATTTATCAAACAACTGGAGTGGAGTAAGGGATGTCAAGAACTGGAATAATGGAAAGTTGTAGTCACTTTGTGGAATGCTAGAATTTTAGATCTCTGTAAATCGTTAACTACAATTATGCAAAGGACCATAAGGTATAAAACTAAATGTCTGAAACTCGTAAAAATGTCTTCTTACAATTTCCCACCAGCATTGACATCAATAGTTTTAATTTTTTAAACCGTATCTCATTAGGAGCACAGAAATAGCTATATTTTTTAAAATAATATTTTCTCAATCTAATGAAAACATGCATATGCATGTACATTTTGTCTTTAGACATTTCACAACTTAAACATTTAGATTTTAAAATGTTGGTAATTAGACATTCTAATTAGAGCCATCTCTATACAGTTGTGGGCCACTAGATATAGGAACATTGGTTTGGAATTATTCTTTCATAACTGATTATTTGAAAAATCTTTATTCACCATATTCCCTTCTAACCAACAGAATTATTTTATTAGATAGCTGGTTGGAGCTATGGATAAAATCTATGGTATTTATCACTGCTTTTTTCTTTCTGAGCCTAAATAGGCCTTCATGAAAAGCAGCAACGAGCCAAAAACAGAGCAAAACGATGTCTTGAAAATGTGCACAACTGTCCAACACATCTTTAAAAACTAGTTCTGAGGAGTACATAAGTAATTTCAAGATAGTTAATATAATTACATTGGATGAAGTATTTGGGGCATTATAATTTTTAAAAGCCCATTTACTTATTCCAGAAATGATCAATTTTTATATTTAAAAAAATATGTATTTTTTTCAGTTACGTTCTTCTATGATGACAAAAGGGAGCAAAAGTTACTTTCACTTCTTCAAATTGAGACACCATTTAAGGTAATTTTATAACGTTAATAAATAGGAAAACCCATTAACATCTGATTTACTAGGGTGGTCAGGATTTGTAGCATGGTTTATTGCAGTTCACTTAGCAAATAAGGCATGCATATTGTTTTCAATTTCCTTACACTCCCAGCTGAGTAGTAAAACTATTCTAAGTAGTATATTAGTAACAATAATAGAGTAAAAGCTGGAGGGGGTTCTGGAATATCTTAAGAAATTTATTTTTACTTCTGCTGTAACAACCATTCAAGGCATAAAGTTCTTAATGTGGCACTTACAGACTTCAAGGATCATTTAAAATAAAATCTAAAACAATAAAGCCACATTGTTGTAAAGCAAGACATCACATTAAAAATCTACATTCCTGTATATTTAGACATTTGTATGTATCACTCTCCTTTGGCACAACCATCCCTCTCTTGTCTCAAATGGGTTTTTTTTTATTGAAATTAGAGGGAATTCATGGTTAAAATCATAATTGTGATTTTGCATTTCAATTATAGTTTAAAGGTTTTAATTCAATAATGTTCAATTTAAAATTAGGTCTTTACAAGAACATTGATCTGAGAGCTTTGTTCCATGTTGAAAGAGGCTTCACTCACAAGTTACCCTGTCAGCCTGGCCTTTGAGCTCTGTACAGCTTCACATACATCTAGGGAAGTAGCCTAATAGGGCAGTAGGTCGTGAGAAGAAGGATTATGTATTTCTTTACTATCATAGAATAATGTGGAATATGGATAATTTACTTGGGTCATCTCTGATACAGATTCTTAAACCATTAATTCAGGGCAAAAAGGAAGAAAAAAAAAGGTCTTGAAATAAAATGGTTATAGTACACTCTGAAAACTCAAGACAGATAAATGGTTGCAGATTTTATTTATCCACTTAACTAGGTTTTATAGGTATCGCTCTAAGTTAAGAATTGTGCTGGGCTCAGAATACTCAGGGCTATATAAGTCAGGCCTCATTCCTGCATTCCTGGTATTTACATTCTAGTGTAGAGAAAGGATAAACACAGTAGTGGAAACATATCCACACCCATCTTGCTGACCCTGTAAGGAAGCCAGTAGGGACTGAAGTAGTGACTGATGGGTATGCTACATTCGTTGCTATTGAGGTCAGCAAAGACCTCTTTAGTGTATTTTTATTTTATTTTTAAATGTTTACTCGTTATTTGAGAGACAGAGAGAAACAGAGCATGAGTGGGGGAGGGGCAGAGAGAGAGGGAGATAGAATCAGAAGCAGGCTCCAGACTCTGAGCTGTCAGCACAAAGCCTGACATGGGGCTTGAACTCTCGAACCGTGAGATCATGACCTGAGCTGAAGTCAGACACTTAAACTACTGAGCCACCCAGGCACCCCAGCAAAGATTTAGAGCAGTATCAGGGTGCAGTGTGCTGTGAAGTTGAAGAGGAGACAAGGCATCCTCATGAGGGATGTTATAGTTCAAGAATTTTTAGTTTTAGAATACGTGCACTGGGAAGCCATTGAAGTGTCTGGAACAGAGAAGTGATGTGGTTTGATTCATGTTTTTTGGTCAATGGATTATGGAGAAGTTACAGTGCATTCAAGAAGACCAGCTAGGGACACCTGGGTGGCCAATTGATTAAGCTTCTGACTGTCTCTTGATTTTGACTTAGGTCATGATCTTACGGTTTGTAGGTTTGAGCACCATACGGGACTCTGCACTGACATAACCTGTTTAGGATCCTCTCTCTGCCTCTCTGTCTGCCCCTCCCCTGCTCATGCAGGGGCATGCAGACCGGCTAAAAGCTGCTTGCAGTTTTTCAGGAGCCTGATAATAGTATCTTGGCCCAGACACTAGTAAAGATGGAACAAGGGGTAAAAATTTAATGTATATTTTGTAGATAAAACCTGCATGAGCAACTGGTACAGTTTTGGGGGAAACTAAGTGAAAAGGAAAGAATCATATGTGTTTTCCTATCTTTGGCATGAGCAACAGGGTAGATGGGGGCATTGATGGTGCTATTTGTTTAGAGGGAAAAAACACAATGGCTAGTCTGGACTAATTTGTTTGCAGGTACTCTGATATTTGAGAATTATTTCTATAGCAGGATTGCAATTCTTAAGATGTATGTTCAAAACATTTGACAGTTTCTGGCAAGCCTGTCAGCAAGAAATAGAATGTTTGTTGGATTATCATTAGTACAATTTTATCTCAGTGATATGCCAGTGAAGTATTAATAACCAGATGGATGCCAGTGGAACTTGATCCTCTATTTTCCTTATCTCTATATACCATGTTGAGACATGATCTAACTTAGGAAAATAAGACATTTCCTTCTCCTTTTGCATTGTACTCAGTGGAACTTTTGTGAAATTTGGTCACATTATTATTTTCATTTAGCAAAATATACTCCTTTTCATATATAATCCCATGAGATCAGACAAATGAATATGTTGTATAAATACTATGACAATCAGGGATCCTTGGGTGGCTCAGTCCGTTAAGCATCTGACTCTTGATTTCAGTTCAGGTCATGATCTCTCAGTTTGTGAGATCGAGCCCTGTGTAGAGCTCTGTGCATGGAGACTTCTTGGGATTCTCTCTCTCTCTCTCTCTCTCTCTCTCTCTCTCTCTCTGTCTCTCTCTCTGTGTCCCTCTCTCTCTCTTTCAAAATAAATAAATAAACATTAAAGAATAGTATGACAATCAAAATACAAAATAGTACTGTTACCCAAAAACTTTCTTCATGCTTTTACTTTCATAACACCAAACCCTGGCAACAACTGATTTTTTTTTTTTTTTGGTCCTAACATTTTGCCTTTTTCACAATTATCATATAAATGGAATTATTCAGCAACTTTATGATTTTGATTCATACATGTTATTACATTTATCACTAGTTTCTTTGTATTGCTGGCTAGAATTTCAGTGTGTGGATATACTAAATTGTCATATTTGGTGGTGATGAATGAAGCTACTCTAACCATAAGTTTCCATTTCTCTTGGGTAATACCAAGGAGTGAGATTGCTGGATAATATGGTGAATGTATATTTAATTCTATAAGGAATTGCCAAACCATTTCCAAAGTGGTTCTAGCATTTTGCATTGCCCACAGCAATGAAGGACAGGTTTCTCCATATCCTCACCAGTCCTTGGTATCGTCAGGTGTTTTGTTTGTTTGTGTAGCCATTCTAGTATGTGAAGTGGTATCTCTTGTGCTTTTAATTTGCATTTTGCTAATGGTTAATGATATTGAGAATTTTCCATCTATATATCTTTTTGGGTTAAATACTTGACCTAATATTGCCCATTTTTTAATTAGGTTGTTGTTTTCTTACTGAAATTAAGAGTTCCTTATACGTTTTCTGATATGTGATTAGCAAGTATTTTCTCCCAATCTATAGCTTTCTCTTTCATTTTATTAATATTATATACATAAGATTTCTTTGATGAAGTCTAATTTAGCACTTCTTTGCTTTTACGGATTGTGTCTTCAGTGTTATACACAAGAACTCTTTGCTCAACCCGAGATCAAACATTTTTCTCTTCTATTTGTTTTTTGTAGAAGTTTTGTACTTTTAGGTTTTATATTTAGATCTATGATCTATTTTTTTGCATATAGATGTACAAATGTTTCAAGCATATTTTTTTAAAAAGACTATCATTAACCCACGGAATTGTCTTTGTACTTTTGACAAAAAAAAATGACCAATTATATTTATGTAGTACTATTTCTGGGTTCTCTATTTCTTCCATTCATTTACAGGTATAGCCACTCACCAATACCATGTTGTATTGACTATGGCTATTTTATTCTAAGCCTTAATATCAGGTAGTATTAATCCTCTAATGTTGTTCTTTTATAAGATACATGCAGGAAGGGAAAGGCCATTGAAGCCTTATAAGTGATATGTAGTTTCATCCCCAGACCTTATAAAAGTCCTAACCTAAACTCTCATCCTTTCCTACCCGAGTCTTTAGTAGCTTCCTGAATTTCTGCATTATTTTCTTCAACTGATTCTTTATGATGCTGCTGTATTGCTTTTACAAAAGCCTGCCATCATTTTTCTGTAGCTCAAATATACACCTTAACCCCCTGTGAAATAATCAAGTATATTCCCTTCTCTAAGACATTTCTTATCAGCCATAATTAACTTCATAATATCACTCATTGTAACCACCTTTCATTGTTTTCATAATTTTGTAATTGTTTTGATACTATATTAAGTATTGTCATATCTTTGTAATATTTAAGTAAAATAATGTATATATAACTGCAAAATGTATTATTATTACTAAATATGACTTCACTTTATGTATATTAAATGGATTGTGGTCTCACAGAATAGATATTATTGCCCCTGTGTAAAATTCTTTGAGTAATTCAGAGCTCAGAATGGTTAAGTAAACTGGTAAAAAAAAAAAGCAGTTTTATGACAAATATTAGTCATAATTAGATTTTTAGTTTCATCTTGCCTCCATGTTTATATCACTGTTCCCTGTTTGTCTCAGACCTCCCCAACATATAGTCTATAACAGCAGGGATGACTCCAGCTGTGTGATATACACACAGCTTTTACTATCCTCCTTATTTTGAAAGTACTTCCTCCTTTTCTGTATCTAATTAAAACCTGATAATCCTTCAAGCCCATGAATGCTGCTACTTCTTCCATAAGTCCCTCAGCAATGTTTAAAGTTAACTCTGAATTTCTACTTATCTGGAATTATTTTTTCATCCTTACTTAGTATCTTTGATTTAGAATTTGGCTTTGTAATGATTTTCTCTATGTTATGTTTATATCTTAATCTACGTTATAAGCTTCTTGAAGACATGACTTTATCATGTACTTCTTCTATGTATTTCATCGTGTTGCATGTTGTTGCTTACAGATTTGCTTATTAATAGCTGAATTCTAATTAAACTACTCTAGCTTAATTGAGATTTCTGCTCTACTAAGAGCATCTTACTTTACCAAGCTTATTTCATTACTTTAATAATAGGAGCATAATAGTCTTCAGCTTGTCCTATTGCTATGTAATATCACATCACACATACATACAGGTGTGTGTGTGTGTTGTGTGTGTGTGTGTGTGTGTGTGTGTGCGTGTGTGTGTGTGTGTGAGGTTTTCTGTTTGAATACTGGTTAATATATTTTGTATTAGAGATTATAGTTACCAGCTGAAAGCCCACTACCTTAATAGATGTAACAATGATACTTAAGTTGTACATTAGAATATTGTACAGTAGAATACTGTACAGTATCTATTAGAATAGATACTGTAGTTGTACATTAGAATCATCTAAAGAATTAAATACTAATTCTCATTCAGGTGGTCCAGGCTTGGGCCTGGAACTTAAGTCATTTAAAAGTTCACTGTTTAAAAAAATTAAAAGATTCTAAGATGCAGCCAGAGTTGAGAATCCTTGGTCTGTCAGGCAGGTAGAGGACCCCTGGGGTAAGAACTAAGGTTGGATTTGACAGTAGTGAATTAAGGATTAGTGAGAAAGACTCTAAAATCTACCTAGTTCATTCTGACTCAGATCTTTCTAATGTATTTAGTGTATGCTATTCTTTTTTATTATTCTGATTAGAGATTTTATTTATTTTTGAATAATATATATTGAATAAAAAATTGTATTTATGAATTGGATCTCAAAGTATATAACCTTGTTTTGTATAGCAGATTATATAGCCTTCTGAAAATTAGTTACATGGAGCCAAACATTAAATATTAAAGTATCAAAGCAATGCCATAACATAAATGATATTTTTGGAAATATTTGGAGCATATAGTACAATTTATTTGTGACTGTCCTATGTATCTGTATTGCTAATGCTAAGAAATAGAATGGACTTATTACAATGCTGTGCCTAAATATTTAGTCATGCTGAATGAGATAATTTTTCAAACACTAATGTAATAGGATAGGTATTAGGACTAGATTTCTGATATGATTGAAAATAAATTGATGGTGAAACATGTTTTCCTTGACTTTATAATAATAAGGATGTGTCCAACAGTGATTACAGAGTAAGAGGAGAAATGATCAGAGGTAAATTTTAGCACCAAATGCATTCATAACTAAAAAAGGCAGCAGGAAAATAAATGAACTAATCATAATAACTTTCACCATTAGGAAATGATAAAAAATAATGTATTAATAAAAATTAAAGCAGTAATTAATGTATTAAGAAACATCCTAGCAATTAAATAGAAATGATTAAAAATGCCTTCTGCTGTTCTTCAAATATAAGAGAATAAAACATAAATTTCTCTTTAGTTTTAAGTTTATTCATTTTGAGAGAGAGCAGGGGGTGGACAGAGAGAGAGGAAGAGAGAGAATCCCAAGCAGGCTCCATGCTGTCAGCACAGAGCCCGATGCAGGGCTGGATCTCATGAACTGTGAGATATGACCTGAGCTGAAATCAAGAGTTGGATGCTTAACCGACTGAGCCACCCAGGCTCCCCTAAAGTAGAAATTTCTAGCTAGTCCAACACAGCAAAAATACAAACACCCCAACACAAAATCAGTTATGAGAAAAGGGACATAACCACAGTTTTAGGAAATAAAAAAGAAAATCATATGAATAATATGTACAGGTCTATGTTGCTAGGGATAGAATAATAAGGGAAAACAGATAATAGTATTTGAATATTTCAAACTAGTCTTCAGCCTTCTTGCATTTACTTTTCAAAAATATCAGAGGAAATTACATGTCTAGAAAACAAAAAACAAAGAAATCTATGAGATTTTTACAATGAGATTCTTTAATGAAAATAATCTAATAAGCTACGTAAATGAAATATACTTATTTGGATTTTTGTTGTATTATGCCTAGGCAGAAGCAGATCAGTATTGTAGAGACAAAGCAAACGAGGAAGCCACATTTTTTTTTTTTTTACCTTAACTCCTAATGCAGATAAGATATATAAGGTGCTTAAGTTACCATTACAACAGTGGGAAAAGGCCTGTGAAAGAAAACACCAGGCAACAAGAGGAAGCATGTACATAAAAATGGATGGTGAAACAAAAACAATTATTCCAATTTGCAAACAAGAGAAGGAAATCTAAAAGAAAGCAGTTATTTTCATTTTTGGACTTTTCTAGAGTCATAAACTCTAGAAAGTTTTATAGTCCTTAAGCCTCTAAGTCTTTCTGGGGTTTTGTTCAGTAATTCTGGCTTTTGGCTCCTGTTCTACTTCTTTCCTTCACACACACACACACACACACACACACACACACACACACTTGACTACCACTTACCACAGTTACTTAGATTTCTGCTTTTTTCTGGTTTGCTCAGTTGCCACTTTTCCATCAGCTTCCAAAAATGTATTGACATCTTCCATGCAAAGAGAGTACAGGTGCATATGTTCATTCTGACAGGTTTAACTAAAATTTGTTTTTTGGGGGGTGCCTTGGTGGCTCAGTTGAGTGTCTGACTCTTTGGTTTCGGCTTAGTTACAGTCTCATGGTTCGTGAGTTCGAGCCCTGCCTTGGGTTCTGTGCTGATAGCACAGAGCCTGCTTGGAATTCTCTCTATCCCTCTCTGTCTGTCCCACTTGTGCGCGCTCTCTCTCTCTCTCTCTCTCTCTCTCTATCAAAATAAATAAATAAATAAATAAATAAATAAATATATATTTAAAAAAATTTTTTTCCTAATGGTTTTGTTAACAAGAGATAGAAATGAGACAGAAAAAAAGAACAGAGTAGACATTGCATGTGTGCCAAGGGTGTTGGAGGAGACATGTGATTTACCTTCTTGGACATACAGATATAACTGGGAAACATTTGCAGAAAGATTTAGACCTGGCCATTCTAAAAGTAATGACTTATCTCCCTGCTACTTGGGCAATAAAGAGAGAGAGAGAGAGAGAGAGAGAGAGAGAGAGAGAGAATGAGAATGAGAATGAGATATTAAAGAACTCAAGTTATAGAATCATGTGATTAGCTGAAATTCCATCTGTACTTGCTGGGTGAGTGAAGTTGGGCAAGATTCTTAGCCACTTGAGCTTTGGTTTTGCTCACCTCTAACATAGGAAATATAATAGTCCCAATTTCATAGGAATCTTATAGAACTTAAGCAACATGAGTATGAAAATACCTTGGGCTATGGAAAGGATTTACTATTTCTAGTAATTACCATTATTATTAACATATATTTTGTGTGTGTGTTGGATGATTATGTCAATATAAACAGCAAGTAAGGAAGAGTCAATAAGAAAATTGAAAAACTTTATTCACTTTGTATGAGTCATCCATGTGATTATTTTACTGCTCAAAATATGTATGAAATAAGGTGAATTTCAACATCAGTTTTGGTATGTGTGAATAAAAGTTAAACACATACTTTACAAACAAGGCATAAAGATGTGATTATAATATCTATTTCAAATAAGAATGAACATATCATACTCAACAGTGAAAAATTAGAGTAATCTTAATTAAAATCAGAAGCAAAACACATATGCTCTTAATTGCTGTATCTATGAAACAGTGTTCTGAAGTTTTAATTATTTCAATATCCAGGACAAAGAAATAAGACCTAAGAATTGGAGGAAAGAAGATTATTGTTTGGACATTATGTAATTGCTTGCCTGGGAAACTTAAGGAATTTGACAAGAAAACTGTTAGAAGTAAGAATTTAGGAAGGTTGCTAATTATGCATTCATTTTCTATACATCAGAAATAACCAGTTTGAAAATGGAATTTTAAAAAGTCTGACAATTTTTCAAAATGGCAACAAAAATTAAAACTACCTGGGAACCAATGTAAAAGATGAAATATAATGGCAAGTCATTAATTATAAGAATTTGATATCATACAGACATGGATTTGAATCTCCAATATACCACTATAACTAACATTTATTGATACTTTCTAGAGGCAGATATTATTATAAGCACTTATGTAAATGGTTTAATCTTCTCAACAAGTCTTTGAATTAATAGAGTACTCATTTTACAAATGAGGAAAAATGAAGTACAGAAGAATTAAAAATAGTATGCCTAATAAGATCATAGCTAATAAATTGTGGAGGCTAGATCCAAGGAAAAACATGGTTGCAAAGCTTATGCTTTTAGAACTCTCAGAACTCTGTAATCTTTTAGATTTATCTGTAAAATGGGAATAATTATAGCATTATTATATGGGTTGCATATATTATCTTTAGCAGACTGCCTGGTATACCTGATATATGAAGAACATAAAATGGCAACTATTAAATATATATATATATATATATATATATATATATATATGCTTAATTTTTTCTGGATAGGAAGATTTATCATGTGATAGCTCTTAATTTTATCTCCTTAGTTAAGGTGCAATACCTAGTGCAGTTCAAATTAGAAAATATATTTGATATTCATTTAGAAGTATAAATGCCTTTTGCTTCTGGCAAGGAGAGAGTAATTGCTACTGACTAGCCATTTCAATGTAAAGAACCATAAAACTGATACAATGTATGAGCCCCTAGTTTTCAGGTTTTGAACTACACTCCCTGCATGCAGTCTATGAGAAAGGAGGATCTTACGTAGTGAGCACTGTAGTGACCATAGCTTTTTTTTCCTGAGGACAGTATCTTGACCATGAAACAGCAGGCTGGAACCCAAGCATATCATAGCCACCCCGCTCAACTGAGGACATAGACATGGCGTCCAGGACAGTGGAGACAAGCTGGAATCTATGGAATGGGGCAGGATATTGGAAGAAGGTGTGCATGCGGAGGGAGGCCAGAAGTCTCTGTAAGGGTCTTCTGTAAGACTGGCTTGGGATGAGCTATATAATATGCTTAGGATAAAACTATCACGTGTTTATAGAGAATGAAGGCTGTGGGAGTGAAAGTTGAACTGGACTTCAGATAGTTCTGGAAGACATAGAATTCTGGCCCAACAGGCCAGAGAAAGTTAGATTTATGATTCACAAAGTCAGCAGCCAGTGTCTCGTCTCCATCCCTTGTCTCAGTATCCCACTATTTCCCTACAAGAGCCTGATGTTGACAGAATAGACCTGTTAAGGAGCCTGCATATTAACTTTCCCTTGTAGTTTTGCCACCTTTATAATAAGATCCTAGTTCTATCAACTGTCAGCCCTGGAATCTCATGTAAACTGTATTTTAATCTACACTAGTCCACCCCACCACCTTTATCTGTTGATTTGCCTTCTGTGTTTCAGTTGGAAGCAGATGATTCTCCTTCTGATATATCATCAGAAGGTCAGTAGTAGTTGGGGCATCTGGGTGGCTCAGTCAGTTAAGCATCCTTCTCTTGACTTTAGCTCAGGTCATGATCTCACTGTTTGTGAGTTAGAGCCCCGCATTGGGCTCTGCTCTGACAGTGCAGAGCCTGCCTGGGAGTCTGTCTCCTTTTCTCTCTTTGCACCTACCCTGCTTGCTCTCTATATCCCTCTCTCAAATAAATAAAAATAAACAAAAAAAAAAGGTCGGTAGTACCTAATGCTATAGCATGATGCCTACACCATTCACTTCATTTCATTTTATCAGGTAGACATGTCATCATGTAGACATTGTCACAGGAAGAAAAAGGGTGAATACAGTATAATAAGATATTTTGAGAGAGAAAACACATTTATGCAATCTTTGTAAAAGTATATTGTTATAATTGTTCTATTTTATTATTAGTTGTTGTTACTGTCTTACTATGCCTAATTCATAAATTACACTTTATCACAGGTGTGTATGTATAAGAAAAAATACAGTATATATAGGGTTCAGTACTATGCACACTTTCAGTTGTTAATTGACAGTTTTGGAATGTATCCCCACAGATAAGAGGGGATAACTGTAATTTTTTTTTTTCTGTTAAACTAATCTCTATTGACTAGGGAGTTTAGTACATTAGAGTTTATTTCAGTGATAATATATCATAGTTTATTTCTGTCATTTATGCTTTGTGTCTTATTTTCTATCTTCCTTTGGATTGAATGAGCTATTTTTTCAAATTGCATTTTTCTCTTATTCTTATCCTTCCCTTCTCTTTTTACATGGTATTTTGTTTAGCATGTTAATGCAACCTTGATTTGTTTTAATTCTACAGTAATTGATTTTGATAATAGTTGATTTCATATTGGTTCATACTGAGCTACATGTATACCAGTATCTTTGTTCATAATTGCTTTTTGTATACCTACTTACTCCTTCCGGTGTCAGTGTTCTACCTAAATATATCTTTTAGAATTTCTTTAGTGGGATTTAACTGGTGATAGACTCCTTCAGTTTTTATTTGTCTGAAATGGCTTTGATTTTGCTTTTTAAAGAGTTGACTGGACATAAAATTCTAGTGTTGGGAGTTATTTTCTCTGTTCACTTTTAAGATATTCTTCAACTATCTTATGTGTACACCTTGACTGTTGAGAAATCTATTCATTGTGTATTTCTCAATTCATTAAGAAGTTCCTTTTTCTCTCTGGATTCTTTTACGATTTCCTCTTTATTTTTGTTTTTCTCATAGTGGTACTGTGTTGTTTCTTTGTGTATGTTACTTTCAAACTTTCTTGATTGCTTGCATTTTGAAAGTAAGGATATTTATGTATTTTATTAATTCTGAGGTTTCCCATCCACTATACCTATAAATAATGATTGTTTCATTATCTAATTATATGCATGTTAGACCACCTTAATCTTTTCATTCTCTTATTTTCCACCTCTTTTCTTTTTAATTTTTTTTTTTTTTTTTTTTGTTTTGAGAGAGAGAGAAAGAAAGAGAGAGAGAGAGAGAGAGAGAGAGAGAGAGAGAGAGAGAAGGCACAAGCGTGCGCACATGAGCAGGGGAGGAACAGAAAGAGAGAGGGAGAGGGAGAGAATCCCAAACAGACCTGTGCTGTCAGCATGGAGCCACATGAGGGGCTCAGACTCAGGAACTTTGAGATCATGACCTAAGCTGAAATCAAGAGTCGACACTTGGAACCAACTGAGCCACTCAGGCACCCCCTTTGTAATTACTTTGTGTTTATTTTCTTGTTTGTTCATTCTCTGTTCAAGTGTGTATCATTTCTTCAATCTTTAGTAGTAGGTCTGAACAACCATAATCTAAGTGTAATTCATATTTTCTGTTTTATTTTAAGCATTATTTCTTCTGAAACTTCTTATGCCTCCTCTGGATGATCATATCCTTTGTGCATACCTCTGTATAAATTTAGGTACTAACTAATGAAATAAGGAAGGAATGACTTTCTCTCCTGTCATCTCTAATTTTTATAATACCTTAGCCAAAATTTTAACCACTTAGTATTTGCTGCTTTGCTTCTTTATAAAGGGAAAGTTTAATATTAATATTCTATGAATTGTGATTAATTTGTTAAAATCTTATAATACAATGACATGTTCTGGTTATATGTGGTTGGGTAATAGACCTATTCTAAATTCAGTAATTTAAAATAATTTATTGTTATATCTCAAAGTTCTATGTGTAGCCTTGACTTAATTCGTAAACTCTCAGTTAGTGTCTTTCATGTGCTTGTAGATAGTGGCTGGGGCTAGAGTCATTAAAGTCTTGATTAATCTGGACATCCATGATGGCTCACCTATTTGGCTTACGTTTGATGGATAACATCAAATATGTATGTTAACCAGAGGACCTATAGTGGCCTCTCTATGTGGCATAGGTTCTTCACAGTATGGTTTGGGTTCTGAGAGAAATCATCCCAAGAACAAACATTCCAGGAGAACCAAGCAGAAGCTTTAAAACTTCTTATAAAAATTACCCAGCTTAACTTCCACTGTATCTGTTTAGTCATAAAGAGTCACAGCCAGGACAGACTCAAGAGGAATGGACTACACAAAGACACAAATATCAGAAGTTGTGATTTACTGAGGCCATCTTTGGAGAACAAGTATGACTGTTTTCCCCAGATAATATCCATTCTATATGTAATGTACTCTCCTCCTCTTCCCAAGATACCCAGAAAGTGATTCCATTATAGCATTAGTTTCAAGCAGGATATAATTTAGATGATTATATCTAAATAATATTAAGATGCTAATAATGCAGTTCCTTAGAGTAGGAGGATCGGTTTCTTATTGCTGCTGTAACAAATAACTACACGTTTAGTGGCTTAAAACAATATAAATGTCTTCTCTTATGGTTATGATGGCCAGAAATCTACAATCAAGGTTTTGGAAGGGCTGCATGCTGCCCTTTGTTTCCTTGAATTTGTTACCTTGCCTTTTCCAGCATCTAGAGACCACTTGCATTCCTTTGTTTGTGGGTTCCTTGGTCCATCTTTAAAGTCAGCAGCATAATGTCTTCTCTTTTCTCTGACTTCCAACTTTCCTCTTATAGGAACTCTTGTGATTACTTTGGGCTCAATTTGATAATTCACGATAATTTCTCCATGTCAGAATTCTTACGCTCATTTGTGAAATTGCTTTTGTCATGCGAGGTAACATATTCACAGGTTCTGGGAATTAAGGCATAGTCATCTTTGCGAGACATTATTCAGCCTAATGCAAATGGTTTCTGATATGTTATTTCTAGAATAGTATTTCTATGAATCTTAATTCGTCTCAGTGAAGAGACATACCCCAACAAACAATGGTGGTTTGGAGATAGGATGAATGCAGTAATCATTGTTATTCATGAGTGGTAGAATGAGAGCACATAGCAGATAACCTGTGCATGCAATTCTTAAATCAAGCCAGGCATGTTACTATTTTCCTTGAGTATATCTCAGTATTCTTTCCTGGAAGTTATTCTCCATGGCTCTTAGCTAGGTGTTATCTATATGTAGGCTCTTAATATTACTGTCTGGACTTCTGACTCCACTTTCTCAATCAACCTTTATTGTTTTACAAGAAATTTTCAGTTTTATAGCTTCCTCAGTCTGATTCCTTTCTATAAATGGGTCAGGGCCCAAAGGATTTATTTTATTTTTAATTATCTCTGTCTATTTTAGTGTAAGCTAACATTGTTTCCTCAAATACTATGTTCTTAAAACCTTTGTGATTTTCCTATGAATATCATAGATTCACTCCTTAGACAAAAGCCATGGCTAACAATCTCTATAAGACAGATCCTTTCCCTGCCAGAATGTGTTGGAGCAGTTCTTTTAAAATTTTTAGAAGCATTTTTTTCCTGCTTTCCTAAAAAAGTTAATTCAATATAAGTGCAGGAATCACTTTTGCTAATGAGTTGTGCCACTGATTAGCAGGCTCACCTTTGCAAGGAGATTGGGGAAATGAAGTCTGTTAAGGCTGTTATGGAAGAAGCCCACTCAGTCTTTAAAAAAAGCTTTATTAAAATATCATTGACATAAAGATCATATATATTTAAGGTATACAACTTGATGTTTTGATATATGCATATACTGTGAAATGATCACCAACCACATCAGGCTAATTGACACATCCATTACCTCTTCAGTTACCATTGTATGTGCATGTATGTATGTTGAGAAGATTTAAGATCTTTACTGCTAATAAATTACAGGCATACAATATAATATTGTTAATTTTGTCATCATGCTGTACTTTAGAATTCCAGAATAGGTTAATCTTATATAACTGAAACTTTATACCCTTTAATCAACATCACCCCATTCCCCCCCACCCTCCAGCCATGGCAACTATCATCCTACACTCTATTTCTGATGAATTTGACTATTTTAGATTATACATATAGGTGAGATCATACAGTATGTCTCTTTCTGTGTCTTGCTTATTTCCCTTAGTACAATGTCCTCCAGGTCCATCCATATTGTTGCAAATGACAAGATTTTCTTTTTTAAAGCTGAATAATATTCCAGTGTGTGTGTATGTGCGTGCGTGCGTGTGTGTGTGTGTGTGTGTGTGTGTGTGTATTAGAAGCACTTGTGACTACTTGAGAGGGTCTATGGGATGGTCCTTAAATCTTTTTAAAGTCATAATAAATATTTTTTTAGCCACACTGTTAAAATGGTCTTTATCCCAAGGACATTTCTTACTGAAAACACCTTTTCATTTAGAGAAGCTGAGAATATGATGTCTTTAAAAAAAAACCCAGAAATTCCTAACTTCTTTTTATTTTTTCTAAATTTTGATTGAAAATGAAGCAATTTATTTTTAGCTTATTCTTCTCTATCCATGCCTTATCCTATAAAGCTATATAAAACCAGGTGGTTCTTGGAACCAATCTTGGCCAAATGTACCAGTTTATTTAGTACATTTTTTGTTTTCCTTGTTATCATAGGCAATGGTTTTACTAAACTTTTAACTATTATATAATGTAGGTCATCTTTCCTCCAGATTCCAAGAAAAATTTTTCTCACTCTCCCTGTATCTTCCATTAATAATCTTCTTGCTGCTTAAAAGGCCTCCATTAGCCACCAATCCTAAAGCTAATGTCATATAGTTTAAGTTTTTTTCTGTTGTAGTACCCCATTCTATGGTATTACAATAGTGGAATTTCTCTTCCACTTATTTCTGCCTCATAACAAATAATCTGAAACTTAAATTGCCAAAAAAATATATTAAGAAAACAATTACCCATCGTGACTGTATGGCCTGACTGCTTTAAGCTAAGTAAGCCCTTGGGTTCTCTTATACATTTGCCATTAAATAATAGTTGGAGATATGAAAGGCTTAATTAAGCTGACTGTCCCAAGGCACATCACTCACATAGCCACTATTGGTTGTTGGCTCTGATTTTATCCCGGTGATTCTTTTGGACTGTGATCTCTCTATGTCACCTGAGCTTTGCAGAGAATTATGGTTGGGATCCTAGAGGCTTCATCACAACAAATGTTCCAAGAGACCCAGTTAGAAATTGTGTCGTCTCATGACCTTGCTTCACTGTGATCTGTTGGTCAAGACCAAGTCATCGGCCCATTCCAAATTATAGTGAAGAATACTATTCTAGGACATGATCACTAGCAGATGTGATCAATAGGAAGATCATATTGGGAGACTAGCTACCACATGAAAATTATTTTTATCTTAATGTTGTTTATTGCAAATAAGCTTTATTGAGTGAATTATAATTCTCCAGAGATAGATGTATAAATTTTGATGTAGTTTTATTGGGTTATTTTTAGGTTTCCAGAATAAAGAAAAGAAATTGTGTGATAATTTTTATGTGAATATTGTTGATATTTTCTTTGTTTAGAAGTTCATGTCAACATTGCCTTTTTATTTTCCATTATAGCTTTAAAAATTGTAAGAATTATTATCAGTTCAAGAGTATCCTTAGAATAATATTATCAGTTTTCTTAAGTTTCCCTCAGGTAATATTTGTGGTTATATCTTGTTAAATAAAAAAAAGTATGAAAAGGAAATAACATATATGAAAACATGTACATGCTTAGACACATAGTAAGAACCAATAATTTTTAGCTTAAGTAAATGATCTTTTTTCCCTCTTTTAAATGTTTTAAAATCTTTTCCAATTTTACTCCAACATTCACTATTACTCCTTAAATATGTTGCAAAGATTAATAACTTAATTAACAGGCATATGGAGGGCATTTTTAAATTCTCAAAGAAATGTGCTCTGATAATGATAATGGTATAATGATTATTTTCAAAAGGAATTGACCTTTTTTGAGGTAACTGATTAATTGTGCCTAAATTTAGTCAATTATACTTAATTCTGAAAAGGTAATTCTATTCTTAATAGTATTAAGGTCTATCTTATTCATATCTTCTTAGCAATTTTTACCTTACTGTTTCTTTTTGTTTGTTTTGGTTTGTTTTGATGAATCTGGGTGGTTCGCAAATCTTACTTTTCTGAGGTCCAAACTAACAGAGAAGTAGGTAGAGGAATAATGTAAATGGAAAGCAACATATCTGCTGTATTAGGCCACATATTGTTTTTTATTCTTCATTTATAAGTTGAAGTTATCCACCCCATCCTGCATGCTGTTCACCTTGCAGATGAAGGGTCTCTCACAGACCAAATGGAGGAGCAAAAGTGCTGATGTTCTGTGCCCTGACTACAGATTCTCTAAAAGAAAGAGAAAAGGCTAGACCATACATACTCAGTTTTTACCCTAAATCAATAGTTAAGTCACTAATCTTTCCAATAATTGTAAGTCAATGAGAAGGAGGAGAGAGGTTGGAGGTTATTCTTTTCAGTCCTTACAAAATGTCCAGATATAATAGACAGAGTAGGAATACTCCAAGAAAATTATTTCCTCTACCAGAATTATTTAAAGGATTCCATTATTATCTGTTTAGATTTCCTAGATATTTAATTGTAAATAATTTATTAGTTGTTAATAAAAACCCAAAGAGAAGGCAAAAACTGTGAAAATAAAATACATATTTACATATACAAATTAATAGGCTAAAGGTTATCCATGAAAAGAAAAATTACATGTAATACATAAATTAGAATGTTTAATGCTAGTCTAAGAAAGTAAACATTTAAGAAATCCCTGAATATCGAAAATTTGTCTTTTTAGATGCAGATTGTCTTCATATTCTATAGTATAAAGAATTAAAATATCCTTGACTATAGAGTCAATTCATAATTTGAAAAAACAAAATTAGATAAAGTTATCTTATAATTGCATTCAAAGTAGTTACTTTGGGCTTCCTAAACATTTTTCCTATACAGGTATTACTTATTGGTATAACCTGCTTTTGCTGTAAGGATGTCAAAACATAAAGTGAATATATGCAGAAGAATTCTCCATCTGTTATCATTAAAACTATTTTATAACAATCTAAACCTGTTTTACATTATTTGTGTCATGATTCAAGGAAACAATTCAGCAAATAGCCAAAAACTAAGAGAATCAAAGGAAATTTCATCATCCTTGAGTACTCTTTTCCTTGAGAATGGATTTTTTTCTTCAGTAATTTTTTTAAATAAAAAATTCAAATATTCTGAATAAACTAAGGATTTTTTGACCATAGGCATACTTTCTTATAGATAGTGTTTCATTATTTGTTTTTCTTACTCCTTTAAATAAAAGAGTTTTATTTAAAAGTCTATGGCAGATGATCTGAATTCAGTCCTGGGTCAAAGTATTCCTATTGTTTGAGCAAATTTCTGCCCAAAGCATTTAGATGCAGTATATTTCTCTACTTGGTTTATATCACAAAGTATACGGAATTTTAGACATGTGAATCTAATGGTCAGATGTTAATTTTGTGAGGATTTACCAATCATTTGGATTTAGATCTTAGAATTATCTCATTTGGCAAGATAAATATAATATTTTGACATGACAAATAAGGGTTTAAATCACAATATATTTATATATTAAATGCATCTTTTAAATCATTTAGAATACTCCCTTTACTTTGTAAAACTTAAATGACTTTTCCAAAATCCATGAGTATTTATTAAGAGAATAAGTGTTCAAAATGTTTAACTCTAGGGTATTTTTCCCACTCTGTACAATGCTCTTTTGAGAAGGCACCCAGTTTTAGGGACTTATCAAGTATTTTAAATGTTCATTGCAAGGGAAGAGGTGTGAAAATCAAGCTGAAATGCAGAATAAGCATAGAGAAGATGGATTACTCATCTATGATTTAAGAAATAGAGGCTCATCCACCTTCTCATGAATCATGGATGTTAATAGTTTCCAAAAGATTAATGTTAGGTTTTCATTAAGAACTTCAGCATATTCTTGATTATTTGGACTTTGAAATTCAGTGGTATGATTGAGAAAGAAAATCAGCTAAATTTTGGGTTAAATGTCCTTTTCTCTAATTTGACCTCCATCACAAGTGTAAAGGCTCATGATGCTTTGAGAATCTGGAAACCTGTACCTATGAGGGCAGATTTCAATTTAAAAGGATTATGCTCCCAAATGCCAGAGCTGCCAGCAGCTACGTATGGGAAGCTGTTTTGGGACATTGTTCCTAAAATTATTGCTTCTAGCAGATGGCTTATCCACAAGTGAGGATGATTCAATACTTAAAATGATGAAAAAGATGGGACTTTTGGGGGTGAAAGACACTTACAACACCCAGCTTGTTGAACACCTTACATTGATATAAAATCTCAACAGTTAAGACACTAATGGGAAAATACTTCCTCTACCTCTTCTCAATGCTTTTTTTTTTTTTTTACAAATATATATTAAAAATCATTGAGGGTATTGTGAACCATCACTGAAATAATTTTCTAATATTTCAAATACTAGACTTTCTGTTCTCATATGGGCACTAATTTATTAATTTGAGATTGTAATATATTTCATGACAAATGCTTTCGAGATAATGGTTTGTTCTCTGCTGAATTCTGGGTAGCTTATTGAGATGGTATCATGCTAATTAAAATGCACCTAGGAAAGTATCACTGTGGTCAGGACTTCAAAGATGGTTAAGACAAATTAATATTGTTGAACCCAAGAGATATATTATAAATTCCTCTTTATGCTTTCTTTATTTCTTTCAAGGACAATTTACCCCCTGCAGACATAACTGATCTTTTAAGTTTCTTATTGTCTCCTCCTGAAGAGTAGTTTAATTCTCTGCCTAAAAGCTACAGACTTATTTTTTGCTGCATTTTAATTTTTTGAACTGAAACATGACATACCCCAATTTAAAAAATTGTGTTGGGAATTAGAAGTTAAGAAGCATTTAAAAAGTGGTAAGTTGTATTTTAGGCAAGTGTGTCAGGCAAACTAAAACTATGACTCAATCATTACATTTACCAAATGAATTTAAAACATGTAAATACAATTACTTATGTTAGAAATACTCATCAGAAGAAATAGTTAACTACTTAAGAGGGCAATTCAAGGTTAACTTTACTATTCCTTGTTTTTAAATTAGAATTCGTTAATATAGGTAATAAGCATGGCTATAAAATTATGAATACATAATATTCTTGGGAAAAACTATACCTGATGACAAATAAATGTTTCTCACTCTCATGACTTGTCAAGTAGAATAGCTCATATTCCCAGATTTGAGTAGAGCCTGAAGAAAGTATATAAATGGGAAAGAAAAGATAGTAAGAATTGAGCTATAGAAGGATATACTTGTATAATTAATTCAAACAAGTGAGGGGGTGTGGTCTAGTGGTTATATGCTTAGTATCTGGAATCAAACTGCTTTCTCTACCCTTTCTAGTTAGGTAACTGTAATCCTATGTGTTAATTCCTTAAGCCTCATTTCCCCGATAGTGAAATGGAGAAAATAGTAATAACTGGTTTGCAGGATTATATGGGGATTAAGTAAAATAAATGACATAAAGGGTTTAGTTTAATTTCAGTAACTGGCACAAAGTAAAGACCTAGTAAATATTTGCTTTATTATAAATAATGAAGTCATTTTTATTGAGATATAATTGACATATAACATGTTATTAGTTTCATGTGTACGACATAATTTTTTTCATGTAACATGAGAACTTTTAAGATCTTGTTCTCAACAACTTTTAAATATACCATATAGTATTGTTAACTATAGTTACCATGATGTGTATTATGTACCCAGGACTTTATTTATTTCATAAGTAAAAGCTTGTACCTTTTAACCACCTTTACCCAGTTTGCTCACCCCGCCCCCTACTTCCTTCTTTGGCAACAGCCAACTTGTTTTCTGTATCTGTGAGGGTTCTTTTTGTTTTTTAAATTTTACATATAAGTGAGATCATACTGTTTTTGTCTTTGTCTGGCTTACTTCACTTAGCATAATGCCCTCAAGATCCATTGATGCTGTTGTAAATGGCAGGATTTACTTTGTTTATGGCTGGATAATATCCCTTTGTATATATATGCCACATTTCTACTTATCCCTTCATCCATCTTTGGACACTTACGTTATTTTCATGTCTTAGCTGTTTTTAATAATGCTGCAGTGAACATGGGATATAGATACCTTTTTGAGTTAGTGTTTTCATTTCCTGTGGATGAATACCCAGAGGTGGAATTGCTGGATCATATTGTGGTTCCCTGCTGTTTTTCATAGTGACTGCCCCATTTTGCATTCTTTACATGCTGTTTTCCACCCTGACTGTCCAGGCTGTTTTCCATTGTGACTGCCCCAATTTGCATTCCCACCAACAGTGCACAAGGGTTTCCTTTTCTTCATATTCTCAACAACACTTGTTATTTCCTGTCTTTTTGATAATAGACATCATAACAGGTGTGCGGTGATAATCTCATTTGGTTTTGATTTGCATTTCCCTGGTGATTAGTGATTTTGAGCACCTTTTCATGTATCTACCTGTTAGCCATCTCTATGCCTTTTTTGAAAAAAATGTCTGTTCAGATCCTTTGTCCACTTTTTAATTGGATTGTGACTTTTTTCTTTTCTTTTCTTTTTTTTTTTTTTTTTTTTTTTTTTTTGCTGTTGAGTTGTATGATCATGAGTTATTTTATATTCTTACTTTGGCCCTGATAAGTTTTCCTGAAAGATGCATCTGTTTTACTGTTCTCTCCAGAACATTAATTTTCAAGGCTTTTCCTTAAGAAAATTGAAGGTCAAAATCATGTAAATATTAATAACTTGAAGACTGTTTTATTTTCTTTTTCATATATAATGTACTACAGATCTATAGGAGTGTAACACTATGGGACAGGGTGATTTTTGTAACAACCAGTACCTTAACAGGTGTGCGGAGAGGAGCTAACTTAGGACTGATTATCAGAAGAGTCCGCTTGCCCGGCTGACCCTTGGCTGGCTTTTGTAATGATCTCTGATTGATAGGTTGTTCTTTGTGCCTGGGACAATGGATTCTGTTGTCCACCTTGTCTAGGCTATATACCAACAGTGTGATCAATAGTGAGCTCTTACTTTTCTTTTAACAGTCTGAGATTTCAATGATTGTGGCTGATCATAAAGGCAGAGTGTCTGTCTTACTGGCTCACAATAAAAAACCTTGGAGTTTTAAGGGGCCTTACTTGAGCAGGAAAACTGCATAAGTGCTGTTACATTTTGCTATTGGAATAAAGAGACTGTAGGAAGCCTGTGCATGAGTTCCTCTAGATTCCACCTGATGTGTCTTTTTCCCTTGCAGACTGCTGTAATAAACTATAGCTGCGAATACAGCTGCATTTGAGCCCTGAGAATCTTTCTAGAGAATTGCTGAAATTGTATTTGTGAGGACCTCAGAATAGAGGTCCTCAGTTACCTGTTATAGAATATCATGCAGTCAGGGATTATTGTTAGGAAAGGTTATCAGAATTTATCTAGGGCAGGATCATAAATAATAGCTGGTTTAGAGTGTGAGAAGATAGCAGTTCCTCTGGGCTTAGCCCTAAAAGAGTTAGTGATGAAGTGAAATCCAGTAAAGGCACATTTTTTTATTGTTTTCTTCTTTTGTGTTGACAGTATGATAACCCATATGCATGTGTGGCTAGTGGATACCTTACTGAACAATGCCAATCTAGAAGTTTCAGATTTTTCCTGGCAGACACGTAAGGTGACAATGCTTGTTAGTTCTTAACATGGAATGAGATGGTCCTTTATTCTGGTGGAAGACATCATATGCCTACATTTTTTTCTCAAGCTGAAAGCATCTCTCCCATACTCAAAGGCAGCATTCTATAAAAATCTTTAGTTAAGTACTTAAATCAGTAAATTTTTTAGCATTTCTCCCAATATATGCTTTGTTTGTTCTTTATATGCATGCATCATTGTATTAATAATATATTATACATATTAGAAAATACACTAGACATTTTTAAAGAATAAGCTACAGTAAATATAAAGTCTAATATTATTCTCCCACATAATAATGGTTGCTTTGAGTACCTGTGAAGTATGTGCACTTGCATTTGGAGACCTCACCCTTATTTCTAAATTCCATTCTTCTAGAACGTACTGTAGTTCATTGAAGAAATGTGTGACTGTGTTGCTGGTGCAAGGAAAATACACCATAACCTTAGAACATGTTTTGGTACCAGAAAGAAAGAAAGTACTCAAAGAGTGATGGAGACATATCCAAATGATAATTGGGGCAAATTGAAAATCAAAATAAAATGTTAGCCCTCAATTTTAAACACTTTAAGCAAATTAGGAAACCATGGACCCATATTTATGTAAATAAATAATGAATACCTAAATAAATTCAGTAGAAAGGAAGCTCTACCATACAGTATCTCCGCTTAAAATAATCACTCATTGATTAATGAATGTAAAATACTATAAATTAATTTTTCAGTGGAGAAATTTGGCAGATATGATCTTAAGCAAGTGATAAAACTAACATCATTGATAATGAGAGGTAGAAACATCATGTAACCTGTGATATTATGCACTGAGCAGAAAACATTCAATGTATCTTTGAATTCTAAACAAAGGAACAATTTATTTATGTGGAAAATCAGAAAAACCCCAAATGAGGGACTTCTTTAATGAAATTACTGACCTGTATGTCAAAGTTATGAAAGACAAGGAAACAATGAGAAGCCGTTCCAGTTTACAGTAGGGTGAAGAAACATGACAACTAAATTCAACATGTGATCCTGGATGTATTAAAGACTTTACTGGGATAATTGGCAAAGTTGAGTGAGTTCTGTGAATTAAATGATAATCTAGTGCATAATGCTAATTTTGTGATTTTGATGGTTATAATTTGGTTTTGTAGGAAAAAGTTGTTATTTTTAGTGTATGCAAACTGAAGTATTAAGGAGTAATAGGATCATTTTGATTTTAATTTATTAAGTGGTAGAGAAAGTGTATTGTATATATATGTACATGTATATATACATACATATATTTATATAGACAGGTGTATTATATACACAAACATACAAAAAAAGCAAATAATAAAGCCAAGTGCGAAATGCAGATGACGTGTATACTGAGATTCTTCTCTTTTTTTTAAATATATTTTTTTAGAGCAGTTTTAAGTTCACAGCAACACAGAAATTTTTCATATACCCCATGTCCACACATGCATAGCCTGCTCCCCCCCACTATCAACCATCCCCCACCAAAATGGGACCTTTTTATTACAATTGATGAAGCTACATTGACACATCATAATCGCCAAAAATCTGTAGTTTACATTATGGCTCACTCTTGTTGATTCTGTAGTTTTGGACAAAGGTTTCATGACATGTATTCATTATAATGAGTTGGGTTTCTTTTACCAGTTTTGCGACATATCTGAAAGTTTTAAATCATGTCTGAGGTTTTAAAAAGTTCAAAACACTGAAGATATTATCTTAGAATTAGGAAACATGATATTTGCATCAGTAAAAACTTTTGCCTTGGTCAGGAGGCCATAACAATTGGCCTCTACCTTGGTAGAGGCCTTGAGAGAAAGACTGTGAGCCAGGGAATAGAGGGTCCAGCTAAGCTACACCCAGGGTTCCCCACCCACAAGAACTGTGAGATAATAAATGTTGCCTTAAGCCACTAAATTTTTGGTTAATTTGTTATTCCACACAAGGTAACTAACATAGGTAATAGGCACTGTTACGATTCTCACTTTTGAAAGTGAGGACTCTGAAATCCGTTTCTGGAATAACTGCTGGGATGTTCTTTGGTTTAAACACTCAGTGAGTATACTGGTACTGCCAGTTAGTTATCTGCCTGACTCATAAAGATATTTGTCTTATTGTCATCCCCCAAAATGTCTTTTGCTTATGACAAAGCCCAATAACAAAGGTTTTCAGGGATTGTATTCTGAGAATACATTGACCAAATGCTTTAGCCAAATCTGTGTAGAACCTATTTGTGTGCTAGTTGAGCATATTATACTTTCAATAAATGTTTCAAACTCAGACTTTCTAGCTGAACTCTGGAACATTTCCCAGATTTCATAGATTTTTAATAATCCCCTGGTGAAACTATACTAGTTTATATTATTTTAACTGGATCTAGAGTCCTCTGAATCCTTTATATTGTATACTTTAGGTTAGGGATTCTGATGGGAGCAGCCTTAAGTATTAAAGGTCACAAGAGTGTGCTTAATTCTAATCTCTTTATTTACATAAATATCAATAAAATGGCCTCTCTGGAGTGTGTGTGTGTGTGTGTGTGTGTGTGTGTGTGTGTGTCTTTTTAACCAAATGCTTTTTATAGTTACTTTCCATTATTTTCATAGTTAAGTCTATTTAAATTTTATATAAATATATTTTGCAGAATTTATTTTTCATTATTCAACAAGCAAAAATAAGAGAATAAAGGATAAAATTGCAAGAATGTGTTCTCAGTTAAAGGTTACAGAGACATTGAGTTATTTATCTCCTCAACTCTTATGTAAAGTGTATGGACTCCCCAGACCTGTCCCTGTCAGATATGAGTGGCCTTACCTTAAGTCCCAGTCTGAAATACAAATTTTAACATTTTATGGGGTCATGCCAAAAGAAAGAGCAGGATACAGCTTAGTAAAATCTTTGATAATGTACTTTTTCCCTCAATCCTGCCCTTTTATTCAGTCACAAATATATTGGGCAGGGCTCTTAATAACAGAAATCAACTGTAGCTAATATGGGCAGAAAAGCAGTTTAAAGAGAAGTCATGAAAGAATTCTTACGGAGATTGGGAAAGCTGGAATCTAAAGCTAATCAGCAAGAAATCATTTCCAGTTTGATTATGCTCTTGGATCTTGAAACTGGATTCAGACACCACAGCCTATACCAATAATACCCCGATAGCCTCCAGTGACATTTGCCTCTGGATTCTAGATGGTGTACAGATAACTGCTATACTCTTACAATGAGCAAAGAGGAAGCACCTGCCACTGTCACTGTCTCTCCAAGAATGGATGCCGTGTGACTCTCACTTCTTCACTGGCTTCCAATTAAAGCTCAGAAGCAAGTGTTTGAATCCAGGCTTCCAAAAGGGGAAGGGTTATTTGACTTCTGTACGGGAGGGGCATTTGCCTCCTAAGTTGAAAGAGTCCTTACACATAGGACTTTTGTTAAATGCAAGTAATGTGAAACAATGGCAAATGTACATGCAACCAACCATTATCATAAATCCATTAGAGATGATAGCTAAAATGGATCATTTAAGAATGGTGAAAGTTTAAATGATTATAAAACTAAGGAAATCTCTGTAAGGGTTGTTTTTGAAGATGTTAATGCCCTGCTTAAATATTTAAGAAAAAATTAGTCTGTTTCAAAGCCAATTTTCTGAGCTAAGTTCTGTTGGTTTTAAATTTGGAATGAAAAGTATGATTATTGGCCTAATAATGATTTGGAGGCTCATTTACTATCGTGGGTTACTGCTAAGCAATGTTTCAGATTCATTCATGATGGTAGGAAAAAAGTCAAAGTGAGTAAAATGAGGCACATTAACTCTTTTTCTTCCCTTACATTAGACATTCTTCAGAAATAAACGTGTTTCTTAATTGATATTTTATTACCATCATAAGTTTACAGGAATCCTATTTTAGTTATTGTGATACTTATATAAATACAGGTCATCTAAAGGAATGTGGTGATGAAATTATGAAATTTGGTATGTAATAAATGAAATGCTTGTGCTCTAAAACAGTTACCATTCTCACACTCTGAAAGCAATGTATGGTTTAGATTAAAAACATTTATTTGGGACCAATATAGATTAAGGGATAGCATTTAAAGAAATTCTCAACTCCTGGGATCTGTGAGCTTTCTAAACTGGATGACTCAGTCAACAAGTCATGGAACTTCCCTGTAACATGGACTGTAAAGTGTGACTCAATATAACCCTGTTCTAATGTATTAGACTGTCAAAATCTTATAAAGAAAACTGTCTTGTATTCAGTAATTTATTTGCACAATTATAGAATATTTTAAGCTTTAACTTTGTTCTCCTACCCACCTGTATGCACATGTGCACACACATACACACACACACACACACAGATAGACAATTAGACACATATACTCAACTGGGACGCAGAATAGTCAAAACTATATTTTACTATCAGTTCTCCCATATTTAATTCTTTGAAGAACCAGACTTCAAATAATAGTAAGTCCAGTTACAGCTTGACTTTATAGCCAAACTCAAGTCTTGAGTAGTAGATAGGTGAGTTTGTAATAACCGTTAATCAGTTTTTATAACTAGTCAATCTAGTTATAAGAAAAGCAATGTGTGGCAAAGAGGTAATGGAAGGAGGGTGGGGAGTGGCAAGTAAAAGCAATAAACTTGTTCAATGGTATAATTTCCTTTTTTTATTTGGCTTTAAGAAACCAATTTGGGATCTATTTTGATAAGTAAGTTCTTAACTCTAGCCCTATGATATTGTGATTGTAAGAAATATATATTTAGTCATTCAGATGGCCAAAACATATTTCTCATATATATTTGGTCTTTGTTCACAGTTCCTGGCTCACAGCTCCCAATCCATAGCAATTTTTAAGTGTGGAAAGTGTTAAAAGTGTCTTTTGTTATGTTAACAGGGTACCATTTGGAAAGCACTTAAAGATGGAGCCTGGTTGCCAAGAGAGCCAACCATGTGATTAGAAGGTTAGAATTTTAAGTCTCACCCCCTGATCTCTGGGGAGGGGAGAAGAGGTGGAAATTGAGTTTATTTGCGAAGGCTGATGATTTAATCAATGGTACTTAGGTCATAAAGCTTCTTTAAAACCTAAAAGAATGGATTTGGAGAGTTTCTGGCTTGGTGAACGCATAGCTATTCAGTGAGAGAGGTGCCCTGGAGAGGGCATGGAGGCTTCGTGCCCTTTCTCCATACGTTGTCCTGTGTATCTTTTCCATCTGGCTATTCCTGAGTCATACCCTTTTGTAATAAACTGGTAATCTAGAAATTAAAATGTTTTTCTGAGTTGTGTGAGCCACTCCAGCAAGTTAATTGAACCCAAGGTGGAGATCCTGGGCACCTTTCATTTATAGCCACTCTTTCAGAAGTATGGGTAACAACCAGGCCTTGAAACTGGTATCTGAAGAGTGTGTGTGTATGTGTGTGTGGGTATTGGTGTGTGGGTGTTGGTGCGTGCGTGGGTGGGTGTGTGCACATGCACGTGTTGGAGCTGGGGTATCAGTCTTGTAGGACTGAACTCCTAACCTGTGGATTCTGATGCTATCTCTGGGTAGCTAGTGTAAGAATTGAGTCAAATTCTCCAACCCCCTGCTGGCGTCTGAGAATTATTAGTCAATGTGAGGGAACCCCCCTTTCCACATTGGAAATTGAGTCTCAGACTACCAAAAGGAGCCCTTTTAAATTTACTGTGAACATTTTTATTGTATTTGTACTGGTACTGCTTTTGCCTTTAAGGCATGTATAATCTGAAACAATATAATTGTATACTTATAAGATATAGAAATAATAGAATAAAGACTGAATTAATAAAAAAAGTAACTAGCACATTGTACTCATTATGGCAAAAACAACATTACTCTTTCCTAACATAAAATCTTCTTTCTATGACCTGGATATTATTGTAGAGAAATGGAATATTATAGTAATTAGAACTGTCAATTTTAACAAAGAAAACCTAGATTATCAGATAACCAAAGGAACTATCTTCTTTCTATACTCTGAAAAAAAATATTCTATAAACCTGATAGAATCTTCATAATTTTCAGACTTTTTTGGATCATGCTGATAAGACATTCTCTTATGAATGTATGTGATGTAAAATCAGTGGCTGTTCACCACACAGTGACAGGGAGGTTAGGGTGATTAATGTGGAATGGGGGTAGGAGGCACTGGCAGAATGTAGCATTTTCATAAATTGTATGTTCCCCAAGGAGCTGCTTATTATGGCGCCTTCAGCACCAATCCCATCATTTCTTGCGGAACATGCCATATTCCAAATTAGTGCTCCATTCCCAAGACAACTTTCCTCGAGAAGCAGTCCTTTCCTGTCCCGTGGGTTCTTTTGACAAACTATTTCAGCAAGTGACACTTGTCCTCTACTTTCTCCTTCACGTCTTCCTCATCTGGCTCATGAATTTTCAATTCATGTTCTCGTACATTTGGGGGAAATTCTAGAACACTACCAACTGGACAAGTACTTAATTTCAACTCTGGCCATCAAATAAGTCTTTCAGGGTTTTAACACTTTTTCCACTTCTACCTTTCCTCACATTCTTATACTCAAACCTATGTTATTTCTATGCTTTTACCTAAGCCCTGTGAAATAGTAATAAAATTGATAAAGCTAATCTCAATACCTTTGTGGACAGAGATGGCATGTAAATTAACATCTGAGCTGTACTTCCATAGGCGTGGTGTTCCAGGAGCTTGGGCTGGGGACAGCAGCAGGGAGAGTGAACTTATGGGCTGTGGTATACGTTAATAAAGGGAGGAAAAGGAATATCATCTTGTGAAGAAACCAAAATTGAATGCCAAGCAGAACAAATAACTGAGAAAAAATCCAAATACTATCAAGGAAGTAAATGTATAATTTTGATGAGAACTCTTACCCAAGGAAAGAATAATCTGGAAGAATTCTCTGTGCCAGAAGAATTTTGTCAGAGATTCTCTTGACAGCCTCCCGTGCTTTCTGCCTTTGGTAAAAAGTGCATTCTTAAGGGCAGTAAGTTTTCTTGAAATTCTACCCCTTCTTCAGAAATCCCTAATCTCAAGCAGGGTGGAGATGTTTTTTTTTTTTTTTTTCAGGTTTTCTTAGTGGGTGGTTTAAATATGCCTTTATATATTCCACTGTAGAGAAATGATTTCTGACCATGGCCCTACAGGGATGGACTTTCCAACTAACAAAGGTGCAGTTGCCAAGGCATTAATGAGAGCCTCTCTCTCCACTCACTTTGTTTACCACTTTATTCAATTAAAAATAAGAGTTTATCAAATGCCAAGGGCTGTACAAGATGTTGAGGGCAAGTCAAAATAGAAATTGTCCATGTCATCATAGAGCTCACAGGTTGGACAATTTATAAGCTCACTCCTCTCCAGCCTGAGTCGGTCATCAATTTAGAACTTGAGGTGCTGGGTGGGCAGTTAGTATTCATTTTCTGCATAAGTAAGAGCAGAGTAAGGTGGGATATTCATTGGTAGAATTTCATGAAACAGAGGTTTTTCTAGAGATCTTCAGGGAACTTACAAGGATTGTGTATTTTTTCAAAAGTATGCCAAGAGTAGGAAAGGAATCCACTGTTACTATGAAAAAGGATATTTTTGATGAGGGACAGCAACAAATCAGTATAGATGGACATGGGGAGCAATCATGTTGTTGGTTAGGCATAACAACAGTTTAGTATTCATTTGACCAATATGTACCTACTACCTATTCTCTGAAAAGCATTGGAGATACAGCCTGCAAGAAGCAAATGTTTTTCTTTCTCTCATGAATCCCACATATTAACTGGAGAGACAAATTTAAAGAATGTAATTACACAATTTATTAATGAATGTAATTGCCAAGATTACTATAAAGAGAAATTTCAGAATGTAAAGAGAGCACATCAGGAGGGTATATAACTTAGTTTAGGGCATTTGTAAATGTGTCTGAGTAAATTATACAAAGGGTAAGTAGAAGTTTCTGGAAAATGTGTGCAGGAAGGATACATAAATACTGTCGTCACAAGGAGCAGTCTTTGTGCACTCTGGAAGAATGATTAAGTATGATGAGTGTGAGTAAATAAATTTGGAATGAGAGCTTTTGGGGAGCACGTGGTTGTCTCTGCTCTGTGGAGCAGGCAATTCTTAATCTTATGGTTGTGATTTCTGGCCCCACGTTGGATATAGAGATTACTTACATAAATAAAATCTTTATTAAAAAGGAAAAAAGAAAGGGAGCCTTTGGGAGTGAAAGGCAGAGAATGGTAGACAAGGGTTAATTTCTGTGATTCCTAATTGACCACATTAAAGATTTTATGTTTTATCCTACTTGAGTGGGCATCTATTTAAGTTCTTGGGTCAGTGAAATGTCACAAATAGATTTGTCTCTAAAAAGTACTAGGAAGAATGTGTTGGGTTGAGGACAAGAATGAATTTAAAGAAAGCAGTGAGGAGACTACTTCAGTATCCAAGAAAGTGGTGGTATAGATATAGAATATGGTGATGGCAGGATTTGTTGTTGGAATGGATCTAAGGAGTAAGCAAGAAGGAAGAATCAAGTTTCTCTCTTATATAACTGCATAATAATTGTGCCAGTCACTGAAATAGAGGATATAAAAGTATTAATCGTTTTTGGAAGAAATAATCTAAGTTTTATAGAGAGAGATAGAAGTGCTTCTACAAATAGAGATGTCAAATAGGGAGATGGTTCTGAGGTTCTGCAACTCAAAGGTGAGGTCAAGGCTAAAGGCATCAATGTGTGAGTCATTGTATGTCAGAGTGTAATTGAAGTTAGGAAAGTGGATGAGCTTGCCTGGGAAAAAGTGTAGAGTGGACAGAGACTAGCACATAGGGTCAAGCCTAGAAGAACTACAGCATTTTAAAGATTAGAGGAATAAAAGAGTCTACAAAGGAGGCTGAGAACTGACCAGAAGTATAGAAGGAAAAGAAAGACTATCTTGGGGTATATGTCTTTTAAGTATATCACTGGTCTTCAGGAATCACATTTATAATCAGGATACCACTATTATGAACCCTCTGTGCCTCAGTTTGCTCATCTATAAAGTAAAGGGTAAGAATACTTACCTGCCTATCTCAGGGGCATTTGAAGATCAAATATGATAATGTCCAAAAATAAATTCAAAATGGATTAGAGACCTAAATGTGAGACCTGAAACCATAAAACTCCTGTAAGAAAATATAGGTAGTAATCTCTTTGATATAAGCCATAGAAACACTTTTGTAGTTCTGTTTCCTATGGCAAGGGAAACAAAAGCAAAATTCAACTATTGAGACTACATCAAATAAAAAACTTTTGCACAGCAAAGTAAACCATCAACAAAACAAAAAGGACCTACTGAATGGGAGAAGATATTTGCAAATGGTATATCCAATGAGGGGTTAATATCCAAAATATATAAAGAACTTAAGCAACTCAACACCAAAAAACACAATCCAATTAAAAATGAGAAGACATGAATAGACATTTTTTCAAAGAGTACATACAGATGGCAAAGAGACACATGAAAAGATGCTCAACATCACTATTCATCAGGAAAATGCAAATTAAAACCACAATGATATACCACCTCACACCTGTCAGAATGGCTACAATTAACAACATAAGAAACAACAGGTGTTAGCAAGGATGTGGAGAAAAAGGAACCCTTGTGCATTGTTGTTGGGAATGCAAACTAGTGCAGCCACTGTGGAAAACACTATGGAAGTTTCTCAAAAAATTAAAAATGGAATTACCATATGATCCTGTAATTCTACTACTAAGTAATTTATGAAAACAAATAATAAGTTTGAATATGAAAACACTAACTTGAAAAGATATTTGTACCCTAATTTTATTGTAGCATTTACAATAGCCAAGATACGGAAGGAACCCGAGTGTCCATTCATAGATGAATGGGCAAAGAAAGTGTGGTGTGTGTGTGTGTGTGTGTGTGTGTGTGTGTGTGTGTGTGTATGCGTGAACACATATGCATGAGCATACACACACATATAGGAATATTATTCAGCCATAAAAAATGAAATCTTGCCACTTGAAATAACATGAATGGAACTAGAAGGTATAATGCTAAGTGAAATAAGAGAAAGACAAATACCACATGATTTCATTCGTGTGGAATTTAAGAAACCAGACAAAATTAAAAAAGAAACAAAAAACAGACTCTTACCTATAGAGAACAAACTGATGGTTACCAGAGGGAAGATGAGTAGGATGGGTGAAATAGGTAAAGGGGATTAAGCGTACATTTTCTGTGGTGAATATTGAGTAATGTGTAGATAGTTGAGTCATTTTATTGTACACCAGAAACTAATGTAACACTATGTTAATTATACTTGAATAAAAAAATACATGATAATGTCTGAAAGGTCCCTGAGTACAAAAAAAAAAACTCTATGACAGCTTAAATTATAATTATGCGTCATCACTTTCCCTCTTAAGTGTTTTATTATCTCCGTGTTCCTGAGGGTAAATGTACATGAAAATAAGACTGCCAAAAGCTTTTACTCAGCATGTTATCTCCTAACCTCTTTACGTAAAGTTTTGTTCATTTTTCATCTCAGCTCAAGACTTACTTCTTTAGGAATGCTTGGCCTCAACTTCCAACATAGGCAAGACTCCATTGTTATAGAACTGAGTTCCTTTGCTTTAGAGGACTTAACTTGGATTTTTAATTAAACAGAATTTTGTGATTATTTGCTTACACTAGAATACATGCTTCATGAGAACATGGACCATGTCTTTATTGATCTTTGCTTGATTACTATTTCTTAGAATACTCTTTGGGAAAGGTAGGTATTTAAAAATATTAGTAGAGGGGAGCCTAGGTGAGTCAGTCAGTTGAGTTTCCAACTCTTGATTTTGGCTTAGGTCATGATTCCAGGGTCATGAAATTGAGCCCGTGCCTCATTGAGCATGGAGCCTGCTTAAGATTGTCTCTCTGTTTCTCTCTCCCTCTCTCCCTGTCCCTCTCCCCCACTTGTGCTCTTTATCTCTCTCTCTCTCTCAAAAAAAATATTAGTAAAATAAACTGAATAAATGGATTAATAAATGTTTTCTTCAAAAGTCAAGAAAGAGGAATTGAAAATAGAAAAATATTTAATTTACCAACATGTAACTCATGTGTGAAATTAGGAAGACCTAGCTCAGTAAAGCATTTGTGATGCAAAAATGAAGGGCATTGGAGAACAAATAGAAAATAAAATGCAATGATAGAGAACAGACAACTTGTTCAAGAGGATTGGCTATGATAAAGATGGGGGTGTGTGCCTGGGTAGCTCAGTCAGTTAAGTGTCTGACTTTGGCTCAGGTCATGATCTCATGGCTCATGAGTTTGAGCCTGCATAGGGCCTTTTGCTACCATCACAGAGTCTGCTTCGGATCCTTGGTCTCCTTCTCTCTCTGCCCCTACCCTGCTTGCTCTCGCTCTCAAAAACAAACAAAACTTAAAAGAGAGATGGGAGAAAGCAGTGGAAGTATTCTTCCACACCTAGTGAATATACCTTATTTCATGAACACTAGATAAGTGGAATCAACATTAGAGGACTACAAAGAGCATACTTTACAACCTAAAAACAATTCAGAGACTGAAGTTAGACCTGAGTAGCATGGCATCCCACAGAGACAGCATTGTTTATGGATACGTGGGCAGTTGCATGTATAAAAAGGGGACCAGCACAGAAGATGAAGATGAAGTATATCATTTTTTGGAGGCTGTCTTCTTCATGTTAGGGTATCATTGTAGTGGGCCTGCCTGAACATGATTTTGTAGTACAGAAAGGAAGGTGTCCCTCAGTAAGCCTGCCATGGGAGTAGGCCTGTTGATGTCAGAAGGTGCGGGCTCAGAAAAAGGTATGTTGGTCCTTCAGGCTGCTTAGTACAGGTGAAGCAAGTACTCATATAGCACATATCCCACATCCCTGAGGATCCTGTGCAGTGCTTGCTTTGACCAGGCTGCATTAACACATGGTGGTAGTGTAGTACCTCATCACACTGGATGAACTGTTTCCCACGTTCATATCCCAGGTCTTAACCAACATCTCAGGGGCTCACTTTGATCATCTGAGTCAGTTTCTAACTAGATGGTATCACTGCACATTTCCCCATAAGAAATAATTCCCAAAGGTGATGTCCCATGATACTTTAGACTCTAGGTTAAAACATCTTGAATATTTTCCTGACAGATACATAAGAAATAGACCTATAACAGTCCTCAAAAGGGCTGCTTCTCTATACCACATCTTTATCCATTCACCCATGGATGGGCATTTGGGCTCCTTCCATACTTTGGCTATTGTCTATGGAGAGAAGCAGCCCTTTTGAGGACTGTTACAGGTCTATTTCTTATGTATCTGTCAGGAAAATATTATATATATACTTGGTGTATATATATATATATATATATACTTGGTGTATATGTATATATATGTATACACACACATACATATATATACATACTTGGTGATCAGAAAGAATGAAATCTTGACATTTGCAACTCATGGATGGAACTAGAGGGTATTATGCTAAGCGAAATTAGTCAGAGAAAGATAAATATCATATGACTTCACTCATATGTAGAATTTAAGATACAAAACAGATGAACATAAGGGAAGGGAAGCAAAAATAATATCAAAACAGGGAGGGGACAAAACATAAGAGGCTCTTAAATATAGAGAACAAACAGGGTTACTGAGGGGTTGTGGGAGTGGGGATGAGCTTGGCTATTTCCAGCTTGGCTAGAATGAAATTCTCACGTGTTTCTTTAGACTGCTGCTGCCTGTTGGCCAGACAACTGACCTCTTCGATAAAGTCTCCAAGGCTTGGAGGAAATTTGATGGTTAGAAACTTCCTTTCCCAAAGAAAGAAGTTGGTCTTTAGCTTTCAGGAGAAGGCCCACGGGAGGTAGCCATTGGGGATGGAGTAATTTTAGGCTCAATGACCCATACTAATTGCCAGAGGCTTTGGTCATAGTATAAAGGAAATGAGAGGCATTTTTAAAGGTGAAGTTCCATCTCAGTGCTAGTTAGAAGTCTCCTATAATCAAAATAAAGTCAATCTCCACGTGACCCAGTCTTCACCCAGTGTTGTAGTTTAATAAATTTCTGTATCTAAAAGTAATTTTAAAAACGTATAGAGATTAAATTGAGAAAACAACAAAAGAACATTATTTTCCAAATACAAAGAAGAGTTCCTAAAAATTCTATGTCCTCAACTATTTCTCTCAGAATCTGATAGCTACTTCTTTGAATCATGTCTTCTTTTGGTAAAATTCCAGAAAATTCTCCATCTTCTTAGCTTGAGTCAAATCTCCTCTCCTTTTTCCAGTCTCCTTTTGGGCACCAGACCCATCAGTGGCTTTTCATATTTTGCAAAAACAAAAACAAAACAAACAAAAACCAAAATGAAGTTGATTTTGTGCCTCTTAAAATTTCCTAATCATCACCCTGCTTCTAAACAATGGAGAAACAGAAATTGTGTAGGGATTCAGAATTCTCCTTAGTAGACAAAGAGAAGGGTAAATTTTATTTTCTTGTCACAAAGCTAAACCCCAGATTTCTCATTTCTTGAGCAAATGAATATATTGTGTACCTATTGACTCTAAAGTTGCACCAGCCTCATTTGAATTCAGAGCTGCTAATACTGGATATTTGACTTTGGGCAAGTCAGGTAATTTTCTCCTCTCTCAGTGGAGTTATTAATAGCTGCCACACAGGGATGTTGAGAGGATTACATGGAAAATATAGGAAACGATTCTGTTGTAAATGGCACATAGTTAGCTTGCAACAAGAGCTGGTTCCCTTGGAATAGAGTTCTCTGCTTGTGACAGTTGTAACTGGCACAGTAATAATTACTATGAGGATTAATTTTAACCTAAGTTTGTTTCAGCATATAAGGCAAGTTCAAAAATTTGACCAAAGACATTTCACTTTTACATTTGACCTTGAATTGTATAACGCTTATGCTGTAAATAATTTTAAAATTATTAGTATTCAAATACCAGTGGGAAAAACATGGAGAGAATAGATTCTAACATGGTTTTTGGCAAATTGCTTACCATATGTGAAGCTGGATATTTTAATGAGGTGTTTTCTCTTGTTTCATCACACTTACTTGTGTTGATAAGAATCCCTTGAACATGATCAATGCTAAAATCTCACTTTGGATATTAGTTAATATTCTCATGTTCTAAAATTTAAAAATACCTCTATTTCTACTGACATTCATTTGCCTTTGCTTCTTTTTGTAGTTGATTGTAAAAGAGTTACTCTCATAAACGTGTCATTACCATTAAGATTATTTGAAAACATTTTTATCAGTGTTTACCTTTGCTTCAAAGGATATAGTCAACTAATTTTCATGTCAGCCTTATCTTCAAGTAGAGTAGTTCCAGGGAACTTTTAACTGAACTTATTTATGTCTAAAAAACAACAACGTGCTGAATCAGTAACAAGAGAAGGAATCCGAAGCTTTTGGAAGTCTTTTTACTGAATTGAAAAATTTACTTTCATTGCATCAGTGTTTTATTAGAATAACTAATCAAATATATAATGCCCAAATTCTTTTATTTATCTATTTATTTATTTATCTACTTATTTCTAAAAATGTTTTATTATTATTATTTTTTTTCTTGAGAAAGAGCATGAGCAAGGGAGGGGAAGAGAGAGAGGGGGAGAAAGAGAATCCCAAGGAGGCTCCATTCTCAGTGTAGAGTCCAATGCAGTGCTCTGTCTCACAACTGTGAGATCATGGCCTGAGCCGAAATAGAGTCGGATGCTTAACTGACTGAGCCACCCAAGCACCCCAGGAAATTCTTTTAAATCAACGTGTTTGTGTTTTTCTTAAAAAATCATAGTTTGTGTCAAGGTAATTCTAAATTACATTAGATAACCAATTGGGATCAGATGGTTTGAATCAGTTTTAGTGTATGTTTCATTCACAAGAACCAATAGCATTCTTCTACTCAGGAATTTAGGGAATGAAGTTATTTGTTTATTAAAACAAAAATAGCAAAAATTTCTCAGAGTAAATACAAACCAAACATAAAACAATTTGGAATTGAAAGTGGAAAGTCACTAATAACTTCTTCTTTCCTTCCTTCCTTACTGCCTGCATTCTTTTTTCTCTTTCTTTCTGTCTTCTTCCTTCCTCCTTCCTTCCTCCTTCCTTCTTTCCTTCCTTCCTCCCTTCCTTCCTTCCTTCCTTCCTTCCTTCCTTCCTTTTTCTTTCTGTCTTTCTTTGTTCTTTCTTTCCCTTTATCCCTTCCTTCCTTCCTTCCTTCCTTCCTTCCTTCCTTCCTTCCTTTTCCTGCTTTTATATCTTCCTTCAACTCATGTGAGAGACCCTATCCACAGGGATTTGAGATGGGGAGGTGAGCGGAGAGAGGAAATACATGTAGGCATCTCTTTGCAAATTGTTCTCAGTGGTAGCTTCAGGAGGGGCAGACAAGGGCCAAGAAGATTATATTACAATGTACTATAATATGTTTGTAGGCTACAAGGAAGAAAGAAAAATTAATATTTGTTGATTCACCTAGATTAAACACTTGTCTGACATTTTGACATTTAACTGAGGGCAGTATTTCCCTTTGACTGCAGAACTACATGGTAATCTACCCTGCACAAACTCCTGTCCTGCCCATAGGTGAAGGAGTGAGAGAAAACAGGAGAAATTAGAGTAGCACCTGCAGAACAGTCTGGTGCCTGAATCAGGTATAACTTTTAGTCCTAAAGGGATATACCATCATGTAGCCTGTGTCAGGACTGCTTTCCTTTTTATGGATGAATAATATTCCATTTTATGGATGGACCACATTTAAAAATTTTTATTGATGCAAAGCTTTTTAAAAATTTTAAATTCAAGTTAGTTAATATACAGTGTAATATTGGTTTTATTTGGGATTGTGTGACTACATAGATCAATTTCAGAATTGACTTGTTAAAAATACTGAGTCTTTAATCCATTACCACAAAATATCTCTTCATTTATTTATGTTGTCTTTGTTTTTTTCCAGTTTTTTGAGGTTTTCTGCATATAGATTCTGCATATATTTTGTTAGATTTATACTTAAGTATTTTATTTTTTGAATTGCTATAATATAATGTACATATATTATATTATACAACATATTATATACTAGATTGTATACTATAATAATATACAATATAATATAACCATAATTTGCACCTTTGATATGCTTGCTTTTTTACACAGATTTCTAGGAAGATTTTTTTGGTGAGAGGAATAAATTCTGTAGAATTTTCTTTATAGCCAATTGTATTGTCTCTGAGACAGTTTTTTTCTTTTTCAATCTATTTATCTTTTATTTCTTTTTTTGTCTTCTTATATTATTCTTTTACTTGTATTATTGTCTTTTTACTTCCAGCACAATGTTGAATATGAATGGAGAGAAAGAACATTCTTTTTGTTCCTGATCTTAGAAGGAGTGTGTTCAGCTTCTCATGATTTAGTATGGTGTTAGCTGTAGGTTTTATGTAGATGTTCTTTATCAAATTGAAGAATTTTTCTTGATTCCTAGTTTTATGTGGGTTTTTACCATGAGTGGATATTGGATTTTATTAAATGCTTTTCTGAATCAGTTAATATGATCGTAGGATTTTTCTGTTTATGTTAATTATATTGATTAATTCTCAAATGTGAGTTAGCCTTGCACACTTGGAATAAGTTTCACTTGGTTATGGTGTATGACACTTTTTATACATTGATGCATTCAAGTTGATGATATTTTTGAGGATTTTTGTGTCTTTGTTCATGAGAGACATTGGTTTATAGCGTTCCTTTCTTGTAAAGTCTTTATTTGTTTTGATGTTGGGGCACTGCTATCTCAGAGAAAGAGTTGGGAAGTATCTCCTCTGCATCTTTTTTCTGAAAGAGATGTTAGAGAATTGGTGCCATTTTTTCCTTAAATGTTTGTTAGAATTTACCAATGAAATGATCTGGGTCTGGTGATTTGTTGGTTTGGAAGCCTATTGCTTATGATTCAACTTCTTTCATGGATATAGAATCATTCAAGTTTTGTGTGAATTTTGGTAGTTTGTGTCTTTCAAGGAATTAGTCCATTTTATTTAAATTATCATATTTGTGGCCATAGAACTGTTCATATTATTCCTTTATCATTTTAATCCATGGAATCAGCAGTCATGAGTCCCTTTCAACTCCCATATTAATAATTTGTGTTTTCTTTCTTTTTTGTATGGTTAGCCTGGATAGAAGTTTATAAATTTTATGGCTGTTTTCAAAGAACTACCTTTTAGTTTTATTTATTTTTTCTATTGTTTTCTTGTTTTCAATTTTATGCTTAGTGCTCTAACTTCATTTTTTTTTCCTTTTTCTTGCTTTAGAATTAAACTGATAACCTTTTTATAGTCTTTTAAAGTTGAAGCTGAAGTTAATTGATTTTAGATATTTCTTTTATATCATAAGTGGTAAATGTTACTCATTTCCCTTTAGACACTGCACTGTTTTCCCAGCATGACAGTAACTTTGATAAGTTGTATTTTTATTTTCATTTAGTTCAAAATATGTTTTAATTCCTCTTGAGACTCTTATTTAACCCATGTGTTATTTAGAAATGTACCATTTAATTTCCAAATATTTGGTGATTTTCTAGCTCAGTTTCTGTTATTGACTTCTAGTTTAATCTCATTGTAGTTGGAGAACATACTTTGTAGTATTTATATACCTTTAAATTTGTTAAGGATGTTTTATGGCCCAGAATGTGGCCTCTTTTGGTTGGTGTTCCATATCAACTTGAGAAGAATGAATATTCAGCTGTTAATGAAGAGAGTATTCTAAAATTATCAATTAGACCAAGATGATTGATATTGCTGTTCGAGTCTACTCTCTCATTGATTTTCTACCTACTTGAACTATCAATTACTAAAGAGGAGGATGTTTTAATTTCCAGCTATAATAGAGGGTTTGCCTATTTCTCTTTTCATTTCTATTAGTTTTTGCCTCACATATTTTGATGCTCTAGCACTAGGTCATACCCTTTTTGGATTGTTTTGCCTTCTTGGAGAATTAACCCCTTCATCATTGTGTAATGATCCTCTTTATCACTGGTAATTCTCTTTGTTCTGAGTTTTTCTTGTTGGAAACTAATATTATTCTTCCAGCTTTCTTTTGATGAGTCTTAGTATAATTAGTGTTATCCCTTCCTTTGTATTTATCCTATCAGACTCTTTATATTTGAAATGATTTTATTTTAGACAAAAAGAAGTTGTGTTTTGTTTTTTATCCAGTCTGAAAATTTTTATTTTTAATTGCTATATTTAGAACATTTTATTTTATTTTAAGATTTTATTTTTTTAAGTAACCTCTATACCCAACATGGGCTCGAATTCACAGCTCTGATATCAAGAGCGGTACATTCCACCAACTGAGCCAGCCAGGCGCTCCTTAGAGTATTTTAATTTAAAGTGATTATTGATATGTTTGGATTAATACATTTTTTTAACATTTATTTATTTTTGAGACAGAGAGAGAGCATGAACAGGGGAGGGTCAGAAAAAGAGGGAGACGCAGAATCTGAAACATGCTCCAGGCTCTGAGCTGTCAGAACATAGCCTGACGCGGGGCTCGAACTCACAGACCACGAGATCATGGCCTGAGCCGAAGTCGGATGCTTAACCGACTGAGCCACCCAGGCGCCCCATGTTTGGATTAATATTAACCATGTTTGTAAATATTTTTTATTTCTTGTCAGAGATTTCTTTTTCAGACTTCTTTCATTTTAATTAAGCATATTACACAGTTTCATTTTATGTATCCTCCTAAAATATCAAGGATACATTTTTACAAATATGTTATTGGTTACCTCAGAGTTTACAATACACTTTTTGACTAACGTAAGTCTACCTTCAAATAACACTATTCTCCTTCTCTTGTAGTGCAAGTATCTTAAGTCCAAGCATTCCCAATCTCTTGCTCCTGCTCCTTATAACATTGGTGTCATTTTACTTTGCTTATGTGTATGCTACTATCACCCAATGCCTTATTGCTATTATTACTTTAAATACAATTAACTTCTAGATCAATTAAGAAGAAGAAAAGGCCCCTACCTTACAACACTCACAAAAGTTAGCTGAAAGTGGATTAAAGATTAAGTTAAGACCTGAAACTGTGAAACTCCTACAAGAAAACATAGAGGGAGGGAAAGCTCCTTGTCATTGGACATCAGCAAGTCAGACTATATGTAACTAAAAAGTTTCTGCACAACAAAAGAGAAAAGGAAGCCTACAAAATGGGAGAAAATATTCTCAAAACATAAATGTGATAAGAGGTTAATATGCAAAATATATAAGGAACCCATATACGTCAATAGCCAAAAGACAAATAATACAGTTAAAAATGTGCAAAGGGGCAACTGCGTGGCTCAGTCGGTTGTGTCTGACTCTTGATTTCAGCTCAGGTCATGATCTCACAGTTTCTGGGTTCGAACCCTGCATCAGGCCCTGTGCTGATGGTGTGGAACCTGCTTGGTATTTTCTTTATTCCCTTTTCTCTCTGCCCCTTGTGTTCTCTCTCTGTCTCTGTCTCTGTCTCTCTCAGAAACAAATATATATTAAAAATAAGAAAATAAAAACAAAAATGGGCAAGGGATCTAAATAGACTTTCCCAGAGAACATATACAAATGGTCAGTGGTACATGAAAAGGTGCTCAGTATAGCTAATGATCAGGGAAATGCAAATTGAAACCACAATAAGATATCATCTCACACCTGTTAGAATGGCCATCAGTGCTGGTGAGGATGTGGAGAAAAAATAATGCTGTGTGCTGTTCATGGAAATGTAAATTTGTATAGCCACTCTGGAAATCAGTATGGAGGTTTCTCAAAATATTACAAATATCATATGATTCAGGATTCCACTTCTGGGTATTATCTGAGGGAAATGAAATCGCTATCTTAAAGAGATATCTATACCCCTAGTTCACTGCGGTATTGTTATAATAGCCAAGACATAGAAACAGGTGTTCGTCACTGGGTTAATAGATGAAAAAAATGTGATACATATACACGCGCGCACGCACACACACACACACAATGGATGATTATTCCACCATTAAAAAGAAATCCTTCCAGGGGCGCCTGGGTGGTTCAGTCGGTTAAGCGTGTGACTTCAGCTCAGGTCATGATCTCATGGTTCATGAGTTGGAGCCCACGTCGGGCTCTGTGCTGACAGCTCAGAGCCTGGAGCCTGCTTCGGATTCTGTGTGTGTGTCTCTCTCTCTGCCCTTCCCCTGTTCACACTCTGTCTCTCTCTCTCTCTCAAAAGTGAATAAACTTAAAAAAAGAAAAAAAAAGAAAAGAAATCCTGCCACTTATGACAACATGGATCAACCTTGAGGGCATTAAGTTAATTAAAAGAAATCAGACAAATACTGTGTGATCTTACTTATATGTGGAATCTAATAAAACCAAACATGTAGAAACAGAGAGTAAGTTAGTGCTGCCCAGGATCAGGCAGATGGAAGAAATGGGTGAGAGAAGTCAAAGGATACAAACTGCTAGTTATAAGATAAATAAGTTCCGGGGATAATGTACAAAATAATGGCTATAGTTAACAATACTATACGATACACTTGAAAAGTTGCTAAGTGGGGCGCCTGGGTGGCTCAGTCGGTTAAACGTCTGACTTCAGCTCAGGTCACGATCTCGCGGTCCGTGAGTTCGAGCCCGGTCGGGCTCTGGGCTGATGGCTCAGAGCCTGGAGCCTGCTTCCGATTCTGTGTCTCCCTCTCTCTCTGCCCCTCCCCCGTTCATGCTCTGTCTCTCTCTGTCTCAAAAATAAATAAACTTTAAAAAAAAATTAAAAAAAAAAAAAGAAAAGTTGCTAAGAGTGTAGATCTCAGAAGTTCTCACCACATACAAACACACAAAAATGGTAACTATTAGGTGGTGGATGTGTTAACTAACCTTATTATGGCAATCCTTTCACAGTATTCTAATATCAAATCATCCCATTATACACCTTAAACCAATCCAATGGTACATGTCAATTATATCCCAATAAAGCTGTAGAAAAAGAAATAAGAAAAATGTTTTATTTTATTTTCATTTTTTCCTTTCCCACTGTTCTTTTTTTTTCTTTACATATATCTGTGTTTCTGACTTAATTTTACTTCTCTCTGAATTAACTTCTTTGGGTAGATTTTACAGGGCAGGTCAGCTAGTGATAAATTAATTCTCTGCTTTTTTTTTGTCTGAGAATCTATTTTTCCTTCACTGCTAAGTGCAGATTTATAAATTGATTTTTTTTCTTTTAACACTTAAAATATTTTGCTTCGCTCTCCTCATGCTTGTACATTTTCAGAGAAGTCTGCTGTAATTCTTAAAGTTGTTTTCCTGTAGGTAATCCCTCCACCCCTACTTCTTTTAAAGTGGCCCCATAGTCTTTGGTGTTCTGTTGTTTGAATAGGATATACTTCATGTTTTGCTTTTGCTGGGTATTTTTGCTGTTTGTCTGCTGGGTGTTCTCTGGTTTTCCTGTATCTGTGGTTTGATGAGCATCATTAATTTTAGAAAGCTCTTAGCCATTGCTGATTCAAATATTTCTTCTGCTCTGTATATTCTGTCTTCTCTTTCTGATTTTCCAAATGTTTATATATTAGGTCTTTTGAAACTGCCCTCAAAGTTCTTGGATTTTTTTTCAGGATTTTTTTTTTCTGTATTTCCATTTCACTTTTGGAAATTTTTATTGCTATGTATTTAAGCTCACTAATTCTTTCCTTAGCCAATTCAAGTTTATTGATGAACCCATTAAAGATTTCTTTATTTCTGTATCATGTTTAAAAAAAATTTGCTTTCGGCATTTTCTTTTGATTCTAAATTCAAATTCCCATGCCTCTGCTTACAAAATCCATCTGTTATTGTATATGTATCTGTTTTTTTTTCCATTAGAGCCTTTTAACACATTTATTATAATTATTTTATATTCCTTGTTGGTAATTCCCACATTTTGTCATATCTGAATCTGGCCATGATGTTTGCTTTTTTTCCCCATGGTCCATGTTTTTTCTCTTAGTGTGTTTTTCATTTTTTTGGTTTAAATTTGGACTTGTTGTTTTGGGTAATAGGAACTGAGATAAATGAGTCTCTAGTGTGAGGATTTATGTTAATACGGGTAGGTGTTACACTGTATTTTAATTTTGTTGTTGTTGTAGTTGCAAGATATTCTAAATTCCTCTAGTGTCCTTGGTTTTGTCTCTTCATAACTTTGGGCATTTTTAAGTTCTCCTTTCCAGAGAGCATTTGCATTTTGCAGGTTTTTCAGCTATAATCCACTCTGATTTACTATAGTCTCCTGGTATGGTGGTAAGGCATAGCGGGGAAGAAGTATTTAATAATCTTATTATTGAATCTCAGCCTTTTAGTGAGCCCATGTCTCTGGTCTGTGACTTTCACATGTCTTTCCTTGTATAAAGTTTCCAAGAAATGATACCTGGCTTGAGAAGCCCCCTCTCCCCCCCCATCACCTTTTTCATACAATGCTTATATAGGTAGTTATACTGCCTCTATACAATCCAGTTCATGTCACATAAAGCAATAAATAATAATAGGGAGCACTTTTATAATTTTTACTCTGTGTCAGGGACTAGTCTTAGCCCCGTATATATTTTAACCTAATTGTTTCCCATAAATAAATTATGAAGGGGTACTATAATTATGTGCATTTTGCAGTTGAGGAAACCAAGAGACAGGTTAAATGATTTGCCCAGGGTCAGTCTCTAATAAGTGGCAGATCAGGAGTTTGTCATTGAGAAGACTACATCTTGAGTAATTGGAGACTTGGATGGATGGATGGATGTTGGATAAATGAGCCTTTGTTCTGCCAGATAAAAGCATGATTTTAGCTTGTTAGTTATTACTTTCTTTTGCTCTCATGAAAGGGCATAAAAAGCATAGCGTTTCTACAACCACTTAGTATATTGTTTACCAGTTATTTCTGTGGTTGCTACCTGACAGCAAGTCAATACTTGTTACTTGTGAATGTTTTCATTTCTTTAGTGATCCCCAAATTTATATTCCTCCTGCACCAATTATTCAAGTGTAATCAAGTCTTCACCAGTAAATGAATTAGGTAGGTGAATCTGTAAATGTTTCTGATGAAATTAGGTTTCATTTTCTGTGGAGTCTGGTGGAAAAAATTAGGCATTTAATTCAATGAGTTATGAGGACACAGTCTGAGCTTCATTGATTTATTTGCCATTATTCCTTTAGTGTGGACTTTGAAAATGTAGTTATAACTATTATATTTCCAATAAAATAGGAAACTGAATTTTCACTACTGGAATGTTGGCATATATTTGGGTTAGTTTCTTTTTAAATGTTCCCTATATTTTATATTTAAAATTGACTAAAATAACCTGTTTTATACATTTATCAACATGATCAAATATATCCTATGAGTTAGGCTAGAAGTTTGGGACGTTTGGCTGCCAAACATTCCATCCTGTTCATACCATATTGGCCAACATTATATAAAGCCTAACATTCGCTGGAATATCAGCAAGTAAAAAGAACCAGGATACAAAAGGTATCTTCTATAAGCTTAATCTGTAAATTTACCAGATATATTTATTTTCTTTAAGCTCCTGAATAAAGCTTGGATATGAGAATTATGATCCTTTAAAAATGTATTTTTATGAAGATAGTCAATTTGGTCAAACAGTTGGGCCCACTGGTCAGCTAACATGAAGAAACATTTTTAGGTAAATATGATGGGATGTAATATCACAGGGAATCTACTCTATGCCTCAAACATATAGAATACATAGCTGGATAAATTAAATGCATAGCTAAACTGGAAATCAAGAATGGAAGAAGCCACAGGCATTTGAAGAGAATCAGAAAAGCAAGAACACTGAATAGACACCTAGCCAAGATGTCCATAGGGAAAACTAAGGAATATGGGGCTCTACTCCTGATATATACTAATAATCCTGACCCCTGATTCGAAAAGTATAGGAAGCAGGAGTTGAGTTGCCATGAGAAGGCCAGGAACCACACAGGCATATATTGTGAATTGTAACCCAGAAAAATTCCACCCCGGTTGCCACAGGAAAAAAGCAAAGGAATTTTCTGTCTGCCATCTGTCTGAATAATATCCTCACAATTTCATCCTTGTAAACCTTTGTTCTACTTGAAAGGTGAATAAAGGGGACCTTCTCCTGCCACAAGGCCTTTGAATCTATTGTTTCCTCTGCTTTGGATGTTCTTCCAGGGAGCCATGTGTCTCATCGCTTTTCTTTGATCGGGTCATTGGTCAAAGATCATTTTGCCAGAATGGCCTTTCCTAAACTGCCTGTCCCCTTTACCTTTCTTTAGATTTCACCATAACACTTATCATCTAAAAGATGACAAATTGATTTGTTTACTATCAATCTTTGTCTAGTAGAATTAAATGCTATGCTTACAGGGACATGTTTAACCTCTTACTACATAGAAAATCATCTGGCATGCAGAAGATGCTCAGTAGTGGTTGTTATTAAGAATGTGAGGAAGGAAAGGGAAGGGAAGGAAAGGGAAGAAAGGAAAGGAATACAAACAGGTAAAGTAAATAAAAGTTTGCCTCTCTAAAAATAAAGGAGACATAGTTTGGGATTTATTGCTCACTGAGTTACCAAGCTCTTCTCATTTTTTAAAAAGTTGCAAATATTATGAAGTCATCAGTGATATTGTGTGAGGAAACAGATGTGCATTTGATATTACAAAGAATTAAGACTCAATGTGTTTAAAATGCCAATTTAATAATCATCAGTGCATTACTACCCTCTAATCAAAGATCTAGTTTATGGCAGGAACCATTCTTCTCGATCCTGCTTGAGTTTAAGAAATTTGTCCTCAAGATTGTGTTACTACAGAAGTAGCAAAGAATTTATACCCACATTTCTTTCTCAGTTCATAATCTCTCTTCATGTTTCCTGTATTCTACTCATCTTCACCAATAGATACAATTCTTATAAACTTTATTATATGTCTGATGTCAAGTGGATTTTAAGATCAAAGTAGGCAAATGTGACCCAATGGCCATGTCCAGTCAGTAGAACTCTCCATGGGACAAATGTCTCCATATGGGACAAATATCAAATTTCTAAATCCTTCAGTGCCTTTTCATGATTTTGGTGTATAACTTTATGCCATTCAGGTTAGAAATGCTGACTTCCTATCTAAAAGCTTTAATTTCCCACAATATAAGATGTAAACCTTCATCTGAGTCTTGAAAGGTGTATAATACTGTGCCTTCTTTGGATCGATCCTGAAGGGAAATATAAAAATCATGACTTTTATCATGTTACCTACTGATTTTTAAGCACTATCCATAAGAATTGCCCTTGGTTATGAATATTTGAAATCTATAGGGCAAACATGAATGACAGTAAAGAGAAAACAGGGTCAAAATGGGCAAAGATTTGTCAGACTGAAGGAGAAGATGTTTTAAGAAAGGTGAAGAAGAAGTTTCTTTGAGAGACCTACAAATGAAATCTAGCATTCTTAAACATTTTATTTATTAACTTGGTTCAGTATCATGAATATTGGATTTGATTCTTTGAGAGGGCCTCTCTTTACATTCCTGTCTTGAATCCAGAAGATGAGCTTAAAGTATAGTGTGGTCACTTACACATCATTATAGGCTTCATATTGTTTTAATGATTCATTCTTTCAGTAAGCATTTATTGTTCATGACTACATGCATAAGCATTTAAGTTGTTGAAATCTATCCCATTTAATGAATTGATTCAGTATACTACTATTGTGATCCATGTTTATCAGCTTGGGGTCAGAACATCTGGGTAGGCAGAGTTAACAACTGGGAAAGTTAAGACATTCCTCTTCCTTTGGTCTTCATAATAATTCATAGGAGAAATAATGTAGTCATCTCAGTAACTTTTGTTTGTGTGTGGAAGTGGGAGTTGGGGAATGGTGGATAATAGTGACCATACCCAGATCATCCTCCAGTGTGAAAGAAGCAGGAACAGAACTGAAAGCAAGGCACAAAGAAGCTCTGTTTCTTTAACCTCCCAGAAGAGTGTATGATTGGCTAAAAATTTAATTCATTGGCTTACTATAATTACAATTCAAACCAACTATAAAAACTGACCACATTTTAATCATGATGGAGCTCTAAAATTATTCTTCTTTAAGAAGACATCATACCTATAACACATGTTAAAATGCTTCTTTGTTATTATCTTTAGCCAAAAGTCACACTTGGACACATTTTCTTCCTTTATATTGAGCAACATATGATGGAATGAACCCTTTAAAAGATTCCTTCTGGGCATAATTTAAGACAGAGTTTGGCTCAGTAAGTTGAGTGTCTGTCTCTTGATTTCTGCCCAGGTCATGATCCCAGGATCATAGGATCGAGTCCCGGGTTAGTCTCCACACTAAGTGTGAAGCCAACTTGGGATTCTCTCTCTTTCACCCTCTGCCCCTCTCCTCTGCTCATGCTGGATGCAGATTGTCCATGACTAGCATGGTGATTCAACAGTGTTATTGGGGGCCTGTCCTACTCCTGAGTTTAATATTCTTCATGTTTAGTGTATGGCTTCCATTTCTGAGGTTTTTCTATGGCCCAATGTAGCTTCTGATGCTCTAGGCAACATAGTTATGTCCTGAGCAGCATAAAGGATAAAGATGGAAAGAGAACATGTCAGATACCTCAAGGGGGATACCTCAGGGGAGTCCGCATTCTCAGCATCCCCACTCATATACCAGTAGTATGTAAGAAATTAGTAACGTGGACATACCTAGTGGGAGGCTAAGAAATTGATCTTGGCTAAAGATCGCTCCTGAACAAATGTTAGGATTCTTTTCTGAAAGAAGAGGTAAATGGATACCTGGTATGCAACTAGAGGGTCTGTCATGGAAAGTGGGATGACCACAAGGGATCACATGTGTGCAGGGCTTGCAGTAGCTGGCAGAACATTGAGAGGTCCTTATGTAAATCAGGACCAAAAAGGTCATGATTCTTTTATGTCAGACATCAGGAATTCCGTATGAGAAAGGTATACCATTAATAAATAGGGAGGCAGTGGGCTATCATTAAAATCCAATTGGGGATTAAAACAGACTTCTTTTCTGCATTGATGATTTTATATTCTTCATCCTTAAGGAGAATATAATTTCTTTCTTTTTTAAAAAATGTTCATTCACTTTAGAGAGACAAAGTGCATGCACGTGCAAGTGGGGAAGGGTCAGAGAGAGGTGAGGACAGAGGATCTGAAGCAGGCTCTGTGCTGAGAGCAGAGAGCCCGATGTGAGGCTTGAACTCACAAAGAACATGAGATCATGACCTGAGCCGGACTCAGACACTTAGTCTTCTGAGTCACACAGGTTCCCCAGAAAAATATAATTTTTACATGGTTAAGAACTGAAGACTTTTAGAAGATTGGCCAGTAAAGATTGAGAATAAAAAGAAGTTAGCTACAGAGTTTTTAAAAAAATACTCATTTCTTCTATTTCTTTGATACAGTGGTCAATGAGTCAATGATATGTCCTGTCAAATCTAGTTATTTAATTCTCATGACAGTGAGTTTCTGTTTGTTTGTTTCTTTGTTTGTTTATTTATTGTGTCCAGAGTTTATAATACAAGGACCAGAACTTTCTCCCCAACTCAGGTTTATAAATTTTTCAATTGGCTTGTGAGGTCAATAGGGATACTTTTTTTTTTTTTTTTTTTTTTTGTCTAATTTGGTTTCTGGAAAGACTTTATTCAGGTCCTCAATGCTCATCTGCTCACATGGAATTATATTCTTCGTCTTCTCCAGCTCTTTTTCATATTACTCATTCCTGGCCTTTGAGGGAGACAAAAACTCAGCACATCTTTTCACATCTTCTTTTTCTTCAGCATCTACCTGGACAGTATATTTACCTCTGGGCATTAAACTTCTCAAAGTCATCTACCAAGCCAGACTTCACCACATTGACCTTGTAGTAAGCCCAGTAAAGGGCTTCCAGCAGGTGGATTCTAGGAGAGAGTAGCCAACCTAGATGGAGGTGAGGGTCTCATTCCAGGATTTCAGGGAGTTAGCAATGGCCTTTTGGTTTCCGGTTATGGTCTCCCCAAAAGCTACCCAGTCAATGACTTTTAGAGCAAGTTTTTGCCCAGCTATCTTGAGATCTTTCACCTACCCTGGCAGCCCCATGAGTTTCTTATTTTAAGGAGCAATAGTTAAAAATGTGACTCATATCATTTGAGGAACTTAATCCTGGATTTAATAATGCTGGTTGCTGAGCCTGCTCTAGAGATTCGGAGACAGTCTAGCTGTGATGTGGTCTAGGACTTTTTAGTTACCAAAACCTCAAGGTGGCTCCATCCTGTCTAGAAAGTTTTCTGTTCTTGGTTATTGGATTTTTTGGAGGGAGAGAGAATAGGTCATTGTGGTAGAGAGTAGGCACAGAAGAGTAGAAAGCAATATTGGAAAATTTTCATCAGAGAGATACTGTAATTTGTTTTCCTCAAAGGAGCATGAACCCAGTAATAGCCTGAACAACTTCAAACCACAAACCTTAGTAAACACCTGTTACTTAATTATAAATTTTTACTACTTAAGCTTTCTTTTTGCCTCACGTTCCTCATTTATTAAAAAGCTTATTCAGTTGCATGAGTTTTAAAATATTTTGTATCAGTGAAGTGGTAGAAAGTAAAAGTTACCCATTAAAATAAAAGTATTTGGAATTGGCTGCTTTTCTTGTCTTACATACTTATTTGATTTTTCTTATTATTTTCCAACCAGTGGTTTCTAATTTTGGACTTACTGAAGAAAGTCAATAATTTTCTGTGACTTACTGATGGATCTTTTGTAATTACTGACATATTCAGTCACTGTGAACAATCATTAATTTAATGTTCTCATCATTCCTTATCTAGCCTATTCTACATATTTGATTATTGTTTCCCCTGAGCTCCTCCCCATAGCATATAACATATCTTCAATGGAATGTAAGCCACATGAAGGTGGCATTTTATATCCATGCAATGCCTTTCTCTTACATATTATAATATGTTGTTATTTTGGAAAATAAAGTAAAAAATGTATCTTAAATGTAGCTGAATTTCAGGGCACCTGGGTGGCCCAGTCAGTTGAGCATCAGACTTCAGCTCAGGTCATGATCTCACGAGGCTTGTGGGTTAGAGTCCCACATCTGGCTCACAGCTGTCAGCCAGGATCCTGCTTTGGATCCTCTGTCCCTTTCTCTCTCTGCCCCTCCCCCACTCATTCTCTCGCGCTCTCTCTCTCTCTCTCTCTCACACACACACACACACACACACACACTTTCTTTCTCTCTCTCTCTCTCAATAATAATAAACATTAAAAATATTTAAAAATGTAATTGAATATTATTTTTGCAGTAAGCTAAGTAATAATTTTTAGCTATTTCTTCACAGTGGCCTTATAGGCTGGCTGCTATTTATTTAAGGTTAGTTATCTTTCCCCTAGAGAGGATATTACAAATGGAAGGGCAGATTCTTAAGTTAAAATTGTGTTTCCTGATCAAAAGCACAGGATTTATATGGTTGCTTTACTAAAGTTATTGTTGCTGCTTTTTATTTCACTCCCAGGTTATTTGGTAAATAGAAACTAAACTTTCTTGTCAATTTATACTTACCATAATTTCAGAAGCTGTTGAGGTTGAAAGCATGAGCTATATTCCTCTGAATCCAGCAATATGAATTTTTAGTAGAAAGAGAGTAAACAAATTCAAAGAACACATGAACTGTTACTAAAGGTTCCTGTTATCATAGAATTAAAAGTTGTTAGTTGTAGATTAGCAATGTGGGTTATTTTTAAAAACAACTTTACTCTTAATCAAATAAATCCATAATTATAGAATTAATAAATTTATGTTTATAAAATAAGTTGCCTCAGCTTATTGATCAGCTTACAGAATCATTTTAGAATGTTCACAGGGAAACAATTAGCTTTCCCTTCCCAAAATATATATTCCTTTCGCTCAAAATGTCTTGAGAAGAACATTCCAACTTCTAAAATTTCCATAATTGCTCTTGTCTGTATCTTCTAGTTTACTTTTTTCTAATGACTACATGACTTAGAGAAACTTCGTTTCTATAATTCTTAAAATTTCATCAAAACACTTTCCTGAGCTATTCAGGTAAAACAAAAATATATATTTTCTGACTAATTCAAACAGTTATTCTAATATTCACTTCATTTTGTGTATACCTACCCTTTTCCTATACATTTTAGACTAAATTTGTTTGATTCTACTCCCTGCTAGTTACAGTTGAGTCTTAAACAAAAGGAGTTTCTACTACGTGGGTCCACTTACATGCAGATGTTTTACAGTGCCCTACTGTATGTGTATTTTGTTGATGATTTTCTTAACAAGACGTTTTTTCAAGCTTCCTTCATTCTAAGAATACAGTATATAATACATACAACATACCAAGTATGTGTTAATTGGATGCTCATGTTATCTTTAAGGCTTCTAGTCAGCAGTAGGCTACTAGTAGTTAAGTTTTGAGGGAGTCAAAAATTATATGTGAATTTTTGACTGCATGGCCCCTAATTGCCCCTAATCATTGCCCCTAATCCCATGTTGTTCTAGGACCAATTGTATTTTCAACTTTTACAACATTAGCCAAGATTTAAGAAAGTGTAGGAAGAAAGAATGTACCTAATCAGTAAACTGAAAGTATAGCTAATGAATATGATCACTACATAAATAGCTGTCAAAACATGGATATTTTTTAAAATGAACAGAGGTGCTAACCAGGCCAGACACAAGGATAACTGTTCAAAATAACTGAGGCTGTCCTGGGAAAACTGAGGCAAATGTTCATACTGGTGTTAATAAATAATTCACCACAAGAACTAGCTAAAATCCCCCACATTCTGTAAATTTATTGCAACATGCACTAGCTAAGATTTCCCATATTCTGATGCATATATTTTTACTTTTGGGGAGGAAACTTTTGACATTTTTCATTCAACTGCACTTAGTTCTGGGATGGGAGTGAGGTGCTGAGGCTCAGCACTGAAGGAAACACATCCCACCATGTTGGTTCTCAAAGCATGCATATCAAGCTTTCCTGTTAAATAGAGGTATTACCATTTTATGGTATCTCAAATGTTTTAGGATGTAGTACAGATAAACTGTAATTAAGCTGTCATATTTAGGTACAACTGTGTAGTAAAACTGCTTTTAAAAACAACATAATTTAAAGGAAAATCTATGCTTTCAAATGCCTGGTGCTTTTTTAACTTTTAGAGCTTATCTTAGGAGAACTAGTAAAGTGTAGGAGCATCTTTAAAGAGAAAACAAGTATTAGATGAATGAAGTCATTAATCTGTGGAAATCTCTTTGAAAGACAGAATGTTTAGCATAGCAAGTGGTTAAACAGTGATAGAAATGTAAAAGACAGAAACTAGAAAAAAACAATAACATTATTAGAGTTAAGGTTGCTTAAAATCAGTCTAAAGAGATTTAGAATATCTATTCCTTCTCTTCCTCAGAATAACTTCATATAATATTCTGCACAGTTCCTGATTTGTACTCTGAATTGGCAGGAACAATCATTTCCAGATAGATCTGTGTTTACCAGTGGTAATGAACACATCTATTCAAATTGTCCTTCTAAGTGGAGAATTCACCTGGATGGCTCAGTTAAGCATCTGACTCTTGGTTTCAGCTCAGGTAGTGATCTCATAGTTCTTGAGTTCAAACCCTGCGGTGGGCTCTGTGCTGATATGCAGAGCCTGCTTGGGATTCTCTCTCCCTCTCTCTGCCCCTCCCCCCCTCACACCTCCCCCCAAAATAAATAAATAAACATTAAAAGAAATTCTCCTTCCATATTTGATTAGAAATACTGGTGTTGCCTCAGTAATAGAAGTTTATTATAAAAAAATTACTAGTTGTTGAACTGAGTAGTACCCACAGCAATACCATGTTTTGTTGTGGAGACGTCAGTTTTGGTACTAGATCCTTTACTGCTTGACAGTGATTACTTATGTCAATAACTTTTCCTCTTGGACTTAACCATGTGTGTGAACAGGTTGCAGTTAGCCTCAAATGTCTTCTACCTTGAATGTTTGGTGAGTGGTTTTTGGTTTTTTTTTTAACATTTATTTATTTTTGAGAGAGGGAGAGAGACAGAACGCGAGCAGGGGAGGGGCAGAGGGAGAGGGTGACACAGAATCCAAAGCCAACTTCAGGCTCTCAGCTGTCAGCATGGAGCCTGATGCAGGGCTCAAACTCACGAACCATGATATCATGACCTAAGCCAAGTTGGACACTCAACTGACTGAGCCACCCAGGTGCCCCTTGGTGAGTGTTTTACTTTAATATTATAATAGAATTTCTCAACTTCTTTCTCTCATTGTTGTGTATTTTCCATGTTCCTTCTATTGTAGGGTTTTCTAATTTCCTTTCCTTTCCTTTGGAGAGAAGCTTCTGAAGGAATAGGTTCATGCATTTTTCCACATTTATAACTCTGATTCACTAATACCTCAACTTTTTGAAATGGCTTTTCTCTTACCATTTAACAGATTAATTATTATTTTTTAGGTCACCAAAGACATTTGTGTGACTAACCCAAGATGAGCATAGGAATTCTTATCTCATGTAACATCTCTGCAGGATGTGACCTTTTGGGGCACTTTTGCCATTTTGAAGTTCTCTCCATCATGGTATTTCATGACATTTCTTTTTACTTTTTTTTCCTCAACTTCTCTAGCCACTCTGTTTTTTTTCCTTTCTTTACCCTCTTCTTTAATATTGGTATTCCACGAACCCTTGTTCAACTTTTCTTTAATTCTACTTAAACCTATAAAAATTTATCCATATCCATAAGTTCAATTTCCACTTATTATGTACATAAATCTCTCTCATTAGACCAAATCTTTTTTAGGTTCTGTTTTACTACATACCTAACATTCATCTGAATATCCAACAGATACCTCAGGTTCAACAACTGTAAAAAAATAAACAAAACCAGTTTAGCATTCTAATACAAATTCTCCTTCTAAGTGGAGGATTCACCTGGGTGGCTCAGTTAAGCATCTGACTAATACAAATGTATTCCTCCCAGAGTATCCGTTATCACTACATATACTAGTTGCCCAAGTCTCGACCTTTTATCAGTTTTATCTACTTAAAAAATTATCAAACTCTTCTTTCCTCTTCATATTCATTACAAATGACTGTAGGTTAGCCTTATTATTCTTTGCATTTATGTATTAATAATACAATAGCCTATTGGCTAGTGTCTTGTTCTTCACCCCCAACCACTGTCTAAAATTTTGGCATAGATACAGCTTTCTGAAACAGTGAATTTTTTCTAGTTCTTGTCTGCTTGGAATCCTTCAATGAGTTTTCATGGCTCTTAAGATAAAGCCAGAATTACTTGGGGCAGTGGATTCAGCAGCCGACTTCAGCTCAAGTCATGATCTCATGGTTCATGAGTTTGAGCCCTGCATCAGGCTCTGTGCTGATGGCTCAGAAACTGGAGCCTACTTTGGATTCTGTGTCTCCCTCTCTGTCCCTCCCCTGCTCATGCTCTGTCTTTTTCTCTCTCAAAAATAAACATTAAAAAATTTTTTTTAGAAAAAAAAGATAAAGCCAGAATTACTTAACATGGAATAAGAAACCTTCCTGAGTTGGCTCCTGTCCATCTAGTCTCATTATCCTGTTATATAGCACTCTATAATTATTTATATATTTATTTCTTCCCTTGAATTATGTGTCCCTTGATGGTGAGGACTGTGAAATATCTCATGAGCTCAAACTCATGGAAGTGTGTCCCACATTTGAAATATGTTCAGATGGTATTAATTATTTAATTAAAAGATTATCAAGTTTAATAAAAGTAAAATAGGATTAATATGTTCTCAAAGTTATACAGAGTTAATACCTACATCGAAGAATTAGAAACCTAAATTCTAATCTTCAATCTCTTATTAATTAGTTGTGTAACTTTCACCAAGTCACATAACTTTCCTGGTCCTCAGTTTCTTACCTGTAAAGTGATTTGTAGTTTTAAATGATTTCTTAAGCCTCTTCTAGTTCTGACTTTCTATGTAACCTGGTACTGTTCCATGGTCATAATTTAATGAGACACATTAACTTTTCTGGCCTCTGAGGAACAATTTCCTTAACACTCAAATATAGTGTTTCACCCTAGTTTCTGTCCTATATCTAAGTATGTTTTGCCCAAGGGAAAACAGGCTCAGAGTGCTGTGATGGTGGAGAACAGTTTCTCATTTCCATTGGTTTTATATAAACGGGAGAAAATGGTGTCATAACTCCAGTGGATTTATTTCCTGCTAACTTTAAAAGCTACGAAATGCTTGAAAATATATCCTCAATGTCACTGATTAGAATGTCCTGTGGAGACAAATTAATTTTCTCTAAATGACATTTGAAAACTTGCTAAGGGCAAAGAACAGGAGAATATGGCTATCCGATGAGTCATTTCATAATTTCAGGATGAAGTTGACTACCTTGTATGATAAGTTTTTGTGGAGCAAACAGGACAAGGTGAGTTTTACCCAGCTATGAGCAAAGTACCTATTACTAATTTAGAAAAGGGAGGGATAACAGTCTGGAAAATTATAGGCACATTTAAATAACTAAATGTGCTATAAAGATATATGCCAAGATTTTGGTGACAAGACTTAGAAGAGTTATGGGTAAATTAATACACAGGGACCAAGTTGGATTTATGAGGCATGAAATAATTACAGACAGTATGAAGAAGAGTTTTATGTTAATGCAAATTGATAGTGATACTGAGACTCTGGTGTTTGCGAATTCTGTTAATATCCTGGAAGTGTGTAATAGAATGGAATAGAAATAGCTAAGCTAATATTAAATCATGTAAGTTTATAAGTCTTGTTTTTTTGAAGAAGATATTATTGTAGCAAAAAAGGTTGTATATTTATGGTGCTAAATACCCAACATAGAAAATGTAGATAATGGAATGATACCTAATTGGAAAGACATAGGTATATGATTGAGGTAACGGTTCTTTTTTTTTTTTTTTCTTCTTCTTCTTTTTCTTGTAGACTGGCTACATGTTGAAAGTCATTTTTAAGTAGCTCCTACTTGTTTTACTCTTTTTCTTATTTTAACTTTTGTGATTAAAGAATGGCTTAAGTCACCAGTATGACACATTTTAAATAATAACATTCTCAGTCATGGGGATTTGAACTAATTTAGGAGTTGCAAATTTAAAGTCTACAGAATATTTGAGTGAGATGCATGTAATCCTTTTGACTGAAAATATTAACATTTAAAATTTCACAGAACTAAAAAAAATGTTTCAAACACGTCCATTACCGGTAGAGTAGTGGTTTAGACACTCAGAAGATCTCTCCTGCAAAACAACTAAATCTTGCATTACAAACACACTGCTGAGTTTCAAGAAATAAAGGAAATCTTCAGGGGCCCAAGCAAGCAAAGAGCAAGCTGTAAGTTGAAACCTTACCAGGAAGCAGTGAAGAATAAGTAACAGGAAAGCTGAGTTGGTCCAAGGTATAAATAAATACCCAGGCTAACCCTGTGATTAAATGCTGTTATGAAGATGTATCATAGTGTGCAGGAGCCTAACCAGGAGGGTTAAAGAAGCCCCAAGTAGGTACCAGAACCTGTTGGATAACAGCAGAAGCAAACAAATCCTTTTTTGTTTGAAGTATCATACTTTTAGGGCCTTATGATTCCCACAGACTAAGGTCAAGAAAAGAAATGCTTATAATCAGAGACCACAAAACACAGAAGGAAAGAAGACCCAAGGGTAAGTATCAGCATAAAGAAGAAATACTTCATATGCTTTTTAAAAAGTTTTTGTTTTTAAAGGGCACTTAAGGGGTGGCTCAGTCAATTGAGTGTCTGACTCTTGATTTTGACTCAGGTCATGATCCCAGGGTCATGGGATTGAGCCCCATGTCAGGCTCTGTGGTGAGTGTGGAGCCTGTTTAGGATTCTTTCTCTCTCTCTCTTTCTCTCTCTTCTCTTTTCTCTTCTCTTCTCTCTCTCTCTCTCTCTCTCTCTCTCTCTCTCTCTCTCTCTCTC